>NW_020653945.1:9115504-9353755 GCF_003589595.1 Hyposmocoma kahamanoa
GGTCTTGAGCATTCAAAAGCCCTGATATCCGCCTACAGTGCCTAACTCTGTAGAGAAGCTCTGTAATTGGACAGGAATGGAATAAGAATGCTCACTAGAGCCTTAACAGGGCATTGTGGCTTAAACAAGCACATGTAAAATATTGGGCAGAGAGAAAACAGAGAATGTACATTCAGCCACACAGAGGATGAAACTCCTGTTCATCTACTCACCCAGTGCTACCCCCTGATAGGCGTACGAAGTTCTGTACTGGGAAGGCACAGCCACAACCAGAGGACATTAAATGTGTCGGAGCCAGGAAAGTCCTTCAGTTTTTCAATGCTGTCGGCCTTCGTTCTGCACTGTAATTGGTGGTGATCACAATAGATCAGTCAATGGTCGCAGTGATGAGGCGATGCATGGGCCCTGAATAAAGCCACCCTAATATTAATAATAATAATAATAATAATAATAATGACACATGCACTTTATTAACCAGTCATGGGACACGATCAGTGAAATCGAGTATGGATGTCAAATTATATCGATTGAACTACGATATATTTTAAATAGTGTTCTTATATTATGTTAATAACTGGAATCAACATATAAACATGGTTTGCTACACGAATAACGGTGATTAGCGTGACACCACAATTTGTTTGTTTTCATTGCATTTCCATAAAATAAAACATAATCAAATATAAATATTAGTATATAGTGACAAACATTGGAGAGAAAATCAAAATACATAATTTAACCGAAAATAATACAACAACACGAACGATTAACAAAAAATTTAAATAATTTATATAACATTTAGAAAATTACCGCCGAACTATTTTTCAAGTGGAAGAGTTAATCGACTCTACATTTTCAACGTGTTTCTTTTCTTCCGTTAGTAGTAACACGGAAGAAAAGAAACACGTGAAGTTGTGGAGATGAACATTAATTCGTGGGGCGCACTATAAGTTTCCGGAATTAATAAAAAAAAAATACTATAAATGGTCAGAAATGAATTAATTATATCTCAAAACATTCTCCGTTAGTGTTAATGCACTTGTTCATACGAATGAACTAATTTTGAAAACATTTATGCCACTCCTCGTGACAATCTCTGGAACATATTTTTCATACTCTTCAGGTGATGAAAATCGTTGACCGCGTAACTGGTTCTTAATTTTTGGAAATAAATAAAAGTCACAACATGACAGGTCATAACTGTACGCGGGATGACTCATAAGGTCCACGTTGGGGTGTGTTAGTTGTTCCACCTCCACGCGTGCGAAGCTCTTGAGCAGTCTGCGATGACATGTTATCACAGAATGTCCAAGGATGTAGCCGGTACACCCTGTACAACACGGCCCGGCCATGCGTTTATGAGGGTGGACCATAGCAAGTGGTTGGCGGTCTTAATCTACACCCTCCTGCGTTCATGCCTACGCAGTTGAGCGCCGTACGCAGGGATGAAGGAATGCTGGGGGCTGCGCCCGAGTGGGGTGGGGAAACCCGGCAGCAATACGCCCTCTTCGGCCCTGATTTCCTGCTAAACGGTAGCCCTGTGACTAGCCAACACAGGGAAACGGCAGTGTGTCCCGTCAGAGGGCCACAGGCGAGCCCCGATGCCGATACTATGCAAGAGGCTCTTTGTGAGCTCCTCGCTCAAGGAGCTGAGGAATACGGCGAGGATGACGTTGGCCCACAGTTGCGAGGAAAACCCGTCTACACCCAAGGACCACACTTTATACGCCTTAAAACGGTTATATCTATAAACAGTCTTAATATGATATAGATTTAGATAGTAGTTATCTGTAAATGGTTTTAGAAAAAAGAAATTGTTCTTATAGACTTATTTGACTCAAGTCAAAATTTTAACACCTAAATATCAAACAACTTAATTAAGTGTAATCTCTCTTAAGATTTACTCTTATAGTCCTTATTTTAAGATAATCTGTAGAACAATTGATTATTTTTAGTCAATTTGTTCTATACACATCCAGTAAAGTCTATTAATTCTCTAAAAACTAGTGTTCTTAAGTTTATTCTAGATATATTTAATTTATAGATATTCTGTAGTATTTGTACTTATGTCAAAACGTTATAGCGCGTCTTCAATAGATTTTATTTTAAACAATTTTATACAATTAGGATTTTTACTCTATTGGACGTTGTAAGAGTTCATGCAAAATGGATAAAGTAAAGAATATTAAAAGATCTGGTGGAGGTGGTGAACCTTAGATATTATGTCACATCATTCGATACAATCAGAGTTGCCAGTGCCAATTGTTCAAAATCCCCAAAAATCACGGTTAAAATCCCCAAATTTGGGGAGAGCAAAGTTCATATTCCCCACATCTCGAGTTTTCATTATTTATTAGAAACACATCGCTTAAAACTATAATTGTTCGGGATAATTTCAGGTTGTGATATGGATAGACGACACGGCGGGCCGCAGCTTTTGCTCCCTTATTAAAATACTTACTGACTTGCGAGATAATTTCCGTTTATTTTAAAGGTATTTAAAAGCGATACATTTCTTCTAGCAAAAAAACTCACACAACTTATACACGTCAGAAAATGCGCAATTTAAGTAGTGAATAGGCAGGTTTGGGCGCGCGTTTAGTATGCATATCTACAAGGTCTAACAATACGTCTGTAGTGATTCCAAGACAGAATCGACTAAGACTTTGTAACGATGGGGCACTAAAGGTATAGTCCCATACAAAAAATATACATTTTCTTTTTTTCCGACTAAACTATTATATTTATGGCAAAATGTAATTAATATGACAATATTTAATTAGGACAATAGGATCTCTCGAATGCCATTTTTTTAGAGACGTATCGTGAAAAAAAATTCAATGTCCACAATATCGCAAATCCGACCCACTGTGTGTCGCAAAGTTAAGATAAATATAGTGTACCTACCTGTCCTCCATTACGTCAATTTTTAATGTTCTTAAGTGACTTCCCCAATCCCGAAAAGGTCTTGGGACCTAAAAAATATTGTCGTAAGGCAATCTCCATTTTCTGTCTATGTTCCTCGATGTTTAGGTAAAAAAACTCTAACTATTCCGATCCCTGTATCAGTCTTTGAAAAAGAAATCATTTTTCTTTGCCTTCCAAAATTAAGTAAATTGATTATTCGTTGTGCATTTGGTGACGCTATGTTAATGTGAGAAATAATCAATGAGTTTTAACCTATATTTAATATTTAAAGTTGACGAGTGGTAAGTTCTGGTGTGGAAGTACCAACTGCTCGGCTTTGTTTATCAATAGCTGATTTCGTTTTGCTTCATACCGAGGACCGGCCCAAGCGGGAGAAAGAATCGCGAACTCAACACGCATCGACTGGTAATTTTACAAATAAAAGAACCAAATGCTCTAATAATAATTCTCTTAAGCTGCTTGTTAATAATACGAGGGATGTGCGATGTTGAAAAATACGTTGATATAGTCCATCACAGTGTTTCTAACAGTAACGATCAAACTACCGATACATCAGCAATTGATAGATTAAACAAAATGATAAAATGTTAGAATCCCCACATTTTCCCCACATAGCGGCAATCCCCACAAAATCCCCAATTCAGTTGAAATTCCCCGCAATTTGGGGAATTCCCCACAAATTGGCAACCCTGTTTACAACAGTCGTAATTCGCGCGCGAGCCGGTCATGGCAAATAGATATACATTGTGAAATAATTCCGTGTTATGAAGTGATAAAAACAATTGTAATGAGCGCGTAAACTACTGTACTTCAATGTTGTGTATGTGTATTGTGCCGTCTATCAACAGAATATAGTGAAATCATTATGTGAAATGTGGTTGGCGTGAAGAAATAACCTCAATTTTGTAATGAAAATTTTATTTCTTCCAACATAAGTTAGATATGTCATTAAAATATTCCTTATATTTATAATATGATAGGGAATTTAGCCACCTTTCTAGTATTATATAACACATTGCATATAATTATACAGAATAACTTTTTTATGCGACAAATTGGATTTTTTAAATTGTTTTTTTGACCTAGTGTTTTCACAAGTTTTTCATTGCATAATACGCTCACTATTCACTATAACTTTTATAAAAGTTTTGTAATACTGTCAAAACAAGAAATCGCTTAGAAACATCGCGTTTTGTAGACAATCATAAAAGCTTCTTATGAGTGAATATTCTTCTACAAGTTCCACAAGATCTACTACACTAAAGCAAGTAAAAATAATCTTTTCGTATTCTAAAATTTTTCTATAGATAAAGCTATCGACAAAATGCTCACAACAGTGTTTTGGAAAGCTTTAGATTCTTACAGCCATTTTTATTTTTAAAGAATGGCTATGAAGTAGCCGAGAAAAATTTCTTTTCTTTTTAAAAAGTAAATCTAAGTTGAAATTAGCTTGAAGAAGCCTAGAACTTCTTGGAAATGCTTTGTTTTGTGAGTTATTTTGTATATGTAGGCTTTCTATAAATATTTAAAACGGAAAATCGATAACTGTATTTTTATTAAGTTTATATTTTATATATAAATATTTAAAATTTAGCGAGCACAAAAGTAATTTTATGGCAGGTTTTACATCACTTTTCACAATGTATTTAAAGTCGCACGTCAATTCGCGCTTTCTAACCGATTAAACATTGCGCGATTAAGTCAGAAATATTATATCTAATTTCGGCATGTTGCAATTGTGATAGTTTATATTTCGTAAGCCATTAAACTTGGAATCTATTAGTATAAAGAGAATTGCGTCCTGTGTTTGTAACGCTTTAGTATTTTGGTTTTAAAATAGCATTACTAAGAAAACTATCGTAAACTATAAATTATCTAAAAACTGTCTACAAGACTAATTAAAAACTGTCTACATTCTACAAATGATCTTGTAGCATTCTAGGAGGGTTACTTGAAAAAAAAGATAAGAATCACTCTCAATCACTTAACACTACCTACAGATAGTTTCTCAAAGCACTCTTGTGATCTACTAATAAAGTTGTGCCCAGTTTTACTTCAAATTATCTAGAAACCTTCTTCGAGATATCTTGAGGGAATTTGAACTCTTAAAATATTCAATCGAATTAAATTCTATTAGTAGTAGTAGATATCTTATAGTATATATTTAGATATGGGTGTACTGCTTGGGCGGCGATGGGGTCTTGAAACTGTGTCACGACAAGGCCACTATCCAGTGGGTAGAAGACGCCGTCAGCACCATCAGGCTACCGTCCGGGGAGCTCCTCTCATTGAAAAATGGGGTGGAGGCTCCCCGAAGGATGGTCTGTGGACTTGTAATCCCCGGCAAATGGGAGGATGCGCGCCAAATCGGTCGCATCCTCAAGTTGCAGAACAAGTGGGCGGAGGCTGACCGTTGGCTTGTCCACAAGCTGAATCAGCGACGCGACCACTATGCCCAGTGGTAGTGAGCCTCCCCGAAGATCTGGTCCCCACTGTTCTGGGGCATGGCCGGCGCTTCACGTTTCAGTTGGGCACGGTCTACCTGAGATTCAGGTCGAAAAGGGGCCTCAAAACTGACGCACCACCAGAGAATTTGGCGTCTACAACACAGGACACAGGACGAATGGACGTTTCCCCGGAGCCCTCTACCTCCTCTGGTATCACAAGGGAAGGAAAAGGGCCCTCCCCGACCCCCGACCATGTGGACACCGACGAATGCCCGGCGGTGTTCTCGCTCAATAAACTTCAAGTCGTTCAGAACAACCTCCACCACAGCCAGGCCGCAACGGTTCAGCTCCGGAAGTGGTTGGAGGTAAACAACACAGCCGTGGCGCTGATCCAGGAACCGTGGATCAGTGTCCGCGGCCAAATAAACGGACTCTCACATCTGAGAGGTAAGCTATTATCCACCACTAGCTCGGATAAACCACGAATATGCATCTACTACTCTAATAATTTACATGTACAGCCACTAACAGAATTCTGTTCCAGAGACCTGTGTGCCGTCAAGATTTTAGCTGACACAACCACGGGCCCGTCTGAAGTGGTGCTCGCCTCTGTTTATATGGCGGAAACTGATGTACCACCACCGTAGAAAATGGAACGGCTAATCAAATACTGCGAGCAGAACGGCCAGCACATCGTCGTGGCTACTGCCTCCAATGCCCACCATCCGTTGAGAGGCATGGAACTCGCAAATGACAGAGGTAAGAACCTAACAGAATACTTATTCACAACTAACCTTCAAATCCTTAACAAAGGTACAGTACCAACCTTCGTAAATAAAAGAAGCAGGACGATCATAGACCTAGCGTCCGAAGGAGCTGTAAATCTTGTCCAAGACTGACACGTGTCTGAAGAAGCATCTTTCTCGGACCACAGATGGATAAGATTCAGCTTAGAACAACCATCAAAGAACAACAACCGAAACGCAATCCCCGAAAAACCGATCGTAAACTATACACAGACAAACTACACCAGAGCCTGGGGGAACCGGTAGCACCGGGAAGACTGCTGGACACAGCACAGATAGAAACACAGGTTAAAGAACTAACATCAAACATATTGAACAGCTATAACTCCGCGAGCCCACTGAGTGACTCAGCCCCACGACAAGGCCAACACTGGTGGGGGCCTGAGTTGGGGAGGCTACGAAGAAGGGCAAGGAGACGTTTCAATAGAGAAATGAACACATGCGTGGATGAGGACTGGGAAAACTACAAGACGGCCAAATCCAAACTAAAAAAGCGCATACGGCTCAGGAGCACCGCGTCATGGCGAGGCTACTGCGGGAACATTACGTCTTGTGCACAAGCGAACAGAATAAAGAAAATCCTAGGCAACTCAAATTCAAATGAGCTAGGTTCAATACGCAAAATAGACAACACATACACAACTTCCCCTGCGGAAACGGAGCGAACCCTACTGGAAACACATTTCCCATGATGTAGGTTCGTCCAAGACGACAGGTGCGAAGAAATGAAGTACAACACATCGATCCATAACTGGCGATACGCTGAACAAGTAGTAACATACGAAAAGACAAAATGGGCAGTAAACACCTTTTAAACAACAAGCTCCGGGCCAAGATAGAGTATTCCCCGCCCTCCTACAATGGGGCGGGGACACACTGGTCTAGCACCTGATCGACATCTTTCGGGCGTGTCTAGCATTCAACTATGTGCCCCACAGCTGGCGAGAGGTAAAAGTCATATTTATACCGAAACCAGGAAAAAACGAATACACTGACGCGAAGTCCTTCAGATCAATCAGCCTCACATCGTTCTTCTTGAAATTTTAGAAAGGCCATGTGACAGAGAACTGAGGGATGGAGCGCTTATGAACATACCATTACACGGAAACTAACATGCATAGAGCCAAAGCAAATCCACTGAATCGGCCCTACATGCCGTTGTGGGTAAGATAGAAGTGGCCCTCAAAAACAAAGCAACCTGCCTAGGCACCTTCATAGATATTGAAGGAGCTTTCGATAAACCCAACTTTTCCAGCATATAATCAGCACTGACAAGACACGAAGTGGATGAAGTGCTGATCAGCTAGATTAGCAACATGCTAAAAAAAAGAACAATAAAAACAACAGCAAATGAAACCCCATGGGCCATAGTAGCGAAAAAGTGCCCTCAAAGAGGGATACTGTCGCCGCTGCTATGGAACATGGTCGTAAATGACCGCATCATTAAACTAAGCAAAGAACATTTATATACAGTAGGATATGCTGATGACATAGCTATACTGGTAACAGGAAATTATGCCAATACACTATGCGACATTACACAAGCTGCACTCCGGATTGTGGAAAGATGGTGCAGGGCATACGAACTATCAGTAAATCCAACAAAGACGGAACTAGTAATGTTTACAAACAAAAAACTACTAGGTAAAAATATTATATATAATAAATAAATTTATATGTAAAACTACCTACTACCCAAACTCTTCAGTACAGAACTACAGTTATCAACCGAAGTCAAGTACCTGGGGGTAATACTGGACAACAAGTTGAACTGGAACAAGCATCTGGACAACAAAATTAAAAAAGCTACTATCACCTACTAGCAGTGCCATAGAATGGTGGGTAAACAATGGGGACTTTCACCCAGGATAACACTATGACTCTACAAAGCGGTGGTGATAAGACCCCTGATCAGTTACGGCGCGATAGTATGGTGGCCTCGAACCAAACTGACGACCGCAACCGATAAGCTGGACAAATTCCAAAGACTCGCTTGCATGGCGACAACTCCAACTGCGGCCGTCGAAGCGATGCTGAACCTGCGACCCCTCCCACTGTTCATCAGACAGGAAGCGGCGTCAACAGCAGTGCGTCTAAACAGAGCCGGCCTATGGAAGCACATGAGGACCCCACACACAGAAATCCTCTATAAGACTATCATGTCACATGCCTATCTGTTTTGATCATACGGCGCACAGCATCGATGTTTTTGTTGTTCACAGCACTGGACGGGCGACCATCACGAAATTCGTCACTGAAGGTCGTATTCCAGAACTGTACTTAATACTCAAGTCAGGACTTGAGTATTGCAGTGAGCACTGAAAATCATACTCAAGTCCTTGCCATTAGGGTCGTATTTTCAGTGCTTAAAATCATACTCAAATCTGCTCAAATCCTGACTTGAGCATTGAGTAGAGTTCTGGAATACGACCCTGAGATTCACACGCCCGCGTTTGAATTCTGCAAACCAGCTATAAATAGTCGTTTTGCATAGTGCTTCATCGCCAAAAGCAGTTTGAAGCCGAGGGAAGCTCCGCTGAGCTGTACATTACACGTAAAGTCGTAGAAAATCATACTATGACAATTTTCACGAGTGAAGTAGACAACCAATTTCTAAAATGACAGTCAGATGAAACAAACTGTATTCTACAGCCAAAGAGTTCCATTTTCAAATGTGGTAATTACTTTTTAAATATTGTTTATGTAAGTGGCCAGTTCCGGGAACTTATATTTCGCCTTATGTAATAAATGGTTTAAAAACATATTATTTGTGGACACAAACTTACGTCGTTCTAATTTTGTCCATCTGTTATTCTTATCAAGATACATTTTACGGAGCATAAAAAAGTACATTACGACATCATAATATCATTAGTACTAAAACACCATTTATTGAGAAATTTACTAAAAATTTGTATTACCATACATACTTGAACTCATGATTGGAAAGCTCTGGGAACTGGATTATTTTAATACTAACAATCTTTGTTACAGGATGACGACTCTCTTCACCCAAATTGGCCATCGTAGTCTATTATGGTCGAAGAGGACACCCTCATATCTAGACGTAGTCATGTGTTTCTTTCTATATCCGATTAAGGGAAGTTGGTAGTGTTTATGTGGTGATACAGTAGGCGCTACAAACGAACTTTACATCGGTTGGGAAATATGGCAATTGTCATAGTACTCGCTCGTATATTATTTAAGTCCTTAATGATTATTTATTTAAATAATCAACCTGTCAGTCCGCAGTCGTAAACTCAATATTATTTGCAATTTGTCGCGGCACACGCACAGCTGATTC
The DNA here is from genome assembly GCF_003589595.1 of Hyposmocoma kahamanoa. Lineage (NCBI taxonomy): Eukaryota > Metazoa > Arthropoda > Insecta > Lepidoptera > Cosmopterigidae > Hyposmocoma > Hyposmocoma kahamanoa. The sequence continues at coordinate 9,124,990 of NW_020653945.1, forward strand.
GGAATGTATCGCCATTTTAGGTGCCCTGCAGCACTAGTGGCCAAATATGGAAATACTATTACAAAATGCTGCACCAAATTGTAAATCGATAACGCGTTGTTCAACCATTTATATTTCTAAGTATATATATTTATTTTGCATTTCACATGGACTATTTTAGTAGGTACATTCATGTGATACCCCGTAAGGGTGTAGCAAATTATACGTAAAATTAAGATTAGAATTAAAATTAAGATACATTTTAGACTTGAACGTAATTGATTCACTTGGGTTTCATATTATTATTTATGTATTTATTTATTAATTGTTATACATATATTATTTATATTTAATTTAAAATTCCAAATATGTCTAGATTATATTACGATATGTGACATTATATTATGATAATTATTTACAATCGTCACTCAAGAACTCACCTACAGAGTTAATAATAAGCTAAGCACTTTAATAAGAGAAAAATTTTAAGTAAGCGTCAAAACGATTTCTCCCTTATTTATTTATATTTATAAATACGCTTGACATTGTTGCTATCTTAGATATAATAGCCATTTTAATCGTAATAAATGGTGTTAATGGTGCTTGGCATGTGATAACTGATAACCAGAAAAGGACACACTCGGAGAAAGTAATAGTTATTAGGATTTATCGGCAATATTCTACATTGAGACGTTATCTAGTTATAAACTATAATAAAAATCTAAAGTAGGTTAGTTTTGCTTGAGTTTATTACAGAAGAAACAGAACTAATAATAAAATTTTATCGGTCGCTCTGATAAACCTATCAAAATTTCCCACCCTTAATTAAACCTTGTACGTTTAATGTTTAATTGCATGTTTGCATGTTTACTCTGTGATTAAAATGTATGGAATTATAGGTAGGTTTTAGTATGTAATTACTTAAGTATGTTACCGTGCATACACCTACCTATAGCATTAAATATAGAATACTTACAGAAGCACTCATGATTCTCCTTCAACCAGTTGATCGAATCTGAATCACCACAACCACTGACAATTACAAAATTAGCACTATAAATGTGATATATATGATACGCATCTAAAGCACTGCAAAGGTCGGGACCCACTTGTTGGCAAGCATCAGCATCTCATCCATATTAAACGGGTTTTAATACAGGGTTTAAATTGTACTCCTTAGCATCAGGCGTGCTGATGATACCCTGTATAAAACACACGTTCAGAATGGACGCGGTACTGAAGCGCACTAAAGTAAGGTTTTACCCTAAGAAGAGTACTAGCGAAAAGAAACCTTCGAACGTCCTAAACCCATATAGGATTCCACTTGCCATTGATATAACCGCTGACATTCTATCTTCGACACCGGCGGCGATGAAGTGTAGATTACTAGTAACTGGTTTGTTTATAAGTAAAACCAGCTTCCAGGTAAACCTGTTTTTATGAGTTTTTCTCATGTACTATTGTGTTGGCGTTTATTAGAGAAAATTGTTCAATCTCTGGAACAAAGTTATTGGGTTAGAATATATTTGTTACAGTATTTTATTAAAGAGCCATTAGTGAATGGTTAGACCTTGGTTGACTGATTATTTACTTAATAGCTCGGTATTTTTTTTGCCATTGACTAAAAATAATCTTAAAATGCAAAATTTTGTATGAATTATATATGAGTAAATGCCATAATGGACTAGAACGTAGCACTATATAATTAGTAAGTACAAAGTCACGCTTGTGCACGTCAAGCTTGACATTTTAAAATTTAAGTTCAACTCTGTGTCTCTCGTGGCAAGAACTGCCCAAAGTGTCAAAGCTTTTTGTGCTCTGGACGTAATGTTGAAGGAGTCTCAGTGTTTTGTTTTAGGCTACAAGCTGGACGACAGCGAGTGAGGCAAGCGGCTGGCGCGACTTGATCAAAATGCCTAAGGCTTTATTCAGAGTGGCGGCGGGCGCTGGTACGGGAACGGGTACGTGTCAATCACAGACATATATCTAGATAGACGCCGCAAGTGTACGTACTTCGTGTACCCAAAGTAAGTGAACTTCACTTACTTGCCGCTACTACACTACAGAACGCGCTCGACCGTTATCGTAGATAAACACCAGACGAAAACGCGAAAAATTCATAATTGTGACTTTATAAACTGCAAAAGTACCATAAATGTGGGTAAACTGGTAAACAGGGGCGTTTCCTTCCACAGGCAAGTGATTTTGTAATCAGAAGATGCATAATTTATTTTAAAAACAATTATTTTGGTTTTTTTGTATGTAATTTCGAGAAAACAAATATGCAACCGAGTGTATGCCTCATCATTTGTAATACATTGCGGCTTTTACTTGGTGCAATATATTTGTGATCCTTTGTTAATACGCCATGAATATCGAACAAATGTTTCGTGGTACGGCCGCTTGCACATCAAGCTACACATTGTACGTGTGTGACGTATCTTGTTCCGTTGCACTGAAGGCGATTTTCGAACCGGGTTTGCGCACTTTCCGGTATTATTATATACGGCGATGTCTACTCTCGTTCACCGTCCGACATCTGTCCGAAACAATTATTGTCAAATAAGTAATATTCGACCAAATTAAAAGACAATGTCAAGTACGAAGCTTCATTCACATCACGCATCTTTTAATTTGGTGGAGTATTAATTATTTGACAGTAATTGTTTCGAACGGAGAACGAAGATGGCCTACCACAACCTCTTAAAACAATATTACTTTAACCTTACATTGACTTTTCGTACCATAACGCGCTTAAAGTAAGCTAATTGTAATGTTAAAACTATGATGTTTTATTGGCAGCTTTGCGACTATTCATTCACTCATTTCGTACTATGACGCGACTTTAACATAAAGTAATATTACTCTTATGTCAAATTTAGCAATCTTAAAATAGTTACACGGATGCAATGGAAACAATATTATTTCGTCATTGCAAATTTAAAACTTCTTATGTGTCATTTTGGTCGACTAGAAGTTTTGTAAATATTTGGAAAGTGTATTCAAAGATAGATAAACATTTTTGCTATACATTTAAATATCATTGTTTATTTAAATAACAAAATAGAACAAAAATACTCTAAAAATACTAGGGATAATTTTACAGAAGAAAACTCTTTCATTTTTCTATGATAGTTACTTTTAAAACATAGGAGATATTAAATTTGCAACGACGATTTTCTGTTTTAATGTCTTAATATTGATTTGTAATGATTAAAAGGTAAGTTGAACTTATTTATTTACATATATCTCTTCAATATTTTGTTTATTTTTTTATTTAATAGCACTATTTTTTTTATAGTAAATAATTTTTCGTTAAATAAAACTACGCGATGTTTATTTCGTAAAATTATAACAGCGCCATCTATACGCTCCTTGGCGAAACTAACAGTTGACACTAGACTATAATTCCGAACTCACAACGTGACTATCAAGACTCAGCTTGTTTTATTTATTTTTGTTCGTGAAAATGCGGAATAATTATTGAAAAACAACGTAATTTTAATAGATTTTATTATTACACACTTTTCTTTTCTTAACAGTCAAAATTCTCTGAATGAAAATAACATTAAGTACTTGAACATTATACTACGATAAGACGCTTCGGAACATCAAAAAAGAAAGAGATGGCATTATGTAGTTCACTTAGCATTATCTCTTTCCTATTTTTAGTAAGGAATAGACAATATTGGGAAATCATTCGTTCTTTCAGTCACTTTTGCAATAATACATTACTTGGATGACAGGTTCGTCATGGTACGAATATGAGTAATATTACAATAAGCTTACTTTAAGCTTACATTGTAATAAGATGTTTTTGGAAAGGTTATAGTAGGCCCCCAGGGCAAGCTTTTACCGCGCCGCCACCCGCATTGCTGTCGCCTCCGCTGGCTGTCGTCCAGCACGTACGTGGCTTTAAAGACTATTAAAAAAAAATCAAAACATACGAAGCTTCGGCAAGCAATGCGTTCCGTATGTTTTGCTCGCTAAAAAGTTATCGCGCTAATGCGGTGGTCACACTAGCGGATTCGTAATTTTTATCGTGTAACAACCCAAGATGATTGCAATGAATTTCCAGACTTTCTTTACTTTTACTTGTATGATAGCAATAACTTTTTCATGGCGTACATTCTTTGGAGCTAATAAGATGGGCTCAGCTTCAAAACTGTGTAAAAATTTCAACACTATTTCGCCGTTCGTTTCACACCATTAAGTATTTAGAGACAGACATCTAATCTATCCGAGAACAACGGTCGAAATAAACAACGCTCTAGTCCGACCACGCAACAGATTTAGCGCGGATGTCGCCACTCGAGCGGTACCTTGTACGCAGCCCGAACATTCGCGCTGATATAGCTGATATATGATAATGGTCGGTTATACCTGCGTGTATCGTATCATTGTGCGAAGTTTAGTGACGGTAGACGCAAGTGCGGCCTTTATAATGTAATGTGTTTTGGACTATTTTAAAGAGAACACAAGGCGTTGTGGGCGTATTTTTTGTTCAATGGGCGTTTGGGTTTTTGAGTTTAAAATAATGTATAATTGAATTTGGCCACTAAGCTAAGCTTAGTGTCCATATATCTGTTAATTAAATTCATGACCCTGTAAGGAGTGACGTTACTTAGGAGAATACCTTGCCGTGACCTTGGGTTACATTAAAGTTATTCACAGCTCAATGATATTGTTGCTAATTATTGTCAATGTAATTATTGAAATAATTGTTAAGGAAAAATAGGCTTCATGATGTTCATGGGGAAATATAAACCTTTTGTTCTCAAGGGCGTGTATAAGCACAATAATAATAATAATGCACTAGAAAACTACACCATTAACTGGTCACTGGGGGACTACCCAGAACATTCGGAAACAAATTAAAAAGTGTTCGCTTACAAATTTTTTTTTCCTTTTTTTAGTCTAAAACGGAAATTGAACCTGGGACCTCCTCTATCTAGCTACCTAGCTGCTAGCCCCCTGCTGCAGCAGCAGCCCCGAGATTGGTAATTAATTTTTACAGCCATTTTGGTTCAGTTTGTGGTTGAATGAAGGGTTTACTTGTTTCGACAATAATTTTCATTTTAGGGAGTTCGAGCATTGGTACCTTATTTTTTAAAAAGAACAACAATACTTAACTTGTATTCACTTCACTTCACCATATTCACAAACAGAACAACGGTTTTAAAAATAGGCGCTCTGCTAAAGAAAGTAAAAGGGAGAAAAAAGACATATACCTAATATTTCTTTATCAGTTCGGGTTATGGCTATGTCATATTTACCGGGTGCCTCAGCAACTTGAGCTCATTTAATAAATTAAATGTTTTGAACGACATGGTTATCGACGTCATTCGTATGACTTAACCTGAATGTTACAAAAAAAACTCTTCGGAAAATGGGGTTTTCTGCTATAATTGATAAACTTATTTTATTGTAATAACTGCATGCATGCATTACTATGAGTGTATAGGATTTGATGTAATGACATATCGTACCTCCGGTGGAACAGGTGATTAATTAGATTTGTGAAAAAGTATAGAAAAATTTTTTATTGTTAGGGCTTTAGAGCTACGGACAACATAAAGAGTTCTAAAACATTGTACAATTTCAATGAGGATTGCGCATTCAGGAGAAAAATAAAAAATTACGCATAATTTTTTTTATTAAATTGAATCAGGAGATGAAAGATGGTTGCGAGTGACGTCACCAATTCATTAATTACGCCAACCTGCTGTACCTTAAACTGATTAGATATGACTGAACTTGTTAGCTCGCTCGTGTAATTGGGCCTGATGAATACTTGAACGTAATACATTCATAATGGTATAGAAGTATTGTGTTGAAATATAGCTGTAAATGAATAATTAATAAAATTGGTATTTCTTTAAAATATAATAAATTGCCTCCACGCCGATGCATGCCGACCGGTCAAATTCATCGGCGGCGGCGATGTGGAAAATGTTACAAAACTAATTGACCTACCTTCCAATTTTGAATACTCCAAAAGTAAACCTAATTTCCAATTATGTTTCAAATTCTGGATCGTAGTATGTATAACTTTTTCTGTTAAAATGTTTAGTTACATCATTTTGAGCTAAAGGTCTATGATATCTATATACCTATAAGGTATATAGATATCATATATGATATCTCATATATCATATATGATATATGATATCTATATACCTATAAGGTATATAGATATCATACCCTCAATAATAAAGTGATTATTCTCGAAAAGAAACATTTTTGGGAAACTGATAAAATAGTGTCATAGTTCATCGTGCGGTATACATAAGCAATATAATATTATTGTTGAACCGTGCTACTCGTAACTCTGTATTAAAAATAATCAGTAGAGTTAGGGCAAGTGAAGTCTTAAGTCACAGAACTAAAATAAACGACATAGTGCGCAAAATCAGTAAGCTGAAGTGACAATGGGTCGGTCATGTTTGCAAGAGGATTAATGGCCGACGGAGCAGGTTTGTCTTAGAATGGCGATCAAGTCAAAGCAAACATAATATAAGACGCTCTTGCCGCAGTTTGGCAGCCGCGAGGAGGACGACGGGGCGGTGTGGCCCGCTTCGTCGTTAGGAGGGGAGAGGAAGGGGGAGTTGTCAGCTCCTCCCAGATGCTGTGTGGGTTCCGGTGCGCAAGTCGATCCCGGAACCCTCCCTCTAGGGGATCCGAGAAGGCCACCGTGGGCGTTAGCCGGTACAAGAAGAATAACCTCTCCACTGCCCCACGGCGGATTTCCCCATGGAAAAAAAAGGACGCTCTTGCCGCAAGATGGATGGACGAGATGAGGAAGGATTTAAGGTGGTGGTATGAATTTGGAGCTCAGTGTTAATAAGCAAACTTTTTTTGGATCAGAATTTTCAGTTACCTACTTAAGTAATTAAGATAACGGCAAATATTTTGGGATATTTATTACATTTAATAGGTGCATGGTCATTAATTGATTTACTTGTTATTTTGGTTTATTTTGATAAAAAATACTAATAAAAAAAGTAGCTAATAAATGAAACACTGACAAAACAGAGAAAAAAAAAGTATTACACCCACCAGCCAAATATGCCGCAGCCAAATAGCCGGTGATTTAATAATTTCATGTAATAAGAATTGTTTCATTCTGTACGTTAAATTTTTTAAATTACGTTAATATGTATCCCTTATATCAAATATATAAGTGTTAGAATTATGACACTTATTGGTGCTATATAACAATATTGCAGAGCGGACATCAAAATATTATGTAAATAAGCATTCAAAATTGAAACTTAAAATATTTCGACTCAACACACAAATAAACACAACGTACAAGATAAACACTCGACTTTTTCGTAAGTAAAATTCGTTTCATTCTGTATCTTCGCGGGCATCACACTATTGTTCTATTTGTCCTTTTAGCGTATTGATGTAATGTTTATATGTTCGAATAACTCATATCAGTCCATATGTTCGAATAACTCATTTGTTTTGCCGTGATTTTTGAAACTTGCACATAGCAGAACTCTTGGTGGGTGGTAATACTCTTTAACATGTCGTTTACAGGTTCAGGCTACAGACCTTGACAAGTATCGAGTAGACCCTTATAAACCGTTGGGAGACCCTTAGAAACCCGTAAGACCCTAATTAAGCCTATAGTGGTAAACGCTGTGGAAACGTTCTGGTACTGCGCAAGAATGGCATCAGAAACGTGTAGAACGTCAAATTAAGAGGGAGCAGAGAATAGGCACATTTTGCCATCTGTTGTATATCTTCTGACCCAATGTTGCTCAATAACAATAACACAATAGTCGCTACGGACAATCACATGCCTCAAGTCCTCAATAAGAGGAGTTCAAAACAAATGAAGCTAGGAAAATTATGGATTGGCCAAAGAGTCCGTGCGGTTTTGCCACTAGTTAACTTTCAACAAATATAATTGTAATAATATCAGTACAGAGTACTAAAAAACCGACCTCAAAAGTACGTGGAATTACATATAATTACCAAGTTTTATTGAAATCGGTTACCGGAAAGTGCGCAAACCCGGATTCATCCCCTAGTTCGCGGTTCACTATACGGGACTTGACACGGGAGATAATAAACATCGGTTCTCACTACTTAAAGTATATTGAGAGAGAAAAACCACTTGAATTAAAGAATAGCAAAATCAACCATTAAAATAATTGCTCATTATACTCAAATTTAGGCGCTATTTATAAAAATGAATCTTTATGCGCGAACAACCACCCTTAGAGGTGTATGATTTTCTTCAAAACTAAATGGGACCACTATGGACGTACCCTCTTTCCAACAAAAAAATAATCACGAAAATCGGTTCACAAATACCGGAGTTACCGCGTAACATACATACAAAAAAAACATACAGTCGAATTGAAAACCTCCTCCTTTTTTTGAAGTCGGTTAAAAATAAGTTTTAAATTTACAATTCATGAAAAACCTTCATCCACCTCGACCGTCCACGATCCTCCTCGTCAATCATAAAGCTATCGTATTCCATTATGGTGATGTCAAACCTCGCACATCTTTACAAAACCGTTGTAAACGGTTGCAGTTATGTTGGGGTGTGTTAGATCATCCATCGTATTCACCCGACATAAACTATTCCGAATTTTACTTTCAAAATTCTTTGAATGGACATCACTTTGTTAACAAAGACTTCACCAACCGACACTTAAAGCCGTATTTTATAATTAAAGACAGGAATTGTGATGAAAGGGGCATTCTCAAATTACCCGATGAATGGCAAAGCATTATAGATCAACAAGTCAAATACATAAATTATAAATATTTTTCAATTTTACTTTCATACGGCATTATAATGCTTCAGCTCTATTAAGCTGCTAGTATTTGTAAAGAACTAAGTACTTATTGGGTTACAAAAAGCCAAGAAGCAGACACTTCTTGGTAATGGTAATTAGTGGTGATCACAATAGATTGATCAAGGTCTTATCAAGGAATAAAGTCACTCTGATAAAAATAATACTAACCTTTAAGATTTTTATGTAAGTAGGTACGTACTTCCATTTCCGACATGCCACGTTTATTTAAAAAACCAAGGACATTAGAAGTTTCTATAAATGCACGTTATATCTGTGTAGGTATTGATTGGTTATTTTAGCAATGTGGAATTTAATATAACCGGTTTTAATAATAAGTATTAATAGATATCGCAAAATCTATACACAATCTGATTTGGAATTCTAATTTTCATCCTGCTTTTTAATGTAGCAATGGAGTAATATAGTTTCCGTTTTATTAGAGGTTTACAACTTAACCAACAACGGTTAATACATTATTCACAGTTAATATAATATTTTTTCTTTATCATACAACTAGTTGTTTGAACAACGTCATCGTCCTGATTGTGTATCCTGGCGCGCACTGCATAGGCAAGATAAAAATGAAATAGACATTATTTGAGATCGTTAAACATGTGATGTAAAAATTTAAACTAGAGATAAAACAAGAGTCGACACATATACAGATAAAACAGTTGCGATTCACAAACAAAACTGATAAATGTATAAAAAACAATCGAATTGTAAAACAAACATGTATGAGTATAGAAATACTTATTGTCGTCGTGATCCCGTGAACCATTTATAAAATGTATATTAAAATTTTTATGAAGGTATTAAGTATTATTGATATTTTGACTTAACTCACCGTAAAATCCTAATGAAACTGAAGGTCACTGCACCGGTTATAGAGTAAGCGTGTTTGTAAACAAGGAGACGGTCGCGTGCGCAGTCGATTCGATACCTATTGCGTAGAACGTGCTCGGAACCACGCCTGCGCGCGCACTGCGCATGAGACGCGGTTATCCGGTTAATTATAGCTTGTACTAGAATCTTGCATCGCCGGCTCTTGCGTTAACAATATTGCCTGTGGCAATATTGGGTGGGATAGATTATACGGGAAGAGAGGGTTATACCTTTACTCATATAATATGCCTACAATTTGCTTAAGCGTTGCAAAACACACGACGACACAGTAATGTCTCTGTGTGAATAATATATGTATGATGTATGCAATAGTGTATTTGAGAAATTGTATCGAAGTGATAATTATCATTGATAATTGTCATGATAATTATCGCAATATATAAAGTTTAATAATTATCTTTATATTTATAAAATTAATTGGAACTACAAAGTGCTACCGCTAACATTGAAATTCACGAGTAGAATCAGAGGTAAAATTTATCAAGATATTTATTTTCATTAATAATTACGATAACAATTATCTGTCAATTATCCGATAATTAAATATGCTGGTTCATAGTTATGTCTGTTTAATTTTTGACTAAAAAAGACAAACACGAAAGTGAACAAAGACGAAAAAAATCTTTGCGAAAACGATTTGTTTTATGAATTTTATTTTGTAGCGTTTTGTTATACCATGAATTTTAAAAATATTTTGGTAATTACTGAGCAGAATACGTGGCTAAAATCTTCGAAAACAATCTATTTCCACCACATGGTGGAGGTTGTTCTTACATCAGCATAGGTAAATAGCTATTATAATAGCTGACTAACAAATTATAATATCTACCCTGCATAAATATACTTACAAACCTACGGAAGTCAACAGTTTCTTTAACATTAGATTAACTTCACATTCAAGAAGTCGTCAATAAATTCACAAATGCTACGAATATCGTGTGCAAGTAACTTGCGAAGATTTTACCGACTTTAGTATGTCGCCGTGTGTTAAAGGCATCGTATATCATCATGGTAACGTCAAACCTCTCACGTATTTACAAAGCTGATGAAAACTATTACAGTTATGTTGGGGTGTGTCGACTCATCTATTGTATTTACCCGATAAAACCCAATCAGAATTTCACTTCTTTCAAAATTATTTTATTCTATTCAACACGACTTTGATAACAAAGTCACCACCAAGCGGCACTTAAGTTGTATTTTATAATTAAGGACAATAATTTAATTTTAATGAAAGGGGCATTCTCAAATTACCCGATAAAAGACAAAGGATTGTAGATCAACAGGGCAAATGCTTAATTGATTAAAGTTAAATTTTTATAAATATTTTTCATTTCCACTTTCATATCGCACTTTTTGGCCGGCCCAGTACTTCAGCTCTATAAAGTTGCTAGTATTTTCAAAGAACTAAGTATTAATTGGGTTACCAAAAACCAAGAAGGTTCCGAGTAATAATTAGTAGTGATCAGATCACAATAGACCGTTCAAGGTCGCAGTGTTGAAAGGCCGAATAGACCCTGAATAAAGTTACTCTGATAAAAATAATAATAACCTTTAAGATATTCATGTAAGTAGGTACCTACTTCCTTTGCCAACATGCCATGTTTATTTAAAAAACCAAGAGCATTAGAAGTTCCTATAAATGCATGTTACACCTATATAGGTATTGATTGGTTATTTTAACAATGAGGAATTTAAAATAACTAATAGATATCGTAAAATCTACTTCATCTGACATTAAATTAAAATTTTTCTTCCTTTCTTTTTATGTAGCAATGGAGTAATATAGTCTCCGTTTTATTAGAGGTTTACGTCTCAAGCAACGGTTAATTCAATGTTAAAATCATAATAGTATTTCTTCTTTATCATTCAACTAGTTGTTTGAGCAACGTCATCGTCCTGATTAGGGGTGCACTGCAAGTTATTTGAGATCGTTAATATTTTTACGTGACAAAAAATTTCAACTAAAGTTGCACAGTTTGCACCGATGTCACATAAAATGTAAAGATAAAACTTGCACAACAGTCGCCAAATATACATATATAATAATTGCGATTCATAAAGAAAACTGATAAATGAATGAAAAACAACCGAATTGTACAACAAACATGTATGAGTATAGAAATACTTGTTGTTGTTGTGAACCCGTGAACCATTTATAAACTATCGTAGGATTAAGAGTCGTATTGTAGAACTCTACTCAATGCTCAAGTCAGGATTTGAGTATGGGTTGAAGCACTCGAGATCATACTCAAGTCCCTGCCATTACCTACATTATTTAACTACCTCCGTGGCCAAACGGTTACCACGCCGGACTGCCACGCAGAGGTCCCAGGTTCGATTCCCGGACTGGGAGAAATAGTAGTATGGCCTACAATTATTTCTCACGGGTGTAATTTGTGGTTGTCTATGTGTGTGTACGGGGCTATGTTGAGTGTGTGCGTTATTTATTTATTTATTTATTTGTTTTTTGTTTGTTTGTTTGTTTGTTTGTTTGTTTGTTTGTTTTTTTGTTTGTTTGTTTGTTTGTTTGTTTGTTTGTTCGTTCGTTCGTTCGTTCGTTCGTTCGTTCATTCATTCATTCATTCATTCATTCATTCATTCATTCATTTATTTATTTATTTATTTATTTACTTATTTATTTATTTATTTATTTATTTATTTTTTATTTATTTATTTATTTCCAGTGCTTGAAATCATACTCAGATCCTGACTTGAGCATTGAGTAGAGTTCTGGAATATGACCCTAAGAGCCGGGTATATGAAAAAAATTATGAAGGTATTTAATATAATAATTGATATTTTGATAAAGCTCACCGTACAATTCTAATGAAATTGAAGGTGACTGCACTGGTTATAGTGTAAGCGTGTTCGTAAACAAAGATATGGTCGAGTGTGCAGTCGATTCGATACCTATTGCGTAGAACGTGCCCGGAACAAATTCTGCGCATGAGACGCGGTCATCCGGTTAATTAAAACCTTTCTTCGCCGGCGCTTGTTTGTCTTTGGCAATGTTGAGTGAGATAGGACATTCGAGAAGAGGGGGTATTTCCTTACTCATATAATATACTTACAATTTGTTTAAACGTCGCCAAACACACGGCGACACATTAAAGTCCCGTGTGAATATTATATGTATAGGTGCAATTGTGAACTTTGAGAGTTTGTATACTTATTATACTTACTTATACTTTGTGTTCGAAATTATCATGATAATTATCACAATAATTATACCTTAATAATTATCTTGATATTTAGAAAATTAATTGGAACAACAAAATGCTACCGCTATTAACAACGTATTGCCATGTGTTTGTGTCCTAGACATACTCAATGTGTCAAATGTCAATCTAACAAAAAATCACGAACCAAATCGAGTTCTCAAAGTATTTCTACGTGTATATTTAGTTTTCTGTTTGTAGAATCAAAAATCAAAAATTAAATAGACCAAACTATAAATGTGCGTGGATAATTATCATAATAATTATCAAAGAAAATAAATATCTTGATAATTTCGAACTCTATTTATCTGTCCTTATATTTCTTATCTTAAAGCGACTATTTAGTTGCAATGTTAAGAAATTAGATTTTAGACGTCTCAAAAGTGTAACTAATTATTAAATTGGATTAATTTCTGTGTAATGCTGGCCATACACGCTACGGTATACCGGAGAGGTCTACATCTGCAGGCTATACCTGCGCAAGCACACCGGAACGTGTGTTGGAACAGATCTGTGCAGCTTTGTGTACCTGAGTACCTGCGCAGGCGACCGGCGCAAGATCGAAAATAAATTTTTATAAGTGATACCGTACGGTGAGCATTTGTATGTACTACGCTCGCCTGTGCAGGTCGCCCCGTTTCATTTCTAGTTACGGTATAGGGTAGTCATCGTTCGCATCGTACTGCAGTGCGTAATAAACAATGACAACATCCGGTTAAACTAATAACAAAATACTTTGGCATATAAAAAATAAAGAATACCACGACCGAGACAAAAGAGAAGCTCCTTATAAGATGCTTGTAGAAAAATTTAAAGAAATACAACCCAATGCCACTAAATCAGTAGTTGTGTAGAAGTAGCAATATCCAAATTAACTGAAGACCTCTCGGCATACCGGATAGCCCCCATATGCTACGACAAGCAGCCTACCTGCGCAGGTACGCCTGCACAGGTAGACCTCTCCGGTATACCGTACGTAGCGTGTATGGCGGATATAACTTACAAGACGAAATATAAGTTCATATAATTTTCCTTAATTTCATATATTTTTGGCGTATTATAGGAATTGCATGATTTTTTATAGTTTTTATGTATATCTTCCCGATATAGTTTATTATCTGGTATATATGTCGTGCGACTTATACGTGTAAACTTTATTACTGATATAATTTATTAATTTGCCATGATTTATTTTATAAGTTTCTCCATTTTAATCTTTTTAGACTACGAATAGGTAAAATATATATCCAATATACTTAAGTCGGGATTACTGTGCCTATAAACGGAGTTCACAAAAACAAGGGATTGGCATTCTTATAATTATCTATAAGTTACCTAATAGATATAAAGTACACTATAATATAAACTACCTTAACATGTTCTTTTTTTTAAACACTCAAATTCATTTATTCCAAAATTTACAAAATGCATTTATGAACAATAATAAAATGTATAACCTAAAGATCAGCACAAGGCTTCGTCAATAGGTAATCTAATACAAAAAATGTGAGATTCACGTTAAATATACTTAATTTAAAAAGAAATCCCGCCCTGTATCGTGCCCGGGGCAAAAGTTCCCATTATACTGGCAGCATTGCCTCGCTGGACAGCAATGGACACCTGCTGAACCAACCACGACCCAGAGCGGTGATCGCAGCCCCTGTCTCTGAGTCGGCGACCCAACTCTTTAAATAGGTCCCGAGCTTCCGAACCCCAAGGCCCCGCCGTCTCGACCGCGACCGGTACAAAGTCGTACACAGGCTCCAAGGCAGAATATTTCGCGTGTTTTAGTTTCGCGGCACTTTCCGCCGCGGAACCCGCCATCTGCGAAGTTTGTCTTATGTGAGACGCAGCAAAAGTACTTACGCATGTTGCGTCCCACAGAAGACAACGACCTTTCCGCCAAGGAACCAATGTCAAACCGTCCGGCCTTTTACCGTCTATTCGACTCAGGCCCGGGGGCTCGAGCACGCAAGGGACATTGTTCTTGAAGTCAATTTTGAGAATATGACAAGATCAAGTACATTATGAACTGTGTAAAAGTCATACTCTTAAGTCTATCCTAAGTCACAAGAAAAATCTTTACCCTTTTACACTAGAGGCATATAACTTGAGGGACAACTTGCTCTTAACCTAGATCAACAAATATAACTTTATTAGATATCTACAAAACCGTCATTAAACTAAGGTCCTACTAGGGAAATATTAATCGATCGTTATTTTTTGAAATGTTACGTGTGGCTCAAAAATGTCAATGGAAAGACGATCAAATTTTCTATTTTTACCTATTTGTTTAGGCCAAGAGGTTAAATAATAAATTCAATTTATTGGGACAACGAGTGTGTCGATTTCCTATTTGCTTACGCATAATTATGTCCACACATGTCTAAAAACATCTTCCAATAGATAGGCAATGTCAAAAGCATAAATGGAAAATCGTGATAAGGGTTCTTTCATAAAAATGAACCGGTCGGATGTCGGCCATGACATTTTTCTGAGTTCCTTCTCGAAGTGTCTATTGTCCACCTTTCGGTAAAATTGATTATTTTATCTTAATCGAATTTCAAAGTTTCTTTTCACTTATCAAAACATTATTTAGTGTTTAATTAATATATATAATTTTTTTTTCTTTAAATAATTTCATAAACCACAATGAATAAAATGGTTATTTACAAACGTTTGATAGAAGTTTTCTACCTATTTTTCGATATCTTTTACTAAAATAATTGCTAAATTTTATTGAAGCAACTCTATTTAATAGATTTACTAGTTGTTTCATCTAAAACTAACGTTTTTTTTGTGAGAAATCTTTGACTGATGTCCTAAATATTTGTATCCAGTTTGTGTCACTGATGCAAAGACAATAATTATCTCGTGATACTTGTTTATATGGTCAATTGACTGGTTTTTATTGTAAAATAAGTGTGAAAGCCATGGTATGACAACACCACGTTTTTCGTCATGGATACTCCATCAGTATTCTCCCCAAATTTCGGTAAAGTCAATATACTTGATTTGATAATGGCCAACTTGTCCACCAATCTGCGGGATAGATAAAGTTGACATTAGATGGAAAAAAGGTCTCAACCTAATACAAACTTCTTTTTATTTCATTTTCGTATTGACTTTTTAATTTGCGTAAAACGTACCTGTCAAATAATTTCATAGAAATTCATTGAAACTTCTAAAGTTCCTAAGGAAACTAAAGCTAGACAATAAGTGTACAATGGAAGAGGTTATTGTTACAAAGTAAGAATTTTGATACTAATAACACCAAAGGTATACAAACTACAGTATCTATAGCGCTCAATCATCATCGGAGGTGACTCCTATAATGATATACTTGTTTACATTATTATAATTAATTTTATTTGCTTGCAGCGAAGTTAAGTACCCTGTAAGTGTGTACGTTCTTGTGGCTTTAAACATATTTGGGGTTGTATGCTGCGTATGCCTTCTTATCTACCTGGTGTTGTGGGCCTTTCGTTAGTTTTTCTTCTTGTTAAGTCTCTTTTAATCGACGACTATCACCAAAGATCGGAACAGATACGTTTGTTGATATATCCAACAGTATTATCCCGCTTCTCTCAAACAGTGTCTCTATAATGCTCAGGCCACACAGAGGCGGCCGCGTAAGCGTTCCGGGCGCGGGAATTTTAGGAATGCGCGGTGCCGACACACGGCCACCGTGTGTTTCAGGGTCGTATTCTAGAACTCTACTCAATGCTCAAGTCAGGATTTGAGCAGACTTGAGTATGATTTCAAGCACTGGAAATACGACCCTAATGGCAAGGACTTGAGTATGATTTTCAGTGCTCATTGCAATACTCAAGTCCTGACTTGAGTCGTTCTATTAACGCTTCCGCGGCCGCCTCTGTGGGGCCAGAGCATTATACAGGCAGTACGAAAAAAGGTATGTATTATACATACCTTTGTTCGTACCTTTCTCGTATCCGTCGCATTTTACGGTATTATTGTTAAAATAATCGTTTGTACTAATACGTACAATCGACCATTAAATTTGTTTTGTTACGCTATACCATCAAGTATATAACCAAAAATAAAGACGAAATGTCATTTAATTTGTTTGAAAACTATTCTGCCAAATCATTGAGGTGACAACTGCACTCCCATTAGCCAGCCCGAATTCGAAACAAATGACGAGTGTCGTCAATTGTTTCACGTCAAATCGGTCAGTCCAGTCAATTCCAGCTTTGCTATAATGGACGAGAATTGAAAATTTACATATTTAATATTTAATTACCGATGAAATGTGATTCCGTTTGTTTTATAATTAGATGTTTTGCTGTTTTTCGCACACCACCGAATGGAACAGCCCCCCATTGTTAGAGATATTTTCTTTGTGTTCGATTTTTGTATTTAATAATTAAATAAACTTAAATGAAAATTTAAAACATCCTCAATATAAAACAGTCAATAAACTCACACGTTTACGTAGAAACCTCATTGAGACCAAATTAATGTCCAAACGTGGTCACTGTAAGTAGTCGAGGAGTTGGGTAGTCTACAGACTGTCCTGGTTGCGGCATCATATCAAGGTTACTTATCACACTGTTATTACAATAGTGTTGTAACTCAAAATATGTGTTTTTTTTAAATAACCCCGTACTAGCGAAACCCTGTGTTCGGTGCGTCCATGCCATGGACACATACATAACAACCACAAATTACACTCAAACTCACGAGAGAAATAAATGTAAGCCACGTACATATTTCTCCCGGCCTGAGATTCGAACCCAGGACCTCTGCGTGGCAGTCCGGCATGGTAACCGTTCAGCCACGGAGGCAGTTAATTTATATACTTATTCAATATTAAGTCATTGATAAACGTAAAATTTGAATCTCTACACGTCAATACAGCAGCAGTAGTAAAAGAGTTCGTCCAGAGACGTACTGCCACCTTACCTATTTCTGCCACCAAGCAGTAATGTCAGCATTTACGGTGTTCTAGTTTTGAAGGGTAAGGGTGCTGGTGAAATTACAGGCACATGGGACTTGTTAACTTATGTCTCAGGGTGACAGGGCGCAGTGGCAGTGCCCATCGGATCTTTGCGATTTAAAGCTCTGAGTGGCACTGCAACTGTTATGGCGTGTAGCTTACCATAAGTCGCACGACTTGTTCGTCCCGTCACTTAATATTATAAAAGAAAATACAACCGCCGTTAGAATATTGTGAGAAACAATTAAAAGATATTTACTTAGCTCAAAATGGGACAAACTTTGTGTGAGCTAGTTTTGGACAAAGCAGTCCTTACTCAAAACTTTTGAAACTATTTTTTCCGTTTTATCTTTAAATATTATATTATATTTGGCAAGTAAGAAATTGTTTGGATACCTGTAATAAACTTTAGCCTATGCATTCAATGTTAATAAGCTTGCACGGGAAGTGAGTAATTAGTTTTTCGTCGATTTTGACAAAATACATTATTTTCGTTAATACTCTATTGTTAATTGTGCGAATTTATTGTAATGTCATCATAAATTATAACATGTTTAAAGTACATCGAACTAGTGGAAGTGATATAAACATTCATTTTATAGCTGGGAACTACATTAATTGGGAAAAAGAGCTGAGGATCTTGAAACAGCTAAACAGATGTCCATCAAACACGGTTAAGAATCATCTCGATTAAATTACCAAAAAAAATCGCTTTGAGATCAATCCATCCGTTTGGCAGCTGCGATGCTAGAAATCGATACAGATACGTCAGACAAAGTTTTCAATCTTATTAACTCCCCTCTTTTTGCGTCCGGGGATTGAAAAGAATTTTTAACAGACTGTATGTACAGACTGTTACAAGAAAACTGTTTTAGGAACCATTAAGTCTTTTTTTGGCATAGTTAATTTTTTGCGCAAGTGTGAGTTGTCCATAAAATTAATAAAATGAACAAGTTTTTTTAGAGCTGATCGACTATGTTTTATGTGAGGATCATTTCATTAAATGGGATGAAAAAAATCGGGACTGCTGAAGTTGGTCAAATTATATAAAATGTTTTTCATACAAAATGAATAAAATTGACTAATTCTTTTTTAATGCTGATAGACTCGTCTTATATGGATGATTAGGTACATTGTATGGGATGAAAAAACTGCCCCATTTAAAAAAAACACACGTAAATATATTGACGGATCGTGTTCCGAGGCGACATTCGAGCAATAGTTATTTGATATTCAAAGCTGCAAAGTTGCTGTTTGCAAAGTTGGTTTCGTACGAGATACAAATCAATTTTGCTGCCGAGCAAAACACACAACTTTTCACCTCACTATTGCGATGAAAATGGTAGATGAAGAAGAACAGTGGAATTGTAAAACTTCAGTATTTTTAATCAAAAGAAATAAAAAGGATTCTTCGGATGCGTTCTCAATTTACACCTCATAATTTTTTATTCTTGCTTGTAGGTACTTCTATAATTTTGCGTGATTATGCGATTATTGAAATTATTTTAGTTCTTCGACGAATTAAAATAATTTAATAAACACAATTAGTTATCATTGTCAAGTTATCGTCAACAATAATAAGAATGAAATATACCAAAGGGTTTATATTAGGTACCTACATAAATAAGTAATGTATGATAAATCGCGTAGTCGAACGTGTCATTAACTTTTTTTCATCGAAAGAAAAAGATAGGTGCACCACAGTTGGTACATCGTCACGTTTGAATTTCAAAAACCTTTTCCACACTAGCTTGCAAAAAACGGTTTTGCACGCAGATTTCTAATGAGAAAGAAAGCCTTTCCGAGCGAGTGAGGTGAAAAGAGTGTAATAGCTTATAGTATTATAACTGCCTCAGTTGACCGAAAGGAACGGTTTCCGGGTCGGGAGAAATATTTGTATCGCCTACATTGATTTCTCTCGTGAGTATGGATGTAATTTGTGAATGTCTAGGTGTGTGTTCATGGCACCTGCAACAGGGTTTCCCTAGTGCAAAGCTATGTGTGTGTGCGTTGTTATTATTATTTGTAGGTGCAGTTCACCATACACACCTAACCAAGTTTCATATCGTATAATTGTCAGTAATGTAGAGAAAATAAGTATACTGACTAGCCATGGTCACACGGCTTTAATGGGCACGGTTTCTTCTGTATATAACGTATTAATTTTTTGCCTTGACACGCTTTATAACGCAAAGTGTTTAATCTAGTTTTACTGTACCTCTATAACCAACAATTAATGGACTTCCATTATAGTGCGAGTTAGAACGTCAAATTCAACTAGATTCAACTCTCACTAAGTAGAGCTTAGGATCGTCTATAATTGCCACATTTAACAAGTTGTGCATGCCTTTGCAATTCCAAATTTGGTTCCTCAGTACCGTCTACGACTTATACAGTAGATAATATAGGGTACCAATAAAAACTGGGAAATACATGGAAATAATTTAGATCCACATCTTGTTATCGAAAATAAAACATTGAATTAGAATTAAAACGTGAAAGAATGAAAATCATAAGAGTAAGTAAATAAATAAATATATAACACACACTCATAGCCCTGCACTAGGGAAACCTGTGGTCTGTGGGTTGCCTGTTTCACTGGTGTCATGGACACACATATAGACAACCACAAATTACACCCAAACTCATGAGAGAAATAAATGTAGGCCATACAAATATTTCTCCCGGCCCGGGCATCGAACCAGGGCCCTCTCCGTGGCAGATATTATGGTAAACGTTCGGCCAAAGAGGCAGTAAAGGTACCTACAGCTTTGCTCGATTTTTCGACGATTGACAAAAAATACGACACCGATCTTCTGATTCTTACAAATTTAACTGATTTGTCGATCGAATTCATCATACATATTGATCGTCAAAAAATCTAGCAAATCTGTAGGCATTTTAAGGAACTTTTCTTCATTGACTAGGCATCGTCGACGTCTTTTCTGAGCCAGACAAGTCGCCCGTACTGGACAAGTTTGTGGAGAGAATAATTTTATTGAAAAGTCATCTGCGAACATTCACCAAAGCCCAACAAGATTTGATAAAAGAATTGTGGACACTCTTCTAGTAAAAAAATTGCGTTCACTTGGTGTTTTATTTAACTATTGCCTATATGCCTTGGTAGCCCAATGGTTTACCTACGGCCTCTCAAGCAGAGGTTGTGGGTTCGAAACCAGAATATATGTGCGAAATTTGATTTAAAACTTACCATAAGGTTTCGGTGAAGGAAAACATCGAGATGAAACTTGCACGTCGAAGAGAAGAAGAGAGTTCACAACCCTCGGAAAACGTGTGGACTATGGCCTAAATCGTCGCCTGAGAGGAGACCCGTGCCCTGCAGTGAGACGTATGTATGGGTTGATGATGAGGATTTCTTATTTCACGAATAGGGACAACTATCATAAGGATCATGACACTTATTAACGCGTAATCGACAAAGCTTTCTTTCATGCAGTAAGCGCAATGGACGTCGAGCGTTTCACTTCCGCTCGGACTGTTGCGACCACAGATCACATAGTTGCGACACACATTTTTCGTACTTATTAACAAAGCTTTTTCTGATTTGGTTAACTGCGATTCATCTGCATCGTATTAGTGATGTTAAATATTGTTTCTTTGTTCGGTATGTTTCATTACTGTCTAACGATTTATTATAAGTAAATCTCACATATTAACTAATAAACACCTTTTTAAAAGTTATAAGTACACTTAATTTTATAAAAATGAAAGTATATATAAAAAAATATTTTACTGATCACGACTATCCAATGATCATAAAGATAATTGTGACTATCACTTGTCGGATGAGCTTATTAAAATCTCTTTGTTCTCTCTCCCATAAAGAAAGAACCGACAAATTATGACGAAGGCGGAATCTGACGAAAGTCTCGTCAATTCGGGATCGTGCTCCAAATTAATACTCCTACTGTTGGAGCACGAAAACATTATACAGTTCCGGACACAATTCGAGCCATCACGCATTTTCAGAATTAAGTGCCTTAAGCTTAAACAATGTTTGATTGATCAAAAACTATTATGTAATTTTGAAACTAGTATAGTAAACGTCTTTTCCATAAGTCCTTACCGGGCTAAAACTAAAAGCTATTAAAACCGGGGGAAAACCTTTTCTTCGATAGGAAATGAAACTATTTTTCCGGATTTAAATCGCGTATATTTGTTTTTTTAAACACACCTGTACAGGTTCCATGGTCACGGTTGACTGAGGTGCTACAGTCATCAACCAGTTATGTCTAATATTAATGCAAACCACCCTATTTTTTCACTAGAGTTACAAAAGTTATTAATTAAATATCTTATTTTTAATTTTACAAAGAAAACATTCCAATTTACGCTATATTACGTTTTACAAATTATTTTATTGAATGAATTTTTAATAATTTTAATTTATTATTAATTAATAATAGAAATTAGAATAAATTAAAACATATTAATTAGTACTGCAGTGTTATGTCTGTTTGGTATTTTTCATCAGAAGAATTAATATTGGATCCCAAACTGATGTTACGGAGAAACCATCTTCCTCGTTGAAATTAGGATTTTTTTTTTAATTTCAATGGCTTCTCACAGCATTCTGTATAGATAACGGAAAAATAGTTTCATTTCCTATGTGTAACAATCGCGAAAACCTAAGAACTCGATATTTTTCTTCGATGATAACGCTATTTTTGTATTCTAGCCTGATAGCTATTTTTGTATTCTAGATCTTCATTCGCATCATTCTTCATTTAATTTGATCGATTAGGCAACAAATCAAACCAGGTGTCAAATCACGATCTTTGTACGCACTATGGGATCAAAAGCCTTTCGTGGTAGCCTCCGGTCCGAAACGAAGCTAAAACGATGATCGTTGCTTAGTATTCCGTTGTAGACCTCCTGGTTCTCCTACTACACAAATCATAAGTAGTTACCTATATTCGTTATTCCCGAGGAAATTGAACTGAAATTATACAAAAAAAAAAAGATTTCTGACCAAAAGGGGAATCTGGCGGACGTGGTTTAAATCGTACATAATTTTTATAATCTTTTCAATTCTAGTGAACTGACTTCTAATTTTAATGATACTCGTACTACTACTATTCAAAGTATTATAATATCATAAAAATATACATAATCATTTAAGTGCTTCACTGTATTTTATCGTCTTAATTATATTACCAATAATGAAATCAGAGTTCATATCTGTTCAAGTGTCAATCAAATAATAAGTAGATAATATAGATACATATCTACCAATTTATTGGGTAAAAGCCTTATATAATAAAAAAGCTTTGTGTGTAGCATTAGATCCATGGCTATTGTAAGTAAATATAACGTTAATGTCATTACAATTTGTTACTTAAACCTGTTTAATGTGGAACAATTAAATGTATTTCTAACAATATATATTACTTGCGTACTTTTCCTGCTTGCAGCAACATTTAAAGGTAGGTTTTTTTTATCGTGCGTTATAGCAATTGTGATGCCACTTAGAGCTTTAAATTACAAATATCTGGGGGCACTGACATTGATCACGTCTACTTGATACATACTTAGATGACAAGTCCCATGTGCCTGTAATTTCATCAGCACCCCCACTTAGAGGACATTCACTAAATGTTTTATATATTGTTTTGTTATTGAAAAAGTAGCCGTACAGTTCCTTGTAAAAGAGTTCATTCAGAGAAGTAACCTTGTCTGTTTCTGCCACCAAGCAGCAATACAAATTCAAATTCAAAATTCAAATTCAAATTCAAAATAATCTTTATTTCATAGGTAAGCATTATTACACTTGAAATCGGCACAATGTTTAAATTCTACCGCTCATTCGTAAGGCAGATTCCCCTGAGAAGAATAAACAAGAAACTCTAGTGCTTGCTCTTTGTAAATAATATTTGTAAACATTCAACATTTACAATATTAATTTTTTTTATTAGAAACATCAGAGATCGAGACTACCTCCATGAGCTAAACGGGTTACTACCACGGATTTTTGTCATCCAAGTACGCAGAAGTTGTATAATAACCTTAACTATAAGGTTTTTGTTTCACTATACTTTTAAACCTCGTGAAAGGCAAATTTTGTATATCAATCAGAATCTTGTTATAGAAGCGTATACATTGCCCCTTAAATGATTTTTTGACTTTGTGAAGACGACTATCAAGAAAAGCTAGTTTATTTTTATTCCTCGTATTAATGTTATGTCTCTCACTATTTTTCATAAAGTAATTACTATTCCTTTTAACATAAATTACGTTTTCATAAATGTAGTGTGAGGCTAGTGTAAGAATGTTAATTTCCTTAAACTTATCTCTCAAAGATACTTTGGGGCCCAGATTGAAAATTGCCCTAACTGCACGTTTCTGCAGGACAAAGATTCTATTGATATCGGCGGCATTACCCGAAAGCAAAATGCCGTATGTCATTAGACTGTGAAAGTAGCTGAAGTAAACCAATCTAGCGATTTCGACGTCTGAAAGTTTCCTTATTTTTTTAATCGCGTACACTGCAGAGCCGAGCCGTTTTGATAACTTACTTATATGGGGACCTCATTGCAATTTAGCATCTAACGTTATACCTAGAATACAACTGTATCCACAAGATTTAATTTTTCGTTTCTAACTACAATGTTTGTAACCGTCTAACATTGGGTGTAAATTTCACACAATTTGTTTTTTTCTCATTAAGGAGTAGGTTATTAACAGCAAACCAATCAACTACTTTAGATATAGCATTGTTCACATCGTCGTAGGAACATTGGTGTCTTTTAACTTTAAATAATAAGGAAGTATCATCAGCAAACAATACTATCTCATGTTTTATATCCTCCATAAGGCTAGGTAAGTTATTAATAGAAACTAAAAACAAAAATGGGCCTAGAATTGAACCCTGAGGGACACCCATACTAATTGCAGACACTGATGATCTCGTACCGTTAACATCGACCCTCTGTACCCTACCACGCAAATACAATTTAAGAAGGTCGAGATCACGTCCCGCCATATCCTAATGGCGAAATTTCCTGTCCAGTGTATCATGGTGCACACAATCAAAAACCTTGGAAAGGTCACAGAATACACCAATAACATCATGTCAGACTTCCCATGCATCAAATATATGATCAATTAACTCGACACCAGCATCGGTTGTAGAGCGACCCCGAGTGAAACCAAATTGTTTAGGAGACATTACTTAATGTATATATATATAATGTATAACTTTATTACTATAAAAATGTGCACACATCTGATTTAGAATAATTTTTTCAATTATTTTACTGAGAGTTGGTAGTATATATGTATGATATAGGTCTGGAATTGGTGGGGTCAGAAATACTACCAGATTTGAAAAGTAGAATAGCTTTACTTTGCTTCATGAGGTCAGAAAAGACACCATCATCAACACATTTATTAAAGAAACAGGCTAAGTAAGGCGCAATACAAACAACTATAGAACTAATTACTCTGACTGAAAGACCATTAAGATCAGCAGTATTTCATATGTTTACAGACTTAAAGGCCTTAACAATGTCGTTTGGAAATACAAGACGGAACCTTAAATTAGTGATACTAACTGCATTATTTTCTTTTATGTTGGAGATGAATTTGTTATGTGGGAGATGAATTTAACGACTTAGTAGTCAAAAATGGAATGTCAGTAAAAAAAGTTTCAAATATTTTAGCAACTTCTGCGTCTGTGTTTATAATTTTGTCATTAAATCTTAGTCGAAAATCTAAGTTACGAGTTAATCTAGTTAAGGGTCAAACCCCTTCCAGTTTCGCTGTTTATAATATTCCAAGTCGTTTTTACTACATTCGCGCTGCTTTTTATTTTATTATTTACAAACATTGCTTTGGCTGCAACACAAACACGTTTAAACATTTTCGAATATTTCCTAACAAAATCATCAAAACTGTTACTAGTGTTATAAGTCCTTTCATCGTAAAGATCATATAGCCTTTGTCTACTTTTGTGAATTCCCACAGTCGCCCAATCACTAAATTTCAATGAACTATTAATAGGTATGATTTTGGACTTAAAAACATTATCACGTTCATTTTTCACTATGTTGAAAACTGAATTATACAATTTATTGGGATCGTTAACGTACGGAATATCAGTTAGTTTAAGCATTACGTTATTTTTATAAGCTTTAAGTCGACCATTATTTATTGGAACACACGTGATATCCTTTTTTGGCATTTTGTCAACAGTTATATTAAAAGTGGCCAACTGACCGCAGTCATCAGAATTTAATTTATTTATAATAGATTTATTACTAAGTACGGCGTTAGTATAAATGTTGTCTAAACAAGTGGCAGTAGTAGAAGTTATTCTAGTAGGCACCAAGAAAAGATTCACAACATTATAACATTGGAGAAATGATTTTTCATGGAGTAGACTTACTGCTAGCACTGGAATCTTCTAATAAGTTAACATTGAAGTCACCACAAACAGCAATATATTTATTTGGATTATTTAATTTGCCTAAAACTTCATCTAATCTTTTTTCAAATAGTTCATAAGATGAATGAGGGGGTCTGTACACGTTTTATATAACAAGCCGTTCAAATTCTATGCAGGATATCTCTATAATCCGCTCAATAGATGGGCTCACAATATCTGTACGGTCTTTAAATTTTAAATTATTTTTAATAAGAATTAAAGAGCCGCCATGAATAGCTTTTTCTCTGCCTAACGAACTAGCCACCTGGTGATTATTGAAACTAAACATGAACTGAGGTTTTGATAGAAAGTGGTGCTCATTAATACAAAGAATATCAATATTATTACAGTTAATAAATAATTCTATTTCAAACTCTTTACCTTTCATGCCTTGAATATTTTGGTGCACCAGGTATAATATTTTTTCAATTTATTTATTTATGTGTGTTTTAGGTTGGTTTTTTTACTGTCATTGTGTTGCAAGAGTATTTCTCCGTTGTCTTATTAATTAATTTAAATAATTAGAAATTGAATTATTTTCAACAGAATGATTATTGTCAGTAAACTGACCTATGTCCACGGACTGCTCAATAGAATATCGACTTAGCATAGCCCTTACGAAAAATTATTTAAAAAAATCGAAGTGAAACATAATTAATATAGTAAATAATATAACAAATTATTTACTCCGTACTTACACTCATAGCATATTTACTCCCATGTGATATGAGTAAATATTTATATACCGTATTATAAAAATATTTTTAGTTAATTAAGTACACTTATTTACAGATTGGTTATCGCCTCTGATGCGAACGCGCTGAAGACCACGAGCCGCTAAAATAAAACGCATCTTTAACGGGACCATTCGTCCAAGAACACAGAATCGAGATATCAATAATAATTTATACAATAGTAATTTCATTTGTGAGAAAATATTAAAGTAGGACCTGTTGTCGTTACCCTGAAAACACATTTGTCAATTTGTGAACTTTTTACTAGATAGGAACTATATGTATGACAATCTTTATATTTTTAGGCTTATTAATAGTAAGCTAGACATAAGCTTGGGAATATTGTCCCACGTACTTTTAAAAATGCTTAACTCTGCGCCAGATTACTCGAACATCATGACGAATATGTTCAACATGTCCATTATGACAATTGCTGTGTGTTTAGTCATTGTCATCTTGTTTGCGATATTTATTAAGATAAATTAATTTTACCTAGGATATGAGGCAAACACATACTCATATACGTACATAATTTTTACACTTTTTAACCGACTTCAAAAAAAAGGAGGTTCTCGATTCGCCTGTATTATTTGTTATGCGATTACTCCGACATTTGTTAACCGAGTTTGATCATTCTTTATGGCATGTGGCAAGTAGCAGGTAGATGCCGCGGCATTCCAGCAGACTACGATACGTTAGCGGATCCTCGCGGTATTGTAAGGGATATCCCTGCACTGGCGATCCTCTTCGATGCTCTCCTCCGCTGTCCGCCGGTTTGCGCTGGACCTAAACATTACCTAGATGGGAACATGGGTATATCCGCTTCTTGCCCGTGGAGCACCAGACTGGTTCACCTTGCGTGAATCATGGGCAAATATTTTTTGCCCTTATTACACCCCTGTACATAGTACAGGGAGTCGCCACTGTTATCCACATGGAATCGCATTAAGCCGGCCAGAAAAATGTTACTGCATGGACATAAGCTTTTTCTGATCAGCTCAAGTCGTAGTACCTACATAAATATTTAAACTAAATAGTTTATATTTCGTTGTAGGTATGTACTTTACCCAACATTATCTAAGAGTGAAAAGATGATAAAAGAAAAAAAACAAGGAGATATATTATAAAGGAACAGTTCGTAACGTTACCTATTTACGTGTGGAACAAATAGTGCGCCATTGTTTTTTTATATTACAGAAATGAAACAAACTTTTTCATTTATTGTAACTTTATTAACTTTAAATAAAAAATATGTACAATGTTTGCAATAATATCGCTGGCCGTGCTATAATCTCTACAAGTAAAACGTTAACTTTCTTATTCATCGGTCGTACTTCTTATTCTAATAAGGCTACTCTTAAATCCTACCACCGCCATTCGTAATGGGCCAATGCAATTGTTATAAATTATTGCTTCGAATTTTGCTAATTGATGCATTATTGTTGATTTAATTCAGTCTAATAATCATATAGTGATTATTCCGGAACCAAAATACCCTTGTTTTTTTAATTTTCGTATTTGTCTGTAGTTAATATTAATGCCCTGGAGTAAAATCCGTTGCTCTGGTACGCATAGTATAAGGAGTTTGTAATATAATAAAAAATTTAAAATATTCTCGCGCCTTTGTAGTGATAACAAGACTGCTACTGTATTCAGCAGGCTGTTCTAACAATTTTCAATAACATGTTCTGGGGTCGCAAAGTAAATTTTTAATTGTCCGAATATTTTGAATTTGGTACCTACTGTATACTGCCGTCCACTAACTATAACGCGGCTAAGTGACAAATGGTCAAATACCCATTTTAAATGGAAAAAGTTAGAGCACAAAATTCTCTTTTAAAAACAGATAAAATTAGTTAATGTGTTCGGAACTTACCCTGACAATGCATAGCTGAAAAATCATTAAATAATTTCAATATTCTAAAACTGGGTTATGGTTTCTTAAGATATCTCAAAAAATTCTTTTGTCACTTAGTTATCTGACTTAGCTATCTTATCTTACTTACTTATTTAGTTAGCGGACGGCAGTATATTTGTTACATTGGGTTTCAAAAGGAACGCAAAATTTTAAGTTCTCGTACAAAACGTGTCAAAAATATACTTCCTCTACAAAACTTCCGGGTAAAGAAGTAATGATTTAAAATTCACTAATTGCGGGTCATTCGAAAGCTCTAAGCTAAGATTTAAAATACTGTAACATAAATTATAAGTTAACATAGGTAACATCTTTGTTGTCTTGTGAGTGGTCTATTTGCGCTATAACGCATTCTTCTACGCTTAATCCGTTCAGAAAAATCTTTATATCCGTGAAATAATAAAACTTTTTTCTGACCGGCTTAAGTCTATTCCTCTTCGATAAGTCTTATCCTCCTATCATATCCTTTAAGGTACGCGACGGTCATTCCCGTGTTTTTAGAAATAACTCGCGTGACATAATTTTTGACAGCAGTTCAGAGATATAACTTTTGTTATTGTGCAAACCAAGCCTGCTGTAGTAGCATAGCATATCTTTAGAATTTAAATTTGTGAAGTCGGCTTTAGTCTTTCTAACTAAATAGACAATGTCGAATATTCACGAAACATACCGAAAGATCTTCTTTTATTTGAATGGAAATGATCTTGTTTGATGTGCTAACAAATCGGGGACAAAGGAATGAAAAAAATTCGGGTCGAGAATAATAAAGTTATTTCCTTACGTAGGAGCTACTACGTATCTGCATTTAGATTTCTTAACGATGTAAAAGAATAAATTTTAAAGGCCTATGTAATTTTCGTCGTTTGCTGACTGTTGTAATAATACAACGTGGTGATTAGCACCAAACAGTAATCGACACTAATAGTTTTTTTCTGCACCTGGTAATAATTTAGTTATATAGTTTAGTTATAAAAATCAAATAATGACATTTCATGTAACAATTAACAATTCGTTTTGTTATAAAATTTTAATATTTTTTATATTGAATCACGTGGTTCAAAAGTGCGAGCAGTCATACTGTATTACGGACGTTACGGAACGCGTTAAATGCGCATAGGCGATCGTGACTTGCGACCCCACTACATCAACAACAAACGGCCTGCTTTTAAGGTTCGAAAGTAAATAAATATAAAATACTTTTTTTTTTAATTAAAAAATAACACTCCATATAACGGTCAAATTAAAAATTGGCGCGTTTCTATTTTGGTACTCAGTACACAAGAAAACTTTTTAAAGGGTTGTTTGGTTCTGGCATAATGTAAGCACCTTCTTAAGAGCATTGAATCTATAAAGGCTGCAATAAAAATATGAAACAATCTTCGAGGATCTTGTTGTTAATGAATATAATAAAAATTTTGCGGTTCAGCTTTTTAAACTTCAAACAAACATTTACCGGTTCTCCAAAATTAACATCACCTATTCGTCATTATGTATAAAACACAACAAAAAATCTTCAAAAGTCATAAAATCATACTTATTTGTATACATGAGCCCCTGCAGTATTATTGCACATTTTTATTGCACCAGGTATACTTGCATAATATCGAAAATTATTCGATATAAAAGCGCGTTCGTTCATGGTAATTGTTCAATTTATTCAACACCATACGTCGTCTAATAGATACATGTGTTTAGATAACTAGCGTTAATGTAAAGAAAAAACATCAAAACATGTTATTAACAAAATATATGATACGTACAATGTCTCTGGCAGCTGGTGTACAGTCAACAGCAAATCAAGCTATACACTTTTGTTCGAATATCGTGATAGAATGTATGATTGAATTGATATTAGTACATTTGTATTGACATAATAGTCGATTCAGCTAAAATTAATTTCTGAACGATCAGTTATGAACGAAAATAAAAAAAGTAAAAAATCGACCTCAGAAGTTCGTGGAATTACATCTATTGTCAAATTTTATAGAAATCGGTATCCGTGAATTGCGCGAAACCGGATTCATCCCCTAATTTGTCACACTAAGAGGTGGAATATTTCCTTCAAATTCTTTAAATGGGACCACTACTCAGGTACCTCTTTCCAACAAAAAAAGATTCATCAAAATCGGTTCACAAAAAAAACATGCAGTCAAATTGAGAACTTCCTCCTTTTTTTGAATTCGAAATGGTTGTCTTCGATATCCTATTTACCACATTTATATTTTAATTTTAAAAAACATGGGACTGTATGGTTCTTTAATTTTGTAAATCATAAATAAGTATATCAAAAGCGTTGAAATGTAGTGTTTCGGAGTGTAAGTCTTCTCTTATTATAATTACGGATGATATGCACCTGTTTATACACAAATATGAAGGAAAGCATTCTATCGCGTCTACAGCAACGGAACAAGATCCATCAATGTGTAGTCTGTTACGCTGCCGTCTGTACGTAATAAAAATTCGTTCCATAACAAGTTTAATCTTGTGATTCCTTTTATTCTTTTGATTTTGTTTTTAATAAGTGGTTACAGGAGCAAACCACAGCCCGGTGGAAAAATGTTGCAATTAAAACTAGGTTTCTACTAATTAGCTGTCAAACTTTTGCAATTGTTACAATTTAAATTAATTATATGTGAAAACTTAGCTTTTGAAACAGTGAATTAAATTGCAGCACTGAACCCGGAAGATAGAGTATCAATGCCACCGGGTGGTCTTCCACTTTACGCGGTTGGCCGGCTGTTAACCAACTGGCAGAGATCATTTTAACTTAACTGTAGTGTACAATGTCATGATTATGACTGAAAAATATTTATAAAAAATTATTACACTTAAAAAAATTCAGACAAATTACAAAAATGTCACACAGTTTATTGTAATGCATTGTAATTTGCATTAAAATTACGTAGTTCAAATGAGAGCGTATATCTGCCCTCCTAATTACCGAAGCCCAAGCTAATTTGTGAATAAACACTTACAATAACGTATAATCTTATGATATGCTAATGATATGATAAAAAAACTACACTGGGTCCAGCCAGCCATCAGAATTCTTTATAAATAAATTATTATGTTTGTATAGTACTCACTAACATGCAATTAAACAATATTCTTACCAATATCATTACCAGTATTTAGTTAAGGCATAACTGAATATTATATTGTCACATCTATCAGGAAGCATGTTACCTTAATTAGTAATTGATGGTATTGACTTTAGTTGTACCTATTTGTAAGCACATTTTTGCATTACATTATCCACTGAAACGGAAATAAATGGAGAGATGGGTAACATGATATATAAATTTCTATTTATTGTTTTTAAAACAATACTTACTTAACGTAAAAGTAATAAATAATCAATCGAAGTAATTCGTTATAATTATTAATACAAAGATCGGACACAAAGAAAAATTCCATGAACTTGACCGTATTCGAATCTGCGTCTGTGTCAAATCACACCGCACTACCAATTGTTACAGCTATAAGATCGAGTCAACAGACCTTACAAAATTATGTTAAGAGTCTATAGAACCTCAAATGGCTTTGGTTGATTCCGCATAACGGTGAAAGTGTATATTTCCAAAGTGATTGGAAAAAATATACAGTAAAATTTAAGGATATACACGGATTACTATACGGTGTGATAATCGGTTCCTCAAATTTTCACGATAGAAAAAGAATCGCAAATTGACCTCGAATTTTTACAACAAAACCCCGCTGTATTCAATAGGTACTTTGCATAACATGCCAATGTTTTTTTTTATATCAACTGAACTAAACAGAACACGTTTTTCAAATGGCTTTAATTTCGTTCGTAAAAAAATAAATTTTGAAGTAAAGCCAGTGTTATTAGTACGGGAAAATTTTGAATTCAAGCTGAGGTAATATACTCTTAAGTGATTACATTACATATATTTTGTACTGGGTTTTTTCGGCTGTTATCGCAGTGAGACGACACCTGCGAGAGATCTATGAAGCTGATATTTTTATAATGTTCATTTTTCTTTGTGTTCAATATTTATATTAATAAATTATAACAAAGTACTGAAGTAAACTTCACAAGAAATTAAATTAATATCATGCCATTAAAAAAAAATCATTCGAAGTAATTATAATCATTAACCAATGTCTGTTAGAAAACAATCAGTATTTTCTCTAGTTATAATACTGTGTAATTACACATCTCCTTCATCTCCAATTATCTTCATTTTAGTTATCATTGTTCATTAGGAATGTCTATAACATTCCATTTACATACCCTTCGTCGTTAAACAACTTACATTAAAATACATAGAGAGAAATTGAAAACCAATATGTCAATTACCTTATAAGTAATTAGGTCCTTATTCTTATTAAACAGATATTGCAAGCCCGATATTAGGTATAGGTATTTTAAAACAGAACTATTGCAGACAATTTTTTTCAGCTTTACAAGGTAGTCCGTAGCAGGTAAAAAAAGACAATTTAATTTTCGACCATGTAATCTTGGAGCAAGTACTGAATTTTGACAACAAGTTTCGTGCTACAAGAAATTAAAATTTCATGTGCAGAGTCACTTTTCCAAGGGTACTTTCCAATTTGTTGTTGACCTGTTTGGTAAAAAAAGATTAAATCAGCCGGCAAAATTTACGGTAAGTTAATTTGTATTTATTTTAATTTGAATGTATTCATTATTATACTCGTAGATACGAAGATCGAACAAACACGAAGAAAAAATCTTTCGACCCTTCTGGACACGAACCAGCGTTTGTTGCCTCAACGTGGCTATCGCTCTAACCAGTTCAGCTACGGATTCAGCCAGCAGAGCTTAGGAATTTCTCTATGTGCCCGTTATTTGTGTTGGTGTAAAAGGCTTTTTGTCGTAGTAAAAACATATACATGATATTCATTAAAAATAAATATTGAATGTCTCTGTCAGACCGGATTTGACATAAATTGTGAAGAAATTCACTTTAAAAGTTTATGTTTACCACGATCAGACCACCAGTAAAGGAACAGGTCCTTAATTTTGAATAGTACCTCAAGCGTGGCTGTAATATATTTAGGCAATTATATAAAACCAAAATTTTCGTAATTGTTATACGTAATTGTTATAATGGAGTATTCAACCAATTTATATAGATCACTCAAATCTTAATTAAAACGTCTGAAATATTTCTATTTTTAAAATATCATACCTATAGATAAAATTGATGTATAACAAACATAGAAATAGTAAGTATGCTAGATATATTATAGTCCGTTTGGTTTACAATGACAATGTTATTATTATACCTGTACTTCAATCCGAAATTGAAAATTTAGATAAGGGATCAGCCAAAGACAAGAGAGTTAAAAAGAGAGCAATTGTTGATTTCCTAAAAGAATTTAAGTATTTTTTTACGTTTACAATGTGTACAAGGTGTAAAACATTCATTTTGTTACACCCTGTAGATGATATACTAGACATAAAAATGTAACTAAACAATGTTTAAATCATAGACTTATTTACAAAACAATTGTAGTAGACATCTAAGGGCACGCAGTGCCCGCATGTAAAGTTTGTCCAGAAAGATGGGTCAATTACACTAACTTTTAATGATTCCTATTTTTATAATACAGATTACGAACAAATAACTTTAAAGTTACGTACTCTGGTGCCCTACTCTTGAAGCACGACATCCGTAAGTACTGCCGTTTTTACACTATGGATAATAATGTCGAATGGGCCCGTCTTTTCGTTGACGTCTTCGAGAGTAGGAAAACGGCCGTAACTACCAATTTCGTGCTGCGGAGTAGGCTCTTGTTCGTAAAAATAAATTTAACCTGTGGTAAAACTTTCTGGACAATCTATAAACAATTTAAAACTTTCAACAATATCATGGAGGACATAGTAAGAAGTAAAAGTTTCTTAGGAGGTTTATGAATAATGAGTTACTTATTTATTAAATTTCTTTCTTTCTCAATATAAGAAATAGCTTAGTTCGACAGCGGTAACTATTATAGCTATTAACTAGAACCAAAAAATAATTGTTTCTGTAAACTGAATACATCAAAATTTTACTTACGAATTGATTCATTTGCTATTCTAGTTCTACCTTATAATCAAGTGCACTTAATGAATCTCACTACATTTAGTTCCTTTTGTTAGAATTATAATTAGCATTTTTATTACTGGGATTGCAAAGGTATTTCATTGGCAAATCGCATAATTGATCAAGCGACCTTATTTGATGCAATTAGAGATCAAAATAATTTCTAACTACGCAAATAGTGTTAGGTCATGTTTATGTACTTTATGGTGTAGCACAGAATAACGATATAAATAGTATGTGGATTTGCTCAAGGTGTACTTCTGTGTCCCACACTATGTACATGTAAAATATACTACCCTCCTTGTTATAGCGCATCTGCATTTAGGTAACTTCCGAGATATTGGCATAATTGGACGTAGTTAAGCAAAGAGGATCCAATCCACAAAATTATCAAAAAATTTGTTATATGTACCAAACGGTTCCTAAGGTCTAACCTCTTAAATCAGCAAAAATCTAACATATAAACATAAATAAATCAACAAACAACTTAACAAAAATAAATATATCTGGCGTTACATGACATTATAAGTTTTGAAAATAAAACAAGAGTGAGAAACACCTTTAAAACTTCAAACTGCCATGTTCTCGAAAGTGAGTGGATGTGGATTGGATTGTTTTTGTTTAACTACGCCCAATCAGCAAAAATGTAATTTACACTGATTTCACTTAACAATAAACTGAAAGTAACTAAGACATAAAAAACCGCTTATATGGAATTGTAGATCTGGTTTAGCTGTTTCCAGATAAGGTAATAACTCAATTTTGTTAAAAATGTCGATTACGTTAGTTATTATAGCGAGGGAGTACACCTACCATAAATACGTTTGATTCTTTTTGTTCGGATGCAACAAAAAAGTACTTTACTACTTTCGAATATGAAAATTTTGGACAAAAATAGCTTTTTATTCCTGAAGTTTTTGCCTTTATTACTTTTTGTGTAACAGCAATGACGAATTTCTAAGGACAGTAGTTTTTGCGAGTTAATATTGTTCAGTGCCATGGATCTTTTCATATTTAGAGTGTTCTTGCAAATTTTCGTTACATCTTGTACAACTTGGGCCCTTTTCATTTTTATGTAGTAAAAATTTAGTTCTTCTAAGTTTCGATACTTGGCGTAAGTATCAAAATTTTACTTGTTAACCTAATATCTTGCACCACGAAACATCACGCATATTGTTAATACAATAACGTACGTGCTTCCTATAGTCCTCATTTTTTAAATTGATAATTAATCACGATATGATACCTGAGCACAATAATTCAACATCCAACTTTAAACAAACGTGTGAAGCGTTCTGAAAATGCGTTCACAAAATTAGTTAAAAGCCAATTGACTAGTTTACTGTAAAATTTCGAATACATATATTGATAGGTTAAAAAGCAGCCACATCTAGCGATTTCGTTTTTCGTATTGAAATCGATTTGGTTTAATTAACTTACTGTTCTCAAGTTGTTATAATTACCTTGCTTACCCCGTGACAATGAGGTGAAATAACAATTAGATCACGATATCTAGCGTGTCTGCGTTTATTTTATTGCGCTAAATAAAGTAGGTACAAATTTATACATTGATCGTTACAATTCGATTAGTTCTATAATTTCATAATCTATTATCATTTTGGGCCTTGATAGTTCGTAGAGGGTCGTATTTATCTCATGGACGGATAATATCCTCCATCTAACTTTACTTTATGTAATTCTGTAAAAATGTTATGGAATCAGATAACTTGACAATTATCATTAGGAACGTACAGTCGATGCCCTAAGATGGGTATCTTAATAACCCGAGGTTTTGGTTCTGAGAGCCTTCGTACGCGTTTATGGTTGAAAGCTCATGGCCTATAATCTGAAGGTCTACCCTCGTTCTCCGTCCGAAACAATTACTGCCAAATAATTAATACCCGACCAAATTAAAAGACGCGTGATGCGAATGAAGCATTGTTGCAACATTGTTTTTTAATTTGGTCGAATAATACTTATTTGACAGTAAGTGTTTCGGACGGATGTTGAGCGGAGAACAACAGTAAAAGGCTTGATTCGGTTAATAAATGTTAGCGTACAAAAACCGCATTAGTTTTATATTATGCAGTCATAAACCACTTTTTATTGTATGTAAAAAAAAAAATAATGAAAATCTACGTGGTTAACGTATAACAGTGCAATAAAGATTTGATATTTAACATATTTTTAGTTGTGTGAAAACCTTAATTAGGTGTGACAAATCGTTAAGACTTTCTATCAAAATAAATATCATCATGCTCGTGTGCGATCCCTGCGCGGTCAGTTGTAGTAGGAATAAAACCGAAATCGTTCTCTGGGTGACCAATAATGAATACAAAACACAAATATTTTACACATGGAATAATAAAAATCCCAGTAACTACAACAAAGCGCCACATACCATTGTAAAGTAAACATATTATTCTATAATTCTTGCCATATTTTATTTCTGTTCATATGGGTATAGTTTTTACACTTTAGTGGGCCATGATCTTTGTCTTCTGTATTTAGGTAGATGTAAGTACGTTAAAGATGAAATTGGCTTGAAACAGTGGCCTTAAACCATCGTTCACTAATAATGCAATAAAGAAATCATACCAAAATGAATTTTACAGCTCACAGGTTAAAAGTTACACTTTTCTTTTTATCTATACAGAATCAAATGGTCCGTTATGGGGTCAGGTAACATAGGGCATCGGTTGTACTTATTACGTATGTATATTATTTCGTTAAGGTGTTCAGTTTGGTGTTGTATAGGATTTTTTAAATAGTCTGTACCAAAAAAAAGTGTCTTCTTTATAGTTGAATTTGTGTTGTAGATGTGACGTGTTTATTAATTTTTCAACCCCGCCATTAATTAGAAAATCATTCAATTATTTATTGAGTGCTGATGCACTATTTTAGACTAGACGCGTGAGTAATTACAACACATTAATTCGCGAAATTGAATCATGTGTGATATCACGTCACAAGGTTCACTCCTACCAAGCTCTAGAATGCTTTAAAAATGAGTTTCCCAGAGGCTTGTAGTGATCGTTGATCCGTGTCAGTGCGCTGGTAAAGGTACCTTACTTTTTGGAACATTTACTTTGCAGACGCATAAATTACTTTGCTCGCCGCGATCATTTTATTCTTGTT
Source organism: Hyposmocoma kahamanoa (assembly GCF_003589595.1). Taxonomy (NCBI): domain Eukaryota; kingdom Metazoa; phylum Arthropoda; class Insecta; order Lepidoptera; family Cosmopterigidae; genus Hyposmocoma; species Hyposmocoma kahamanoa. The sequence goes on from NW_020653945.1 coordinate 9,163,188, forward strand.
CGCGGCAAGTCCACGGGCTGCGTATAAAGATACTAGCAATATAGCTGTCTCGCTCTTGCAAATAGTGTAGGCCTTCTGATTGGTTGATTGTGTATTCAACACTTTTAGTATACTATTCAGAGCTATTAGATTATATTATAAATATAGCTGCATTTGCAACGACAAACTCATTCTGGTTTCTAACCTCATCATCAGCGTCTCACTGAAAAGTACCTACAAATACTCAATACCTAAACCACCACCGAAGAGCACCTAAAACTTGTTACACATTTTAGTGGAAGAATGAATGAAGTGATTCTAAACTTCGCCATAAGGTGCCTTTACCCTTTAAATTGACACATTTATTATAAATTAAAATACATTAGAGCTCCTACAATGGAAGCGTTAATGTCATCAATTCCGTGAGTGCTAAAAGTATTAAGTCGCTAAGCTTATCAATTAAAATGCATAAATGCGAGAGTTCGGTGCTGCTTGAACAAAAAACATACGTGTAAAAATATGTTCAAGCGGCAAAGTACTCTCATATTAATGGTCCTTCTTTTACGTTTTGATATAATAACACACACTGTGCATACACAACCTCAGCTCACTAACTACGACTAACTCGTTTTGTTTATTCGTTGGAATCTGATATAAAGCGCAGACAGCTACTTAAAATCGTTTGGAAGAAGACTCAATAACTGGAAAATTTATTCAGTCTTTGAAACAGTAACGGAGTCACCACATTTATCCACACGAAATCGCATTAAGCAGGAGAGAAAAAGCTTTACGTCTTTGTAATAAGAGCGTAAAAGACATTGTGCGTTTCGCAACGGCGGTTTTTTCCGCTTTTATTGCTTTTTAGCTTTTCTAACTGGCTCAAGCCGATTCCACGTTAATGAGTGTGGTGATGACCCTAATACGTTTGGAATACTTAACATAAAGTAAAAATTCCGCATACAATTTAAATCTTAAGATAATTAATATCAAAAATAAAACTAAAAAATAATACAATGTTTAAATAATAAATTTAAAAATGACTTGTAAAAATAATGCCTATTCTTATTATACTAATAAAGTATTTATTGCGAGCGCTATAAAATCTCATATATGTATGTATATCTATAAATATAGGGTTTTACTCTATTAGTGAACGTCATGAAGAATGTATGTACCCCATCGAGTATATAACCAGAAATAGAGACGAAATAAGGGCCATATATTCCTGGTAACACATTAGCGATACAGTTCTTATAAATATCAACTCTCGTTTGCACTGAAATATAGACAGGCCAGCTACTGACCTGTGTGTACGTCTCCGTATATTCCAAAAAATATTCTGTATTTATTGAATAATAATAATATCTCTAACAATGCCGTGCTATTCTATTCAGTGGTTAAAAAACAGCAAAACTTCTACTTACAAAACAAATGGAATTACATTTCATCGGTAATTAAATATGTAATTTTGCAATTTTTGTCCATTATAGCAAAGCTCAAGTTACATGGTCGATTTGAAGTGAAACAGTTGACGACACTCATTGATGACACTCGTCAATTGTTTCGAACTTTGGCTAGCCAATCGAAGCGTAGTTGTCACAGTAATGATATGGCAGAATAGTTTTCAAACAAATTAAATAACATTTCGTCTCTATTTCTGGTTATATACTCGATGACGTACCTTAAAGAATAGAGAAATGTTTTTAGAATTATTCAAGAACATGTTGTATGGTAGGTTAAATGATCGAGATTTCATAAAGCACTTCGCCATGAATATAGAAGCCTGTTTATGAAACAAAATCACATTACTATTGTGAAAGAGCGTTTCAAACGTATGACGCCGTACGCGCATTCGTCGTAGAAGCTGACAGTGACCGCGTGCCAGCCTCAACGCGAGCCTTCCCTATAGGGCAAAGGTCTCGCGAGTCGATCTAACGTACCGGTCGATATTGTGCAAGAGCAGTCTTTTTATTGAATTGTACAATGATTTATACATACAATATCGTCGCCTTACTTTCTCAAACTCGTATCTTAAAGCATAAAATTACAGAAATGCAAAAAATGGATTGCATATACAATTTTTGCAGGCTGATTTAACTTCACGTTTCCTTCATATTCACACACGGGCTTTTACCTATTCTCAAGGTAATGTATCCAAATTAACATCAGTGACAATATATGTAAAATAAATCGAAAATTTTGCCATCACCTGAATAATCACTCTTTATAAGATACGAGTTTGAGCAAGTAAGGCATCGACATGGTATAGAACAGTTTATGACTTGTTTTCAATCATACCTTTTATCGAATTTATTTCAAAATGTCACTTATGTTTGACAATACTTCTCATATTTGATTTCAAATAAGACATAAACTGTCGCTTTCATTAATATTTTACAACGTTTTCTCGTTGTCCTACTAGTGGTACAAAATAGTTTTCTATGTCATCCCACTTGGACCACTAGGAGGAATTATTTCTCGTAGTCCCACTACTTTTTCTCTATTGCTTTCTCTCTACGCATTAGATGAGGATAATTTTTGCGAAGCTGTAGTATATGTATAACACATATCGGAAGCACACTATCATCATAGTCAGGTGGAGTAAAAAGAACATACTTTATTTTCAATTAAATGGAACAACAGATGTCTCATAAGAATTTTGAAGTATTCTTGCCTTTGTTTATCAGCTTTAAATGTTTTCATTTTCATCATTACGCTAAATTCAACACTTACGTTTTTGCCGAAAATGTGCAAATTGTATATGGAACAGTTATCGTATTTCTTTTAAAACCAATGTATACTAAGTGTCCATAAGATTTCATAACTGTCAAATTTGTTTTTTCCGCCGATGCTCCAATCATCGCAGCGACATCTCCTAAAAATCGTTTAAACTAATTTCTTTGCCCGTTTTATCTTCTATAGTGCTAAACTCATTAGATTATGAGTTAAGGCTATAGTTTCCTCTACACCCGATGTCCTTTTTTACCCCACCTAACCTTACCTACAGCAGTGGGACTACGAGAAACAAGCCTCTCTTGCTTATGATGGCATCATAATGCATTGATTAATACACATTTTTCATTACTTGCATTAGGAACTAACCATAATAGCACAAAGATAGTATATATTATTGATATTACATTATTTTATTTTCTTTGTTTAATATAAGAATCAATCAGTATGGGAGTTGTAGTTGTTTAGGTATTTTAAGCTAATACTAGTTATTTTTTTAACTTATCCTGGATCCGGGGTGAAACCATAAAAAATAACACCCTTAAGAGATGACTGTGTTAAGTAGCCTAGAATAGCCACTACGCAAGATCACATACGGAATTGGTGCCATGGGTGTCTTTGTAAAAATACAATTGAGTGGTATGAATGTGGCGCTCCCCGGATGTCTGTATTAAGTCGACAATAGTTGCCACTGATTTATGTCATCAATATAGTTCAGAACAGTTTATCAGGTGTTTTCATTCATTCCTTTCAATGTTTGTATGATAATTGTAAGTGCGTGTAATACTGTTACTTGTAAAGCGCGACTGCTTTCTTCACTTCGACGTTTCTATCCTATAAGTCTTGCAATCGGCTCATGTTCGAAGTCAATAGAACTACATCTGGAAATAATAATAAAAAATACATTTTTCATTTATTTTATATTGGAATTGCATGATTTAATACCGTTTAATACGTCGGGGGACAAGACGTAGGCTGGAGTTCCACCCCTATGTTGTGAATATTACAAGCGTTTCGCTTTGACATTTATATGATGAACCAGCAGATCTTACGAATTTTTCTACAAGCACTTTGAAAGAGCGAAAGGCACGGTATTCATAATCATAACAAACTAGTGGAGCAATTTCACAAAATAGTAGTTTACGTGACTGTTACATAATGAAAAGCATTAAAATACAAGTGTGTGTTTCACATCACACGAGTGTTTTAATGCCTAATTATGTACAGTTACATAACCTGCTTTATCTATACACATATTATAAGCTCTCTATGCAAAATTTGGCGGCAAATATTTTTTTTTTTTCATTCATGCCACGCAACCGTAGTTTTTTTTTCATTCATAGACAAATTTGAGTCGGCCCCAACTATGAAATTGTTCGATATCAAGTAAAAGTCTAGCGGCCGCCATTAAAAAACTAGAATAGAACGTCTGGAATTTGTCAAAATTACTTACTCTTGACCATTGACTTACAAATAAATGGACGACGGGTCTAATACAAAAACCACGAAAAAAATGTCCCAAGTTAACCTATTCGAAATTTAAATTGTAATGTCATCGCAGTATGGCGCTGTCAGTCGAACAAATGAAGACTAAAGCGGAGTTTGGCGCTCTGTATACGATTTTAGCGCCTTACAAGTGCGGACACTTTTTAGCGCAGACCCGACGTCCATATAATTGTAAGTCAATGCTCTTGACATTAAATTTCGAATAAAACTTTACTTCGGCTGATATTAGAATTGAGGTCGAATCAAATTGTTTGCTTTTTCAGTTCGAAATTTGAACGTAATAATAAAATGTGATAATATCATTAATATAGTACGAGTACTAGGTTGTCTGGCAGAAATGTGTTAACTTACCTACAAAAATGTAAAGGAGCTCTTTAATTAGTACATAACTAACTAATCCGCACCAGGTTTAGAAGGTCACTCTTCGATTACGTATTGCTTCAAGGGATTGAACGACTTGCTGTTCATGTGTGAGGCGTTATGTGCCATTTCGTAACCCCACAAATCCATTGCTTCTTTGCATGTCATCTGAAAATTTATTATAATTTACTTTTTAGTGTGTATGTCGTACCGGTTAAGGTCGTTTTATATAAATATTTTTAACCTGAGGCTCAACTTACACTGTGATCCAAGCGCACTAATGCGAGCGTCGTCGCGCGTCGAGGCGCATCGGCAAGCGTTGTAGTTGAAACCGACGCGACGCTTCGATTCTGCGCCAGTGTGAGTTGAGCCTAACGCTCATTTAATATAATTTTACTTAATATAAACTTTTTCCATAAAATAATTCACTTAATACATATAACAAATGTTTAATATAAACTTACATTCTATAATTTCATTTTTGATAACAACCATTAACCCTAACACTCATTTTAAATAATATAATTGTAAGTCATAAACCTCCGTTTACACATAGAATAATAAGCTGAAATACATTTGACCTAAAACGTGTTGGGAAACGCATACAAACTCGGATGCATTTTCGTGTACTAACCAAACCTACTTAAGGAATGACACACATGTTCTATACTTCGTTTCAATCCATTTTGAACAAAAAGTAAACAAACAAGTCACTGTCCCGACCTCAGACGGTTTATGATGATGGCCAATTGTAACGCCAACTACAAATCGATTAATTAATTGAATGAATCGATTTGTTCAATTGAGTCATACTAGCGGTTTTCATTACATAATCTATATAAGCATATTTAAAATTTCAATTTAAATCCTCCTTCAAATCCTTACACTTAGATACTCGTTCGATTGCGATTGAAATGTTCGATTTAATAATCGATTACTAAACTTTAATTGATTGAACCGAATGTCTTTTTTCGAACAGCACTATGCAACCATAGGCAAGTCACAGAAGTATAAATGAATAATAACCTCACTTTTGGACTACCATTTTTCAAATTCGATTTTATGATGCTATTCAAATGAATATTGTTGGAAAAAGTGATGATATATTAAGTTGAAATCTTCTAAATATACGTGAAAGTGTTACTTATTCGATTTATTGAGCGATTGCTTTAGAATTTTAACCAAACAAGTTTGTTTACTTTTAGTTCAAAATGGATTGGAACAGACTATAGATACACGTAAACATCTCGTAAAAAATATCTAAATAGATAATTGATAAAATTATTGTTACGTAAAAAGAGTTTTATACATAATGTGTGAAATGATACAAAATTATAATATGAAAATGATATAAAATTAAGTTAAAGGAAGTGTATTTAGTCCATGTGACAATAATATTCAATGAGAAATATATGTATTGAAATTAATTTATTTGTTATTCACACGAATTATGCACATCACCCTATGCACATCACTTAAAATATAAATCGTGATTAATCGACGTAAGGTAATTTACCTAATGTAAGTATTAATTAGTTACAGCAACGTCTATAGTGGAACTATAAAAAATGCGATATTTATAACGAAATTAGGTACAATTAATTGGTTAAAACGGCATCAAAATAACATAAGATTCAAATAATGATCTAATCAAATTGTGATAATTATTTCACCTCATCGAGTATGTAACCAGAAATAGAGACGAAATAAGGTCCATCCATCCTTGGCAACTCTCCAGGTAAATGGGCCTTATCACTTTTAAAAAAAAAATAGTGATGCGCGATTGTGAATGATTTCGATATTCGACTAGTTAGTAATCGCCAATCCTGTCATTCGAATATCAAATTAGTAACCTATTAATTTTCGTATTCGAATGATTTGAATGATCATTCATTACTAATTAGTAGTACTAATTCATAGATTCCATAGAGCATTTCTGCTCGTGATCATCTAGCCCTCTCTGATATATGATAAACACTGTAAATGTGACGGGGACAGGGATATTTTGTGGTATGGATATGATGAATGAGGTGTTCCGATATAATAATCATTCGACTCGTGCACCTGACCGAATGGCAGGGGCATTCGGTAGTTAATCATTCGACTCGACTCGAGTCGAATGATTGTGCATTCTCGAGTCGAATGATTGTGCTTGGATCCGACTTAGGCGAATGATTTGCCCATTCGAATGATTAGTATTAGTAACATTCAAAGTCGCGCATCGCTAACTGAAATAGAACAGCGCCAACAACTGACCTGTGTGTACGTCTCCATATAATCCAAAAATATTCTGTATTTATTGTAATAAAGGTAATATATCTAACTATGGGGGGCTGTTTCATTCGGTGGGCGGGAAAAATAGCAAAACATCTAATTACAAAACAAACGGAATCACATTTCATCGGTAATTAAATACGTAATTGAAATTTTCGTCCATTATAGCAAAGCTCAAGTTAAACTGGACAATTTATAGTGAAACAATTGACGACACCCGTCAATTGTTTCGAATTCGAGCTGGTCAATCGGAGCGCAGTTGTCACAACAATGGTTACGCAGAATAGTTTTCAAACAAATTAAATGACATTTCGTCTCTATTTCTAGTTATAAACTCGATGTCTGACCTGCTTATGAGCAGCACAAGAAATATTTTACAAACTCACCTGTATTTCTTCCACGTGATTGTAATCGAGGGCAGTTTTCCATTTAAAAGGTACGTCACGTGACACCCTGAAAGTGGAGCTGGGGCCACCGACATTCTTGTTAGTGTGCGAGTTAAGGAATTTCATTACCGAGGGCGTCATGTTCAAACCTAAAAATTTGAACAGCTCCTTCACTGTTTCGTTGACGTTCAAAGCTAGATCTTCGTAACGCAGCACCCTGTAGAAACAATCTAATTTAACAATAAAGTACATTATAAAATATTATGATATATGAATACTGTGGAAAAATAATTGTAACTTAATATTAAAAAAAAACGACATCAAAAGGTCGTGGAATTACATCTATTAAGAAAGCCCAGTATGCTGGAACTAGGATCATGGAACTCAAATGGGGTTGGGCGGGACGCATAGCAAGGCAAGGTGAAATTAGGCTGTGGATGATGACGATGATGCCAAGTTTTATTGAAATCGGTCACCGGAAAGTGCGCGAAATTGGATTCATCCCCTAGTTGCCACCCTTAGAGATTTTCTTCAAATTTAAATGAGATCAATACCGAGGTACCCTCTTTCTAACAAAAAAAAGAATCATCAAAATCGGTACACAAATCGTAAAAGTAATCGCGTACACAAAAAATAGTCGATTTGAGAACGTCCTCCTTTTTTGAAGTCGGTTAACAATAATTAAATTGTTGCGTAAGCGACTCTGTCCTAAGGGATATTATCTCGTGATCGCGGTAACAGATATCACGAGGGTGTTCTTTGAGGATAGTAATTAGTAGAATTCAAAAATGTTGGTTAGGTAAGTGTATAAATGTAACATCCTGGGGTATGAGCTTAAACAACTTTAATACATATTTAAATTGCAGATGTCGCCACTTGGGTAAAATGTAATAATATGAATCTCGAAAACTTGAAGTATATCATACTAAATAAGAAGTATAAAATCTAAGAAAACAAAATGCAAAACATTTTAGGAATGTTCAATTAAAATTCAGTTATAATTATAATAATTGATGAATCGAAGGCTTTTCAATGATATACTTTTTAATTTGTTACTTTGCAATAAATTGAGTAGCGTTGAATTTTACATTAAAATCTTAAAAGTACAGACTCAGCTTTCGTTTTTATTATATCTTATTGTATATGAAATCAACGCCTGGAAAAGAGCAATTACATTGACTAAAATGTGGCATCTTTTGGCCTTTTCGAATATTATTACAATCGCGGGTTTGCTTAATACCATTTCATGATCAGTGTTAAGAATCAAGATAAGCGTCCCAATAAACTGAGTTACGGCTGCGACATTTTTTTGTATGAGATTCGGTATCTGTAGTAGTATAGTATTATATTATCTGTGGTAATATTATTTAAATGAAAAATAAAAGTGTTATAAAAAAATATTGTTAAATGTTAATGCTTGATGTTATTGACATAATACAATTTGCCACATTAACAAAATAAACTGGAACTAGAGCATGTTATTGTAGCATATCAAAGTTCAATATAGTATGCAACCGTACAATGCAGACTAGATAAGGCATACGCAACTGCCAAAAGTTGTAAACCAATTTTTATAGTACAAGTAGTAGTAGTTTTCTGTGGTTTCAATTATTAAAGCAAAAGATAAAAGTCATGGCAATGAGAGGATAGAGAGCAGTTATTAAATATGTATACTACATATTCTATTATTTATTTTACTACCACTTTCCCTAAAATACACACATCAAAAGTGTCTAGGGATCAAGTACGTTTAAGAGTATTGCTGCAATTAGGGTTAATTATATTAACTTTTCTGTATCGCTATTGATACTTTTTAGTGAGTTTTAACATTTAAATAAGGAATATTGTTTAAAATTCGATAATAAGAAGAAAATCGATTGTCAATGTGGTTTTGTATAAAAATGAGTTATAGCGTTTTGACAAAATCATTTCAATATCTGCATCGGAACCGAAACAATTTACATTATTATGGAGAGACGACATCATTTAACCCGAGAAGTGATGATGCGAGCCGTCGGAATGTTGGAAGCTGGTTCCAGGCAACGTGCTGTGGCTTTCACTCTTAACACTACCCAGAGCGTCATAAGTCGCCTCTGGACGCGCTATCGCATGACGGGCAGCGTGGCCGAGCGACATGGAGGACGATCTCGCATCACGACTCGCAGACAGGACCGGTATATCCAAAATACTGCTCGACGGAATCGTACCATGACCGCCATGATGTTGGTTACGAGGCTCCACAGCTCCTCAGGCTTGCTAATAAGCGATCAAACAATCCGAAATCGTTTACGTGAAGTGGGTCTGCGATCCCGAAGGCCGCTCAGAGTTCCACCTATTGCACCCTGCAATCGCAGGACCCGTTTACGATGGGCTCGCAAACACAGAAACTGGGAGGAAGAAGACTGGCGCTATGTGTGCTTTTCGGATGAATCCCGCTTCGGTATGAGACCGGATACAAGACGTACTCGAGTTTGGAGAACATCTGGACGTCGTGAACGTTTGAGATATTGTCAGGAAGTTCATCCATATGGTGGGGGAACAATAATGATATGGGCCGGTATTTGGATCGGCGGAAGAACCGATCTCATTTGGATCAGGGGTAACCTCAATGCTCAAGTTTACGCAGAGAGGATTGTTTCAGATGTTATCATCCCTTTGCGAGGCCAGTTGGGTGATTCATTTCAACTAATGCATGACAACGCACGTCCACACACGGCTAGAGTCGTTACACGCATTCTTGCCGAATCTCGTATCAACGTTCTGCCGTGGCCTGCTCAATCGTCAGACCTCAATCCAATTGAGCACGCATGGGATATGCTTCAAAGAAGAGCTGTGCCGAGTATGCATACCGTACATACTCTACAACAATATTTTGACTTGTTACAAAACACATGGGCGGCCATTCCTCAAAGTGATTTTGATGAACTCATCTTAAGCATGCCAAATCGCTGTAATTGTGTGATTCGTGTTAATGGTGGAAATACAGATTATTAATTTTCTTATCTTTACAATAAAAATGAGCAAAATCATCATTTTCGCCATTTTTTTGTCATTTAATTGACGCCGTTAATTTGAGTTTTTTCCCACAATTTGCAAAAACATCAATTTTAGTTTATTTTAATTAAATACAGGGGTAAACGGTTAAATAAAACATAAGCATTAAAGTAAGAAGTCGTCCTGGAAGACTGGATTTGGTAAATATTGCTTAAATAATTTTTATTTCAAAAATATTCACTTGATCCCTAGACACTTTTGATGTGTGTATTTCAAGATAATAATACTGTGAACTTTATGGTGACAGAACATGCCTTAAATATAAAATAATATTTTCTGAACTTCATCTAACAGGCCAGTTTTCCTTCAGTTTCAGGTTTTCCTTAAAAAGGAAGTCATAAAGTTAGATAAATGGACTAACGGGGTCGCTAAACCTTTATTTGCCAAGTATCATACAATTATATTTATTTATATTGACGACGTCTGTGGTCGAATTGCCGGCACACCGGTTTTCATGGTGTTGCCATCTCTGAGCTCCTGGGCTCGATCCCCGGCCTTGTCAATGTACAAAAGCTGTAGAAAACTAACTTTTCTATATTGTCTCGGGTCTGGGTGTTTGTTATACCGTTATTGTTTCAGATTTCCTTATCACAAGGGCTTTAGTTACTTCGGGATCTGAGATCATCTAATATTTATTATGAGAATATGATCTGATTATGAAATGTTTGTCAAGTGTTTGGACAACATAAGCTAATTTTTACATTAAAAAGTTTTAGATTTCCGTAATAGTTTTTTCAAGTATTATACAAAAATAGGTGGAGGTGAGATGTAATGTTGTTAAATATTAAGGGAGATGCCACACGGACGTTGCGTCGTCGCAACTGCGTTGTACTACATATGATTGAGAACGACATGCCACACGGTGCGTTGAAACAGCGCGCGGTGATGGAATGCGTGCACATCGGGTAAGAGGCCAGGAGACGAAGGGGGAGGGGTGTTGCGGTGCGACGACGGCACGCCCGTATGGCATCGCTTTAATACCGGGTTCACGAGTTTTTCACTTGCGTTTTTCGCTTGGTTGCGTTGGCTAGGTACACGGCGTAGAAATCTGCCTACCGCGCAAAGGCGTTCACGAGTCTTCCGCTTTGCGTTGCGGAGAGATTTGCGTGCATGCGCGGCGCCTTTCCTTTGAATTGGTTGTAGTGGACGCTGCTACTCTGTGATTGGCCAGTGGTGCTGTCCTCCGCAAACGTTCCTTGTTGCTTGCGTGGAAATATTAAGCTTGCTAGACATCAAACTCACGCAACGCAAACAAATCCAACGCGTTTGCTTTTCGTGGCCGGCACAAGCGAGCGACTCGTAAACAGTCCTACCTGCGCGTACGCGACAGATCTTTGCGTATGCGCGAACCGAGTCACGCAAGCAACAGAAAAACGCAAGTGAAAGGCTCGATGAGCCCGGAATAAGGGCGCCTACAAATTACCTGTCTGTTGTGCTTCAGTCATTTTTTTACTAATTGTGACAGCAAAAGCGGCGAACGCTTGTCAGGACTGTGGCACCACTGCAGCGCAAATTTGAAAGCGCCCTAAACTTGAAACCATTTATTATATAACATACGTTAGACGGTCAGGGTATGCCTTCAGTAGTCGACTAGCAGACACATAGTCGCTAATCATATCAGCACACATGAGCTCCGGATTCCAGCAGTCTGGATTTGGTGGGCAAAAATCTCGATGTTGCCTCGACTCCATCACTCCTCTTGGATCCCTTATCATGAGTATCACTTTGAATTTCAATCTGTAAGGAATATATTAAAATTTTAATTAAAAAGATAAAAAAAGATACTTAAGAAAAATAGACTTGTATAATACTGCTCTTCATGCCATAACTGACGCATTAGCATATCGGGACTTTGAAAATATTGGCACCTAAATTTTTTTTGCTAGTAAAAATGTTAATTACGCTGAATGTCCTTGACAAAAACTGAAACTAAATAAGATATAAAAAATCAATTACAGGGGGTTGTAAATCTCATTTCGAAAATCGCAGACATGTTAATAACTTAATCTGGGCCCCAGAGTGCCTTTGAGTGATAAGTTTAAAGAGACTAACATTCTTACACTAACGTCACAGTGCATTTATGAAAATGTTGTTTATGTTAAGAAAATATTAATTTTTTTATGAAAAATAGTGACAGACATATCATTAATACGAGAAATAAAAATAAACAGCTGTTCTTGACAGTCGTCTTCATAAAGTTGAAATTCATTTGTGGGGCAACGTATACGCTTCTATAATAAGATTCCGATTGATACTCAATATTTGCCACTTAAAGCTACTTATTGTGAAACAAAAACTTTATACTAAAGGTTAAATAACCTTATCATATAACTTCTGCGTACTCATTTAGCTCTTTCAGGTATTCTCGATCTAAGGTGTTTAAATTAAATATTGTAATGATAAACGTATTCAAATGTATACATATTTACAAACAGCAACCCCTAGAGTTTCTTGCTCATTCTTCTCATTGGAATCTGCTATACAAATGAGCAGTAGAGTTTAATCAGTATGACGATTTCAAGTGTAATTTGTTTACTTATGAAATAAAGATTATTCGACTTTGCTTCCGTGCGTTCGGCCACGGCTACCATGCTGGACTGCCACGCAGAGGTCCTGGGTTTGATTCCCGGGAAAAATATGTTGCTTTATATCACTCGTGATTTTGGGTGTAATTTGTGGTTGTCTATGGATGTGTCCATGACACTCGCGATACAGGGTTTCCCTAGTGCGGGAGTATGAATGTGTTGCGTAGCGTTAATTTCGGTAAAAATATTGATTACGTTAGTTATGATAAGGAGCACAGAATAGGTAGTAGCTTTCTATGCAAGTTTGTTCATAGTAGCTACTACAAATGAATACCATAAACCAATGCCACAATATCAACATTCTTTGTTGAACCATGAACATACACAAGATTAGTCAGTTACTTAAACCTGTGCCGTCCACCTTGCTTGTTGTTTAAAGCTAAATTATACACAAAATTCTTGAAGGTCAAGACGCAAATTTCTTACTTATAAGTTTGAATGCTACTAGCAGTAGGCTCATTACATAACCTTGCATCATCATTGAGCTATGTGCATCTATAAAAACATAATAGCCGTCTTCCTTGTACATTGTAAACAATAGAACTTGTACATACATTACTTAATAGTTTTTGTTAATTATCCCTACAAATTCAAAATAGGGAAATTGTTTGTTGAATTTATTAATTACATTAATAGTTAGTGAGCTAAGAGCATGTAGGACAGGTGACGTCATCGATAGGCAGTCCACTCTGTCAAGGTACAAGTAAAAAAATACCATCGCACAATAAACACTACTTTTGAATCAATATTTTTCATTTCCATCATTGAATTCACCTCATCAAGTGCTCTACGAAATAGGTATGTCATCTTGCGTCATAGAAACTTGCAAAAAAAAATCTCTGCTACATCCTCCTTCTTCTTTCTTGCGCCATAGAAACTTGCAAAGTCTCCGCTACATCCAGTCTAGCCAAGTATGGAATTACATTCCATAGATTGATTTCATTTACCGATTATATAGAAAATATTCGAAAACATTTTACATAAACATGCCTATGAAGTTCCTTAATTACTGACAGGCAAAAAAATGCAATACTTCATGGACGCTGTTTTTTTCGTTATAACGCACACGCACACATTCTCATCGTACTGTACTGTACCTAGAATAAAAACTTGTAAAAATTACATAACACATAGGCCAATACATTTTTACAAATTTTAGTAGAAGTAGATCTCCTTGTGAAAGAGTTCGTCGAGGAAAGTACTGCCACCTTACCTATTTCTGCCGCCAAGCAGAAATATCAGCATTACTGTATTTCGGTTTTGAAGAGTAAGGGTGCTGGTGAACATGCTGGCACATGAGACTTGTCAGCTTATGTCTCAGGGTGACGGGCGCAGTGACAGTGCCCCTCAGATCTTTGCGATTTAAACCTCTGAGTGGCACTGCAACTGTTATGGACAGGCGTGTAGCTTTACCATCGTACGTACGACTTGTTCGTTCCGTCACTTAATATTATAAAAAAAAATACACAAAAATTACAAAAGTATATTCTCGATTTACAAAAGCCATTGACCTACCAATAAATGGACGTCTGGTTCGCGCTAAAAAGCGTCCGCAACTATAGGGCGTTAAAATTGCGTGTGCCCAGGTTAACCGCTTATCAAGATGCATGCCCAGATATTAGACATAGTCTTATAACGGAAGAGGTTCACCGCCCATGGTCACGGATGTGCATTCTCCTTTGCGTAATGTGAAAGTTACGTGAACAGATTTGGAGGTGCTGGATTTTATTAAAAAAAAAGGTTTAATGAAATTTTGAAAAAAAATTCAATGTCTAACTAAATTGTTTAGATCAAGCAGTCACATTCATTACGAAATGATACTTTACTCAAATAATGTGTTATAAAATCATCGACACCATCACGGCGATAATGTTTCAACTGCATATTCATGAGAATCGATTTTTTTTATAGGCCTATTCTGTGTACGGACATGACATGATTGTGTGTTTTATAAAAATCTGTGAATTTGTAAAAATAAGCTAGTGTTGTCGACTTTTGTTTCTGTGAGACCATAATGCCACAACTCAATATTGCATTTGAGTGCACTTGTTTGCTTGTAGTATTACCTCCGACGCTCTAAAATTGGCCGAAAGTTTTGTTTGAGAAATAACAGGCAGGGTTTCTCAATCATCAATCACTAGGGTGTTTTTTAAAGGAAATTTGCACATTAAATTATTAATTCAAAAACTAAATAAATTACAAATCATTGCCTTACTTTCTCTAACTCGTATCTTAAAGCACAAAGTTACTGAAACGGAAAAAAAATGGATTATATATACAAATTTTGCAGGCTGATTTCACATCATATTCACACACTAGCTTTTACCTATTCTTAAAGTTTAGCATCCAAATTAACACTCTTGATAAGAAATTTAAAATAAATAGAAAGTTATGTCATCTCCTGAATAATGGACTCTTTATTAGATAGGAGTTTGAGAAAGTAAGGCATTGAAATGTCAATCTGCAAAGTGGGCTTCTTTAGGTAGACATAAATATGAGTCAGCAGCAGGTTTTGCCACATTTTTGTTTGTTTATAGGCTTTATTGCTGACAACTTACTCACTAACTTATCTAACACATTGTATGACATGCATATTTATGAAATATTACTTATTTATTATTACTCAAATTTGTTGACTCTGTACCTTTAGCTTGTCCTAAAACATAGGCATGAGATTCCCATTCCAGAGATTTCCATTTCTCCCTATCTTTTACTGTTTGCCTGCATGCTCCTCCAGCAACGTATTTATAATACCATTAATTATGGTAAAAGTTGACAAGACACAGGGCACATAGTGCATTTAAATACACTCCCGGACTCATAATTCGAGCTACCTAGCATTTTTATCCTAATAAAATTTAATATAAAAATATAGTTAGCATAGAAGAAAAAGTTTTCTCCAATATTTTTATTTCAAATTTTCAATAAGGACTTAAGGAAATGACATTTGGTATAACAAGTTTCAAAGTTGCATAATAGCATTTTTGAGCAATCAAGCATAGTTTAAGCTAAGCATATAGAAAATGCAAGGTGGCTCGAATTACGTGTAACCTTTGAAGGCTTCTGTGGTTGCGTGGCTTGCACATCGGTTTTAGCGGTGTCGTCATCACTGAAGCCCCTGGTTCGATCCCCGGCTGGGTCAATGTAGAAAAGCTTTTCTTATTATCTCAGGTATAGGTGTTTGTGGTACCATCATTGTGCTTTATGCACAAGCACTTTAATTACTTACTTTGGGATTGGAGCAATGTATGTGATGTTTAATATTTATTTATCTAATGTAAAGTTAGATATTAGCTATTCTATCTTGAGATTAAATTTATTTGCAATAATTTGAGAATCAATAAATTAATTGCTTTTGATATCTTTCCAGGCTTCTAATACACCCTTATCTTTGTAGATTAGCCACATCGGTATGCCAATGATAGTACTCAGTCAATTTTATACACTATAACAATCTGTAATATATCGGAAAATGTAAATAAGTTGATTTTGA
This sequence comes from Hyposmocoma kahamanoa, assembly GCF_003589595.1. NCBI lineage: Eukaryota > Metazoa > Arthropoda > Insecta > Lepidoptera > Cosmopterigidae > Hyposmocoma > Hyposmocoma kahamanoa. Next base: position 9,179,558 of record NW_020653945.1, read on the forward strand.
ACAATCCACTTCACTCATTCTCTAGAACATATAGTTAAAGGTATCAAGAAACTGTAACAGGCATAATATATTGAAAACCACAAAACTTACTCTTTATCCTCTAATAATTCACGAATGAGTCTTAACCTGATGCGGACAACTTTCATGCTCTGGAAGGGGAACAGCTTACATAATCTCGAAGTGAAGTTGCTATCAAAACACAGCTCTTTCTTATATTTACAATGGTCCCATAGTCGTATATTATGGGTGAATTGGTTCAAGTGCTCTTTCCCATAGTCAAAATATTCTTCCATATTATCAAAGTTGCATTTTAACATGTTTTTGATCGTGCTCATTGCTGACTTTGAATGAGGTGGACCTCTGATTTGAATAATATCGTAACGCAGTAAAGGCTCGTAGTGGTAGAAGTTGCCTGGCATAGCATTCAATATATCGCCGAGAAAAGTGGTTCCGGACCTCCAAGTAGAAATAATTATACTTCGTATCGGCTGTCCTCCTGTCTCTATTGTCAAGTCTTCTAATCGACGAACACCTGAATATGTGAAGTTATAATTTGCCAATTCTAATTTTATTTTCTCTTTAGTTTTGTTCAGTATTTTGTCTATGTCTGGCAATCCACTGGAAAGAATCGTAGGTATAACTTGTAGTTCTTCCTTTTCCGTTTTCATGTAGTTCTTGATGTTCCTGTGGCTTTCAAAGCCTGGGCGATAAACTGCGTTATCTGTAAATCGACTTCCAGCTAGTATAAGAAGAACACTGACACCGAACCCGAAACATATTAAATAGAAATTGATTCGCTGGAACATCACGGAAAATTGACTAAGACAACCGGCTGCTAAGGACTGCAGGGATGGAAGTAATTTATTTGTTACGAGCACTATCAACACACGTTCACTATCATTTTTGATAAAATTTTGGATGCGTTTGAATCATAATTCTGTAAAACTCATTTTTACGAAAACACCGCATTGCACCTTCACTCCATTATGAAATGTCAAATCACGTTTTAATTTTTGACAATTTGTGACAAAGGATCGGTTCCCAAAATGCCTATGAAAAAATATGACCTCGTAGAACAAGGTTTATTTCCGACATGAAATTAGAATGTATTACAAAAGTTTACGTTTATTTTTAACACTAGTACTAATTTTAATAATTGCTCTTGAAAACACGAGCAACACTCGCACGTCTATCACGGTGAGTGGATTCGCATACTGTGAGCTGAGGGACGGAACTGTAATATAAGATTGTTGTAGCAGATAACAATTATAGCATAAATAAAAGTAACAACAATAAATAAATCCGATATTTACACTGCAAATACAAACTACGAGCTTTTATGTAGTTATTTCTAAAGACGCTAGATGGCTTTGATCGATTTTGATTTTCCTGGAACGATAACTACCCTGCTGAATACGAATTGTCGTAGAAAAGTCAAACATTTACGTGGAAAGGTATGCATTTGCGAGACAGCCATCTATAACTTCGTTAATTATTGTAAATTGCCTTCCTTCCGGTATAGTTACGTATACCGGAAATAATGCAAAGGTCTCGTCCTAGTTGAAAAGAATGTGTTGGTTTCTAGTTGGCATCTTTAAAATATTTTATAACACCAGGGTTATAGGAATTGGACTAAATCCTATAATAGGAAATAAAACTATTTTCAAGTCGGGGTCAAGTTCCATGGTCACGGCTAACAGGCAGGCATCAAGGGCCTGAAACGTTAGTTTGAAAAAAAAACAGATATACATATGCGATTTAGATCCGAAGAAGTCATTCATTACCTGGTTTGCCACCCTTAGAGGTGGAATATTTTCTTGAAATTTAAATGTAACCACTACTGAGGTATGTACGTACCTTCTTTCCAACAAACAAAAAAAATATCAAAATCGGTTCACAAATACCGAACCGATATTAATGATGAGTTATCGCGTAACATTCATACAAAAAAAAAATAAAGAATTGACCTCCTTTTTTGAGTCGGTTAAAAAATTGTTTCATTTCCTATGTGTAGGTAATAACCGTGAAATATCTAAGAACACAATATTAATTCTATGATGTCTTCGAAATATCCTTTTTCATCTTTTTCAGACAGTAATTTTAGTGACAAAAGTGAAAGCATAATCAAGAGAACGTTTGCTTCCAATGTCCTGGATTCGATTACCATAGTGAGATCTGCATTACCTTACCCTTCATGCATCAAGCACTGTGGAGGACATCATCATCCTAAATCGTTCATATCGGAGAAGGTTCAAAAAACTATTTAATCCACATTGGACCAGTTTAGTAAGTCATAGCAAAATAAGAGAAGTATGGTAAGCCCGTACAAAGTAAAGTGACCGCCGCGCGCTGAGTATGGACGTAGACATTTGCACAATAATGAAAGGCGCGTTGGGACAACCAGAGAATTTGCGACGCGAGATTTGCGCACATATACAAGCCGCTCTAGTACTGTACAAACAGTGTGAACAGTATGGAGTTATCATACTTAATTTTATACTAACTTGTGGCCTGCAGGCCAACCCCGGCCTACGAAAGGTGTTAATCCGGCTCGCCAACGTATCTTCTAAAGTAGGAGTTTATACATACAAATTTGGATAACTTCGTCGATATCGACGAACATGATAACATAAGTAGGTATATATCACACTAGTGCTAGTGCTAGTGATAGCTATTACAATAGTATTGTAACTCTCAACATGTGAAACTCAGGATTATGCTATTGCTGAACGTAAAATTTCAATCTTTCCACGTCCAAACAACAGTCGGCGTCGTTAGTGGGGTGTATGAAAGGACAGTGCAATATGTTAACACATACACTAAATAACATAACACTGTAACACAATAGGTACATAATAGTAACAACTAAAAATATTCAAATAAAATGTGAAATTTCTTATGGCCCGTTAAGAAAAACAGTTTGTCTACTCCTGCCTTAGTAGGACTAGCTTATTTTCCTAAAACCTTAATTAGGAGAGGTTTGTCCAATAGTGGGATTTAATTTATGGGTTAGTTGATAGATACCTAAAATACGGGTATTTGGGTATTTTTAGTTAGCCACAAAGGTTTTAAAAACGACTATCTATACTTCGAAGATGGAGGAATAAAATATGTATTGCATTTGCTTTGCGTAAAGTTTTATTTCTTAAATGTAAACACGTAAGTGAATTTACAGTTAAGTTTCTACCGCAGCTAGTAAATAATTACACACAATAAATTTGTATTCGTACGTATTACGTGGGGCTCACTATAAGTATCCGGAATGAATAAGAAAAATGTACTATAAATGGTCAAAATTTGTTTATTGTTTCCCAAAAGATTCTCCGTTAGCGTTAATACACTTTTTCATACGAATGAACCAATTTTGAAAACATTTATGCCACTCCTCCGTGACAATCTCTGAAACGTATTTTTCATACCCTTTCGTTCGTTTGAATTCTGCAAACCAGCTATAAATAGTCGTCTTGCATGGTGCTTCATCGCCAAAAGCAGTTTGAAGCCGAGTGAAGCTCCACTGAGCTGTTAAACTACACTTAAAGTCGTAGAAAATCATACCACGAAAATTTTCACGAGTTACATATATGGTGATGTAGACAACCAATTTCTAAAATCACGCCACAATGTAAAAAGAAATGACAGTCAGATGAAACAAACTGTATTCTACAGCCAAAGAGTTCCATTTTCAAATGTTGTAATTACCTTTTAAATATTGTATAAGTAAGTGGCCTATTCCGGAAACTTATTGTGCGCTTTATGTATTATTGTCGGACTTAATACCTACTTGTAATGAAATGTTTTGATCGATGCAATTTTTATTTTGTACTAAGTTTATAATGATTTGTTATATTCCGACTCTACCATTTTCACTTATCATTGGCAGAAATAAATGCCTGTCATCAAAGTAATTTATTTAAAAGCCGTGATCGCTTCCTTTTCAGCGGAATCATATTTGTATCAATGATACATCATTACTTTTAGTAAGTATTATTATGTTTAGGGGGGTCAGGAGCGGTATTCTGTAATCATTGAGACTCGCTATTCGATATTCGTTATGCGGTTTTACCGACGGTATCGATTTTGTCGACAAATGCTATTCTTTACACTACTTTAACCGCTCATAACAACAATTCGGTTCGATACGTTCGTTAAGTTTCGTTAAGATTCGATATTTTTATCGGCTCTTCGAGGGCACCCTGTTTACGTCGGTATTCTTAACGACGCGCTTTCTTCTTACATTTCACTGTTAGATATTTGTGCTTTGATCGGATTAAGTGAAAAAAATTCACTTTTTGCCTTAAGGTAAGGCAAAATGTTTCGTAATTGAAAGGAACTTGTTCTTGGCTATGTCTTGTAATCACTTGTTTGTGTCGTGATGCCGCGATTGTTGAGGTTAAGGTGAGCGACGTTTCCCTAGTAAATTCACATCTCATCAAATACTTACCTTAGAGGACGGAAAAATATAAAGTAAATATTTACAGAACTCCAATTTGCTTACTTGTCGTGATGTATTATTTTATCCATCATTTTGTAGAAGTATTCAGAAAAAATAAACACAAACAGTACGTTTCCCTTGAATGTGATAAATTTTGCATAAACTAAATAACCATAGTTATGAGTGTTTGTATATAACGCTCGATCGTGATTGGTCAAGAAACATAGCCTCCAGTCGGGACGTTCCCATTTCGTATATTTTTCGATAATGAAACGCTGACGTCCCATCGCTGTCGGTACGTGTCGTTGCAGTAACGATTTTCGTTATCGTGGATTTACAGAATATCAAAATCGATAAGTTGTCGATACGGCAACAGACGACTTTCGCTGTCAGAGCCATACCGAATCATAACGATAGCGATTACTGAATACCGCTCCTGGAGCGGTATTCTGTAATCGTTGAGACTCGCTATTCGATGTTCGTCATGCGGTTTTACCGACGGTATCGATTTTGTCCACAAATGCTATTATGTACACGACTTTAACCGATCATAACGACAATTCGGTTCGATACGTGGTTAAATTTCGTTAAGATTCGATATTTTTTATCGGCTCTTCGAAAGCACCCTATTTACGTCGGTATTCTTAACGACGCACTTTCTTCTTACATTTTACTGTTAGATATTTGTGTTTTAATCGCATTAAGTAGAAAAAATTAACTCACAAAATGTTTCGTAATTGAAAGTGACTTGTTCTTGGCTGTGTGTTGTAATCACTTCTTTACATAGATTTAGAATATAGGTGCCTATACTAAATCTACTCTTGTTTATGTCGTGATGCCGCGATTGTAGAGGTTAAGGTGAGCGACGTTCCCTAGTAAATTCTCATCTCATCAGTTATTTACCTTAGAGGATGGAAAAAAATAAAGGAAATATTTACATAACTGCAATTTGCTCACTTGTTGTGATGTATTATTTAATCATAACAGTACGTTTCCCTTGAACGTCACAAATTTTGCACAAACCTTAGAGGATGGAAAAAAATCAAACCATAGTCAAAGGCACAACCTAAATAACCATAGATAAGAGTATTTCTAAATAACTATTTGAACGATCGATCGTGATTGGTCGAGAAACATAGCCTCCCGTCGGGATGTTCCCAATTCGTCTTTTTTTCGATGATGAAACGCTGACGTCATATCGCTGTCGGTACGCTTCGGTTGCAGTAACGATTTTCGTTATCGTGGACACAGAATGGCATAATAAGTAAGTTGTCGATACGGCAACCGACGACATTCGCTATCAGAGCTATACCGAATAATAACGATAGCGATTACTGAATACCGCTCCTGGGCTGTACACAACTTTACCTAACAATATGTGATTATACCTATAATTAAATTGAAGAATACAAGTAGCTGCCTTTGAGCGATAGACAACAATAACTGTAGAGGATTTGTATAGAGACCTTGATGTTTGACTACCAACTAAAATGTGATTGTGATGTGAGATGGCAAAACAATTTTCAATACCTAAGTAAACTTCTACCGGTCATAGGCACTAAGTTATTATGTCTTTAGGTATGCGTAAACACGTCTCCTTTTTTTAAAAAAAAGCCCCGAATTAGGGATACCTTGTGTCGCAGGTGCCACGGACACACACTTAAACAACCACAAATTACGTCCACACTCACGAGAGAAATAAATGTAGGCGATACAAATATTTCTCCCGGCCCGAGAATCTAACCCGGGACCTCTGCGTGGGAGATCGTAAGCATTCGGTCACAGAGGCAGGTCACTTTGATTTTGAAGTATTTTTAAATCTGCAACTTGATTATTTTAATTATAGATAAACCACAGGCAAACTACGGTTTACGGCTAGTAAGAATCATACAATACCTACCGCTAAGCAGTAATGTGAGCATTAAATACTGCGTTCGGTTTTTGAAGGCTAAGGGTCTAAAATAGAGTAGGTACTTCAAGTGTATTCCAAACAACACATTCATTCAATGTCACTACGCGTCTATATCTGGTATATTTTTAAATAAGTCTGTGTAAACTTAAGTCATTATAATATAGCTACAAGTTCTTACTCATTGATAGAAATAGAACGCATACTTCCCGATATGGTGGAAAAAACATATTTATATCGTTGTACGCGGATAGCTTCCAAAGCAAAGAATCAAATATGAGAAGACCTACATGTGGAAAATATGAAAGAGTGATCAACAGCCTGTAAAAACTATAATATATGGAGGGAATATTTGTGTACTTTTATGAGGTACACCCTGGTCATTTTCCGCCAGAAGTAAAAAATGTTCGAAATTCAAATAAATAAGATGGCCGCCATACAAATTTCAAAGTCTCCTATCACGGAAACTATTAGAGATAGGTAGGAGGTGCTCGGAGGGATGTCATAGAGATTAATAGTGGTCAACTGCCTGGGTTAAAAAAACATGATGGCGAATCAAAATGGCGGCCGAAGAAAAACATGCTTCGATCCAGCTGAAAATTGGTACGCGAGGGTCTTTAGGAGTCTTTAACCATAATTTGGGGTCAAAAGTTTCTTTTCGCCATTTTTTTAATGTGGCTGTCAAATAAGCGATTTTTTCGTCAAAAGTGGCTGCTGAAACGGACTTGCTCTGATTCGGCTGAAAACTGGCATGCGGAGGCGTCTAGAAGTGCCGGATAGTGAAACAAATGATCCAGTAGAAATAAATCAGACTCCATCCCCACCACCCACATCATCAACGCAACCAGCACGGGCATCGTATGCCAGCGTTACTGCAGGAAAACGTATCTGCTCCACTACAACAGTTGAAGTTCGACATAGTCAACGGTCAACCAAGACTATTAGAACTCCTGCCAGGTCATCCAGAAGAACGGTAGTTTTTTCTGATAAAATAGGCGTAGGACTAGGACACCACCTAAGTAACCACTTAAAACAAAGGGTAGTCAACTATTGCTATCCAGGAGCTACTTTTAGTCAAATTATTACACTGTTAAGTGCTTGCAACTTTCATAAATATACAACAGTGATTCTTATAATAGGTGATAGTAATAACATAAGTAAAAAAGAAATAAATAGCAGCATTGACGTGTTCTCGAGAATTCATGAGAAGTGTGGGTGTAAATTCATACTAAGTGCATTCCCTTACTGCTCTAACCTAGGCATCGCTCGGAATAAGTATATAAGTACATAATGAGTACATAACATAAATTCGCACATTCATAATTTGACTTTCCGTCATAGTGACGTTATATTTTGTTTTGACATTAATAAGTTCGTAAGGAACTTCAAACTTTTTGAGGATAATTTACTTTTACCCATAAGGTATCTGAGACATGTAGCTAGTTTGCTATCTTTTAATATTAAGGACGCTGTTATAGAAAACATAACACAGTCCCACGACAATGCTCCTACTTTAAGTAGCAACAGTATACTTTTTACTAACCATAATTTAAACTAAAAAACACGACAACAGAAAAGTCTAATCGTTTCTATGTAGTACATCAAAATATTCAAGGCTTTTCTGGCAAAACATTAGAAATAAGTCGTTTTTTGCACGATATTTCCGTTGACGTGTTTTGTGTTACAGAGCACTGGCTGAAAGACTACGAAGCAATTAACAACATAGAAAATTATGTAATAGTCAGTTCGTTCATAAGAAAGAGTTTAAGTAGAGGCGGATCCATGATTATTATTAAACGTAACTTAAAATTTAAAGAGCGTAATGATATCACAGATTTTTCTACTGAACGAACTATTGAGATTTCATGTGTGGAATTGGATCAGTTTGTCGTCTTATGTGTATACAGGCCCCCTCTGCTAATTTTAACGAGTTTGAATTAATTATGGAAGACAGTTTAAAGCGGATTTTTCCAACCAAAAAAAAACGTAATATGTATGTATAAAGTAATATCCACATATTACTTTATACATACATATTACGTTTTTTAGATTTCAATGTAAACCTGTTGGAAAACTGTTCTACTTCTGTAAGACTCATTAATTTATTTAAAAGTTTTAACTTGATCAATCTTTTCTTAGAACCAGCTCGCATCACCGCCTCCTCTTCTACTTGTATTGATAACATCTTTTGTAACACAGACGCAGTGTCTAAATCAATAATAAATTGCTTAAGATCAGACCATAGTGGCCAATTGGCTTCTTTTAATTGTAAAATGAGCAAGAAGGTAGACCAATTTCTTTGCAGACCGATTACCACAGAACGAATCATTAGATTTCAAAATAATATCAGCAATAGTTTAAATTCCCTACCCCATATACCGGAGGTTCCAAATACTTTATATAGCACGATATTTGGTTTAATTAAAAATGAATTTGATAATATATTTAAATCGAAAACATTAACTGTCCATAGAGAGACTAAATTCAACGACTGGGCAACAGTAGGTATTCATAAGAGTAGGTCTCGTTTGTATGAGCTATATGCTATGAAAACTTATAATACTAATTCCAATTTCATAGAATATGTTAGAATTTATTCAAAAATATTTAAAAAAGTATGTGTAGCTGCTAAGGTTAAGTTTCACAGCGACAAAATTAGACAATCGATAAATAAATCTAAAACTACTTGGAGCATAATAAACAAAGAGTCAGGCAGGGTTAAACAACACGATAGAGACATAGTTTTAGAATTAGACAGTAAACTTATAAAATCTAAAGATAAAGTAGCCCAAGCTTTTGAATCGTTCTTTTCGGAAATTGCTGTGAACACTACAGAATCATTAAATTCCTCCCCTTCACTTGCTATTGATCTCCTAAAGGAAAATGTTAACGTTTGTGGCAGTTTATTTAATTTCCGTCATGTTAATCCACAAGACATCACAAAAGCTTCTAAATCAATACATGTTAAAAAAACTGAAGATCTCTGGGGCATATCAACTAAAGTTATAGACTCAGTTATTGATCTTATTTCCCCACATTTAGCTGTAGCTTTTAATAGGTGCGTTGACGAAGGTGTTTTTCCCGATTTAATGAAATACAGCAAGGTTATTCCCTTATTCAAAAGCGGTAGGAAAGTTGATCCTAGCAACTATAGGCCCATTTCAATTTTACCAGCTTTAAGTAAAATATTCGAAAAGGTTATGCTGACTCAATTACTGTCCTATTTCGGTAGGAATCATATTTTTCATAGTGAACAATACGGGTTTACTAGTAGTAGATCGACTAGCGATGCGGGGGTAGCGTTACTAAAACACATCTTTGATGCCTGGGAAAGGTCCCAGAACGCTATTGGTATTTTCTGTGCCCTCTCAAAGGCATTTGATTGCGTTGATCATATTACTCTTATTAGGAAGCTGGAACATTACGGTGTAAATGGCAAGGCGACGAAACTTGTCGCGTCATATCTCAACGGTAGAATTCAGAAAGTAGACATAAATGGTGTGACTTCTTTGGGTTCTCCGGTAAAAATGGGCATTCCACAGGGCTCAATACTTGGGCCTTTCTTATTTCTGATTTATATTAATGATCTGCCATTCTTTGTTAAGGACCATTGCGAAATAGTGTTGTTTGCTGATGACACATCCTTGATTTTTAAAACAGACAGACATGACATTAACTATGACCATATTAATGATACCTTCTCTAAGGTAGTTTTTTGGTTTAATGCTAACAATTTATTGCTTAATGCCAAGAAGACAAAATGTGTTAAATTTGAATTACCTAACGTAAAATCGTCTAGTCCAAGCATATAAATAAACGGAGAAAAGTTAGACTTTGTTAATAAAGCAGTCTTCTTGGGAGTGACCTTAGATAGTAAACTTCAATGGTTTCCACATATATCTTCCCTGGCCAGCAGGTTAAGCTCCGCTGCATACGCAGTCCGCAGAATACGTGAGCTTACCGATGTTAGTACTGCTAGACTAGTTTACTTTAGTTACTTCCATAGTATAATGTCCTACGGGATTCTCATGTGGGGTAAAGCGGCAGATATTCAAACCATATTTGTATTGCAAAAACGAGCGATTCGTTCTGTGTACCGTCTAGGCTCTCGGGTTTCTCGCAGAGAAAAGTTTAAGGAGACTGGTATCATGACTGTGGCATCACAGTGCATTTACTCAAATATTTTATAAGCTCGTAAAAATATACATAATTTCAATAAGAAAGAAGATATCCATAATATTAACCTTAGAGCTAAGTCCAAACTCATGGTACCACGATTTCGTTTAACCAAGGTAAACAATTCTTTTATGGGGAACTGTATATGTTTTTACAATAAGATTCCGGAGCATATATTAAGTTTATCATTTCCTAAGTTTAAAAACTACATTAAAAATATTTTGATCGAAAAATCATATTACAAAATTGAAGACTACGTGTTAGATAAAGATGTATGGAAAGATGACATGGCTCCAGAATCCACACAAATTTGATTGAAAGTGTATTCCATAGCATTTAAGTTTATTTGAAAAGAGCAATCCCTAGAGTTTCTTGCTCGTTCTTCTCAGGGAGGTGAGCGTAGTGAACGAGCAGTAGCTTAAATGTGACTATTTCAAGTGTAAATTTATTTTACCTATGGAATAAATAATCTTTGACTTTGACTGACTTTGACTTCGGATAATAATTTGTAGTCAAAATTGGTTTTTCGCCATTTTCAAATATAGCCCCGCCATAGAAGCGTTCGTTGGCGGCAGAAAAAAAATGCTCTAATCCCTTTGAAAATTGGCATGTGTGGGTCTCTAGGAATGCTTGATAATAATTTGTAATAAAAAATGGTTTTACTCCATTTTGTAATATGGCCGCCATTCAACAACTAATAAAAATTAGCTCTAATTCAACTGAAAATCGATATGTGGGGATCTGTATAGGTGTTTGATAATAATTTGAGGTCGAAATTTATTTTTCGCCTTTTTTCAATATGGCTGCCATACAAACTTATTTAGCGCCAGATAAAAATTTGCTCTATTTCGATTGAAAGTGGACTTGTCGAGGTATCTATGAGTGTTTAATAATAATTAGCGCTCAAAATTTATTTTTCGCCAATTTTCAATATGGCTGCCATACAAACTTTTTTGATAGATAAAAATTTCTTCTAATTCGACTGAAAATGGCATGGCTTCAACATTGCATTGGCACAATTTGGGGTAAAAATTTTATTTCTGCCGTTTTTCGATATAGCCGTAATTTTTTATGTAAATGGCTATTGAAAAAACTTGCTTTGCTCGGACTGAAAATTGACACGAAAAGATTTCTAAGATTGTATGATAATAATTAGTGGTCAAAATATATTTTTGCAATTTTTAAATATGGCTGCCATTAAAGACCTACTTAATTTTTTTTAAAACATAGCCATAAGTGCCGAGGCCGGAGGCCGAGGTCCGCGGAGGGCAAAGGCCGAAGCGTCCGCACGCCATCAAATGGAGATAATATACCGAGACGTAATAGATTACGAGTACAAGATCTCACAATTATAAAAATGTAAAGCATGCTTCCCGATGTAGTGGAAATGAGATGCTTATTATAGCGTTGTTGTATCTCAACCGTCTTTATGTTAGATTTCATTTTCTTGAAAGCTATGCCAGAGAGAGGTATTTAGGGGGAAAAAATGCCAAACTACTGCCGAATTTCCTGTACTATGTAAGTACTATGAATACCAAATCAACGATAACCCAGAATACTCAGACCGAAACCGATTTAGAAATGTTCGTTTCTTAAATTGGCATAAATCGGGAATCGACCTCCTCATCAAGCGCCCATAGTACTAACTGCTGTGCCACCGAAGAGCATGAGCACACCCCGTAAACTGAAACCGACCACGCGCCACAGGCCGAGCCCGACCCCACCGTGGGTGGGGTACAGGACTCGTTCTATAAATAAACCTTAAAGTGAGAAAATAAAACGAGTGCATACTATAGTACCTACCTATCATTTTGCTTCAACATGAAAGGGTTGTAACCCTAACTAGTGAATAGGTTCACGGCAATGAAATGGGAAACTTCCGGTCCACAAAATTTATTAAAGAAGTAAAGTTTAAAGAAAGGCTGTAACAATATAAAGGTAAATGTAAAAAAAGCAGGCATAACAGTATAAAACACTCCCTACACTTTATTATTAAGGCACTTACCCCTAAATGGGACGAGAAACTGAATTACAGAAATAGATACATGAAGGCTGTAGACTTATAAATTATTACACATGATTAGCTTATTAACAGCTCTGACTGTTGTAGCGGTCGAGCTGGGAGTGGCCGTGGTACGAAAACAAAATGAGAAAGTGAAGGAAGATGGAACAATTCAAATTTAAAATTTAAATACATGTAAAATTAAAAAAATGATAAGATACAAGCGGAGAGAGGCGATACAAAGAGGTGAGATGACGGTGTAAGGAGGTCACACCGTCACAAACAACCTAGTAGAGAGTAGAATAAATATTTTTGCTTATCGTACAAAGGGGGTGCATCTTCAAATCCCTACACGGCTTACAATCATCTTGAGTAAATCGTGGTTCATCGTGAGTTTACAGAAACTCTTTTCCTCAGACAAGCTTGGTCTAACGGTCTATGGTTTAAACTTCCTCACCGGAGACGTTGATGGTCAAATATGAATATGAAGATGGTTAGAGTAGCTGTTGCAATTCAGAAAGTTAAATATTTCGAAGAATATTTATATAAACGGTTTCGAACTGGAAATTAAACAAAATATTGCTACATGAACTATAATGAAACGTTAATTTGGTGTAAATTAACAACAAGTACTGGCGTTAATCATATTCACTAACGATGGTTATTTGAAATTTTGTCCATATCGCGACGTACCACTAACCTACATAGATATTAATCAATAAATTGCAAAGGCATATCCTAACATTAAGTACTATAATTTTATTAAAGGTATTAATTTCATTTGCAATATAATTTAAATATCTTCTTTTTCAAGGAGCGCCTAGTGGAAGAGTTCAGGGAAGTATGTACAATAATGTGAGTATTATTGCTTTCCGGGACAGGGTGCTGGTGAAACTATAAGTAAGGGACTTGACAATTTTATGTTTCAGGGTGGCGATTATGGGCGTAGTGGTAAGTAGCCCTCAGGTCTTATTTAAAAAAAAAATTTTTCACATTTTTAGGGAAACTAACAGCTTTTCCACAGATAAAAGTCTTTGCGAAGGTGTACCCAAAACTTTTTATTTCTTCCGTGTTTTCTTATATGTACCTACAAATTAGATTGGCAATGCAAGTGAAAGAGCGTTAGTATACACGTATGTTAGAGCGAGATGGGTAGACGAGACCACTTCATGATACGCTATGAGCCTGCATGAACCTAGGGTCAACTGACAACGAAACAAATTTCGTTTATTTTTGAAAAATAATTGGTTTTAAAATGTGAAATAGTATTAAGCGAACGTTTATTAGTCACGGTAACGTGTTCAGTACCCGGATGTAACTCATCTAAAAAGGAAAACTCGCAGAATTGTACATTTCACATGAAAGTACTATTTAAATTTTTACCTGTCCAAAAGCACTACCACAAAAGTTTTTTACATAAATATATCCGTAAAATTATACCATTCAAGTGCATTAATAACCCAAATGTATACGAATTCAATTAAAAAATATATCAAATACGTGAATTTCTGAAATTCTTAACCCCACTTTCATAGAGATTGATGCAATCGATAATATGTTATCGAGATGTCATTAACTGAAAAAAAGAAATGCAAAGGCGATGCTTGCATACAGCCGAAATCATCTTCATACTTAATATTATTGAATCAGAAATTTCTGGTTTTGGTACTTTATATTTAATTAATATTGCATTAGTGCATTATTTTTTGTCTACATTAAAACGAAAATTTCTTTTAATAGCGTAGTTGAGGCACTCATTTTTTATGTTAATTATTGTTGTTGATTCAGATTTCCTCAAAACATTGAAGTACGACAGAAATGGCTTATAATGCCATGAGAGAAGACTGGGTTCCCAAAAAAGTTTAAAAAAATATGCAGCAAACACTTTCAGGAAAAATTCTTTTCCTTTAGAGGCAAGCACAGATCACTTGTGTGTCCATCTGTCCGTCTGTCACAGCCAATTTACTCCAAACTTACTGGTCTGATTATTTTGAAATTTGGTACACATAATGTGTTTGTGTGACCAAAACGTGTAACTGATCATGGGTTTTATCACCGTTTTGTAGAGCCATAGCGTTATCTTGGGTGAAAGTCCCCATTGTTTACCTACCATCCTATGACAGTGCCAGAAGGTGATAGTAGCTTTCTTAATTTTGTATTGAATCATTAATTAATTAGTTAATTAACATCTCGGCGTTTTGCGATAAGACATTTTGGTGAATACGACGAAGTGAAATGCCGGTGTAATATGTTAATCGATATTAAAGTTAAATCAGTGGATGGCGCAACACTACTTATCTTGCACATATGCACATTATACGCACACAGATGTATTTTTCTTTTGGTCTCGTCTCCAATACTTCAGGGCCAATCTATGGATATACTAAATCTATGGTCGTAACGTATAATGGAAAATTGACACTGGCGATGGTCGCCATATTTTCTATATTATTCTTATAAAACTGACACTGGTCCAAATTTAGTGGCCGCCATTAAGAAAATAATAATAATAATTTATATTAATTTAATAATACACCAGTACCAGTTTAGATATAGTATGAAAAATGAAATATTTTTTTTAATATTAAAAACAGCCACATGGTTTCCAATTATCGATTAGGTAGGACCACATCAATCGTTGAGTAGCGTCAGTTTAAGGTTAATAAGGTTAGCAATTCACGGAGCGGTTTCCATCCGCGCCCGCCGGTGCTGCCAGACACCGGTTTTATTTCAATACTCACGACCCTGCAAGTTTGTGCGGGCACGTAGCTGCCGCGGCTGCGGGCACGAAACCGTTGCGATTGCGGAACGGACCGCGAAGTTAGTGGGAGTTAATTGCAAGTCGCGCGGTTAATAGAGAACTCACCCTGCGTGCGCCTGCTCCACATTGCGCCTGAACCGACGGCCAAAGTGTGCGGGCGACGACGGCCACCAAGCGCACAGGTCATCGTGTCCTGCGCGGTTCTACTAGTACACTGCCGCGGCAACCGCGAACAACCGTCACCACTACAGGCGTAAAACGCTCCGTGAAATGTGGTACTAATTTTACATACTTAACTGTTACTTTCTACAGATGCCGCGGTCCCGCGGCAGACGCGGTGAAAACCGCTCCGTGAGTTCTTAGTGTAACGAAAAATGAGTTTCAGCACCATCTAACGTGTAATAGTTAGCTATTATATACTAGTAGCATTTTTATTAAAACGCCACCTGATGGTGAATGGCTGAACCAGGATGAAAAAAATACTGAAATATTTTAATATAACTCATACTCAAGTGACTGTAAATTTAATTTTGTTACATTTTAAAATTGTGTTACGTCGTTTTCACATTTTAGGCCCTACCCAATCAAAATCTTTAAGTTATAGTAGTAGATAATAGAGCGTAAAGTTTGAATTGCACACAAGCTAAAAAATGGCGACATCGGTACCCGATCTTACATAGCGTCATTACATATCTACCCTTTTTTCCAATATCTATGGTATAAACCATTGGGTCACGGAAGTTGTCAAATCAGACATCAGAAATTCTCTTTTCAAAATGTCTGCATTTTTTCCTTATTTCTTTCCATCCTCTAAGATTTTTTCGGTCATGATTTCCAAGATTGTGCCATGTGCTATATGACAATGTCTTCTGTAGGGATTTAAAAAAAATAGATAATTATGAACTTGAAAACTCAAATTCGATCTCACTGTTGAAACAATACAGCATTTATGCGAATATGTAATAAAAAATTTCATCAGAACAGGTTTATTAATACAGTCTAGAGGGACGTGTGTCGAATATTGTGTCCCATGAATAAATGATAATGTTGAAAAAGTTTCTAAATCTATAAACAATAAAAGTATCTACATTAAACTAGGCTTTGAATCACTTTGTAGCTATAATACGTATACAGGAAATCAATTATAATATCAACATAAACGACTTGTGTTTTAATAATACAACTAAAATTTTATTTTACCTAAACCAATGTTTAAATTAATACATATATCTTTTCAGGGCTTAACGTCGTAACCAACAATATGGAACTTGCCGACAGTTTCTCCGAGGTAAAACCACAAATAAATTTCGAGGGATACGAGGAACAGCAGCCATATTTGTTTCACGGTGAGAAATCTAAAACTGCCCGTCTTTATGAACTCTCTCACCAAGGCTAGATCACTAAACAATTTCTGGAAATGAAAACATACTTGCGATAAATAAATTGTTGGATTTAACAAAATGGTCTACATTACCTAGTAATTTATGATATACGGTCGGCAAAAGAGAAAACTATTTGCGCAAGAAAATTGACGGTCTCTAAATCAGAATTTCGTATATGATACCTATTTATGTAAATAGGTGTGGACGTGTTTGTAAGCAAAAGCGATATGTTGTCCCAGGTTATCAAAACAGGGTCGTTCAAATTCATGGTTCCGGTTTTGATGATACCACGTGACGGGACGAACATTACAGGCATATAGGACTTGTCAACTTATGCCTCAGGGTGACAGACGCGCAGTGGCATTCTCCCTTAGATCTTTGCAATTTAAAGCTCTGAGTTGCACTGCAACTGCTATAGACAGGCGTGTCGCTTACTCGGGCGACCTATCATTCAGTATCATAAAAAAATTGTTAAAAACGTAATGTTAAAAGTACCTACAGTAATCTCGTCGTGTCGTGGAGGTCTGATTTCTGCATTGTAAAACCCTTTGAGAACTTTCATTTTCCGGCCCAATTCAGATTTTGCCGCAGCGTCTGCTTTCTCTAGAACCAAAGTTTGGTTAATTACTGTACCTTTTAGGTGAATTCAAATCAAAAGAGAAGATTCCAATTAAATATACTACATCAACTCAAACATAAATGAAAAATGAAATAAATAGGAAATGAAACTCTTTTTCCGAATTTAAATCGCGTATATTTGTTTTTTCAAACAATCCTACGTTTCGGGCCCTTTACACGTCTCTTGGTCACGGTTGACTGAGGTGGTACAGTCTTCACCTTGTGCAGATCCTGACCGGGCACGGCTGCTTCGGTCACTACCTGCACAGGGTGGCGAGGAGGGAGGCGTCCCCGTCGTGCCACGAGTGCGGCGCCGTGGACGACACCGCGCAGCACACCCTCGAGGTGTGTTGCCGGTGGATCGAGCAGCGCTGCACTCTGGTGGCGACAATAGGGAGGGACCTCTCGCTGCCCAGCGTGGTCGCGGCCATGCTGCGGGATGAGAGGTCCTGGGACGCGGTGGCCTCCTTTTGCGTGGAAGTGATGACGCAAAAGGAGGCGGCGGAGCGGGAGCGCGAGGACGCGCCTGACGCACCCCCGCTCCGGCGCAGACGGGCGGGGAGGAGGCGGCGGCAATTTGCCGCTCAACTCCTTCCCCACTGAGGCCAGCGGACAGGGACTAGGGCCCCCTGTTCGCATTGCATGGCCTCAATCGTCTGGGGAGAGGGGCGGAGAAAACCGATCCTCTCCTCCATAGGCGCGGGAGCCCCGGCTTAGTGGCCGGGGCGGCCGGGCGGCGTCGTGGTGAAATAGAGATGATCCCACGGCGCCGACACAAACCCGGCGAGAGGCAAACCGATGGGGTTTAGTGGGTACACCCCTGGGTCCATGCTAGACCCAGGAGCAGCGCCCTTTTCAGGGCGCCGGGACTCCCACATAACCTCCGAGCCGCCCGGGCTCGGGGGTATCCATAAAGGATTCCCCACCGTTAAAAAAAAAAAAAAAAAAAAAAAGGTGGTACAGTCTTCAACCAGTTATGTCTAATATTGATGCAAACCACCCTATTTTTGCACTATAGTTACAATAGTTATTAATTAAATACCTTATTTTTAATTTTACAAAGAAAACATTCCAATTTACGCTACATTAAGTTTTACAAATTATTTTATTGAATGAATTTTTGTTAAGTTCAATTTATTATTAATCAATAATAGAAATTAGAATAAACTAAAACATATTAATTAGTACTGCAGTCTTATATCTGTTTGGGATTTTTCATTAGAGGAAATATTGGATCCCTAACTGGTGGTATGGAGAAACCATCTTCCCTGTTGAAATTAGGATGTTTTTTAATTTCAATGGCCTCTCGCAGCATCCTGGGTGAATAACTGATTTCTTTTGCAAGGACCTGGGGTTTGTCAAACTTCATTGAATGTGTAGATTTATCCATGACATGCTCGCATACTGCAGACTTATTCACGCGACGGTGTTTGACATCAGCTATATGTCCTTTGACGCGGGTACAAATACTTCGCTTTGTTTGTCCAATATAAGAGAGACCGCACCACAGTCAAGCTTGTAAACTCCTGCGTTCTGTAAGGGGATGTTACATTTCACGGGTCTCAGGAACTGAGAAATCTTCCTCAGGGGCTTGAAGTAGGTCTTGATAGATGCACGCCTGAGGACTCTTCCGATCTTGTCTGTAACATCTCTCACGTAAGGTAAGATGGCAGGTCCTCGCTCGACTGTTGGTGGTTTCACACGGCGCCTGCGGCATTAGCGTGGAATCTTCAACTTATTCGCTTACTTACTTACTTTATATGCTCAAGTTCCCCTGCCAGATGATTACGATGATTAGGAAATGATGATGATTAGGAATAATACAATCTCAGTACACAGTACTAAAAAAAACCGACCTCAAACGTACGTGGCATTACGTCTATTTGCTAAGTTTTATTGCAACATCCTTAAATTCGCCACTATACAGGACTTGACACTGGAGATAATAAAAAATCGTTTCTTACTACTCAAAGAATATTGAGAGAAAAACGCCTTGAATTGGAGAAATAGCAAAATCAACCATTAAAATACTTGCTCCTTAAGAAAATTTAGGTGCTATTCATTGACTTACAAATAAATGGACGACGGGTCTAATACAAAAACCACGAAAAAAATGTCCCAAGTCAAACTATTCGAAATTTAAATTGTAATGTCATCGCAGTATCGCGCTGTCAGTCGAACAAATGAAGACTAAAGCGGAGTTTGGCGCTCTGTATACGATTTTAGCGCCTTACAAGTGCGGACACTTTTTAGCGCGGACCCGACGTCCATATAATTGTAAGTCAATGGTGCTATTTATAAAAATGAATCTTCATGCGTGAACAGCCACCCTTAGAGGTGGATGATTTCCTTCAAAATAAAATTGGACCACTATGGAAGTACCCCCTTTCCAACAAAAAAAGAATCAAAAAAAATCGGTTCACAAATACCGGAGTTATCGCGTAACATACATACAAAAAAAAAACATACATAAACATAAATAAAAAAAACATACATAAATAAAACAACATAAAAATTAAAAAAAGAGAATTCTAATTTAACAAGACTAAAAAATAACCTTTTTAAAAAGTAATATTTATTATTTCGATTATACAACGTTCTCCAGGGCATAGTAGGGATGTAAGTGCCTCGAAATAAATATCGGCAATTATTTTTCTTGGGGAGGTGAGGACGGCTCACCTCGTGTGCGAAAATACTTCAATTACTAGTTGCATAGTAAAGAGTTGCGGAGGCCCTGAATGAAGTCACCCTAGTAATAATAATAATATTTTTCCCCGGGGTGCACGCATACAACACATACAAACTGCAAGAATACATCGTAACGAGTGAACAAGTCGTGCGCCTGATGGTAATTTACACGCCTGCCCATAACTGTTGCAGTGCCACTCAGAGCTTTAAATCGCAAAGATTTTAAGAGGGGATTTAAAGCTTTCTGAAGAGGGAATTTAAATCTTTGCGATTTAAAGCTCTGATTGGCGCTGTCACTGCGCCCGTCAGCAGTAAATGGACATGTTTTTTGACCACCACCTAGCCCTAGAGTAAAGATAGAGTCAGTAATGGAACTACCTCGCCCAAAAGAATCCTATTCAGTTACTCGAAAACATAATCGTAGGCAGGGAATTCTATTCTTGGGCTGTGCGCGTAATAAAAGATGACGAAAAATGCTTAGTACGCCTGAAGGGAAGGGAATATAGACGAAATATGGATATTATCCCGCCGTATGACTAGGGGGGCGGGCGTACCCATCGAAAAAATCAAGAAAAGCCCATCATACGTATAAAATCGCTTTCGCTTTATATGCGACAAACAGTGGCTACACAATTCACTTAAAAGTATTTAATACTTTCGTCCGCCCACGCGAAGCATTATACATTATGATTTATTTATTATTATTTTAGAGCATGAGCAGTGAAAAAGATGTTTGTTTTCATTATAGGAATATAGTGCAACGTTACAGCTTGAATAAATGTCACCCAATTTAAACAGGATGTAAAAGAGAACACCAAACATATTTGATTTGGTGAAAGTTACCGGTGGAAAAACGGTCCATCTTTTTTTATTGCTGAAATTGGTTACGACGTACGTTTAAATATTCTTAAAAGTATTTATTTTTAATAAAATCAAAACTTTCAAAGGTTCTCACAGACGGTGCTACGGCAATCCAGCTGAATCTTTGCTTTGCTGGATTTATCTTAGTGTTCCATTTTCGTATTAAGAATTATAACAAAAAAGTGGAGTAATTTCCCAAAAAAAAAAAAATTATATCACGGGTAGTAAAACACCCTGATATTCAATCAACTTAATATAAAATTAAATCAATTAATAAGATCTTCACTTACCTTTTAAAATATCCATCAACATTTCCTTGTTTTTAGATATAGTTGGTTGATATACTTCGATTAAGGAATGATAAAAATTTGTTCTAATACCTATAACATGATCAATTAGCTTATTAATAACACAAGTACAGTATTTTTCACACTCGTGTGAGTTTTGCAGACATGCGGATGTTATTTTTTACTATCTCAGTAATTTTATACACATACACGAGGAAATGCGAGACAAGAACAATTTTATTGCGCATGAAAACATGCTAAATTTGTAGGTACGTCGTGAAGTGAGGTGGAATGTTAATAATCAATCAACACGCATATATAGTAATGAATTATACTTAATTCATATGTGAAATAAAATTTGCATAACGTATAAGTGTGCAATAGAAGACTGACAAGACGTGAGCAATATTAATTACGCTACATAATTATGTGTGTGTTGACTCCTGGTACCACTAATATGACCCATCGGGTGGGATCTAACAGTACAAGTATTTCCCCGTTAAGGCTGAATGGTATCGTGGTCGCGTAGGCTTTGAAGCGTGTGAGGTAGACGCGGCGAACTCATTGCACGATATATAAACAGTTGCCTTTTAGAAATAAAATATACTCTCTTACTGTAAAATAGGCTGTCCCCTGATGTATTTACTATGAAACACGCTAATAACTAATAACAATCGAATGAAATTCATCTAAGAATTTTCTGTCATTTGGATTAACCGAGTGTTATAATTTCAACGAAGCAAATTATGAGAACATTCAGCGACATCTAAGTGAAATCGACAGGCAGGAAAAATTTAATCAATGTCGTAATGTTGATGATACATGACTTCAGCTTTCTATGTTGAGTTACGCACTACTTTAAATGCACATATCTCTAGTAAAAAATGAATGAATCTCGATCAGATCCGCCCTGGTATATTAAAAACCATAAAGTTACTGGCGGAAAAAAAAATTGAGAAAAAGTTACGCCGAGTATAACAATCCACGAGACCGGTTAAGGCTCAACTCACACTGGCGCAGTCAAAGCGTCGCGACGCGTCATGTTTTTCGCCTATAGCATATTCATCTCTGTGATCCAGGCATACTAATGCGAGCGTAGTCGCATCGCTAGGCGTTGTAGTTGAAAAACAGGACGCGACGCTATGCTTCGACTCTGTGCGAGTGTGAGTTGTGTGTGAGTGCGAGTATAAAATTATGAGAAACGGTTGCCACAATTTGAATAAATTGTGCCTTACTCAGTACAAAAGTCACATTGAGGCGAATATCCAAAGACAACCTAAAGCTTTTTGGCGATATGTTACTGAAAAACGTGGTGGTGGTACTTCCGTCCCATCTGTGATGCACCTAGGTAGCGCGTCGGCGTAATCTGAGCCGTCCATTTCACAATTGTTTGCGAATCACTTCGTAACGACTTACACGGATGTACAGCCTGATGCGACGGTGACAGAGTCTCTTTCTGATCTACAATAGTCAGAGTTATCATTTGGTAACTTGTCGCAAGTGTATATCTGTGAGAAAGTAGTTGAGAAAGGTTTAAAATTCCTAGATGGTTCTAAGGGCGCCGGCCCTGACGGAATGCCACCACTATTTTTCAAACTATGTGCGCCAATTTTGAGTCTCCCTTTAATGCTTATTTACAATAAATCTCTTTAGTATGGTATGTTCCCTCAAGAGTAACAAAAGGCTAGAATAGTTTCTATTCACAAAAAAGGAGATATTAGTGACGTTAAACACTATCGACCCATTTCTATCCTGTCTTGCCTCATTAAGCTTTTTGAACAGTTGATTCGTCCTATTCTGACAAACTTTGTGAATCCCTATACTTCTGCATACCAGTATGGCTTCAGGAGTGGTCGTTCAACTTTTACGAACTTAGTTGAGTTTGTGACTGATGTCATGACCGAGGTTGATGGAGGTTTCAAAATTGATGTCGTGTATACGGATTTTAGTAGTGCCATCGACAAAGTCAGTCACAAACTATTGATACTGAAATTGAAACGCTTAGGTATACATACATGGCAGTGCTATAACGATTTGGCTCTTATTTAGCTGATAGATCTAATTTAACTGCCTCTGTGGTCGAAAGGTTACCATGCCGGACTGCCACGCAGAGGTCCCAGGTTCGATTCCCCGGCCGGGAGAAATAGTTGTATGGCCTACAATTATTTATCTCGTGAGTTTGGGTGTAATTTGTGGTTGTCTATGTGTGTGTCCATGGCACCCGCGACACAGGGTTTCCCTAGTGCGGGGCTATGTTGAGTGTGTGCGTTATTTATTATTTATTATTATTTATTATAGACTACAAATTGTGAATATTCAGGGACATGTATCATATTACTATTGTACCAAGTCAGGGGTTCCTCAGGGATCGATCTTAGGACCGATTCTTTTCACAATATTTATTAATGATATAACTCAAGAAATACAGCATTCGAAATTCTCTTTATATGCCGATGATTTAAGACTTTACAAAACGGTACACCCTCTAGAAGACGCTAACGAAAAAGTAGCTGTTGCAAAAAAATGTAACAGAATTAAACGCTGCGCTGGTGTGACGCCAATTGCATGGTGTTTAATATAACTAAATGTCAACACATTAATTTACTAGGAAAATACTTCCTTTTTCTACGAATTATTATTTTGATTGTACTATGTTACACAACAAGTCACAAGAAGTGACACAAATACGAGATCTTGGAGTTATCATTGACAGCAAATTGTAATTTGATATACACATTGATAGTATTACCTGTAAAGTAGCAAGGATGTTAGGTTTTATAAAAAGGAACTCAAGAGATTTTAGGTTGCCACAGACTATGCAACTCTTGTGTGACTGTTTGGTTCGTAGAAGCCATATATGAATATGAATATGCTAGTACTGTTTGGGTTCCGGTATATACTGTTCACTCTCAGAGGCATGAAGGAATCCAGAGAGCATCCACCAGATATCTGGCCTTCACATTACATCACAGAATTTCGTATAGATGTCCTTATAACCAGCGATTGGCTTTGGGGATTGGGGAGCTTTGTAGTCGAGTGCCAGATTTGGATATTTTCAATAATTCCTTGCCTTTGTTCAGACATCCTGTATTGCAATCGTTATCAGGTAATTTAAATGCAATATAATATAATATAATATAAAATAAGATGTTTTAGTATTTATTGTGTAAGTCTCTATTGATGGTATATAATCATATTATAGCTCCTAAATAATAATTACGTTTAATTTGTAGTCTTATGTATCCAATTCTAATTATTTCAAATCCAAATTATTTATTAATCTAATTTGACAAATAATTTATGAATATTGTGTACTTTTTAATGGGATATCTATTACAAATTAAAATGGTTATTTAAGTACTTTAGAAATGTGTAATATGTATTCTGTTGATGTACCTTATTAAATAAATAAAAATAAAAAACTTATTTTTTCGTAGATGAACGTGGTAAAAAATGAAAATTTTGCGGGTTTCTGATTTTCTACATTTTTTATTTTTTTAGAAATACTAAGTATGTGCAGGGACGAATAAGTCGTGTGCCTGGTGACAAGCGAAACGCCTGTCCCTAACAGTTGCAGCGCCACTTAGAACTTTGTATCTGAAGGGCACTGCATCTGACACCCTAACACATAAATTGATAACTCCCGTGTGCCTGTAATTTCGCCAGTACCCCCTTCGAACAGAAACACAGTAGTGTTCACATTCCTGCCTGGCGGCAGAAATAAGTAAGGTGGCAGTACTTCCTAGGACGAATTGTGTTATAAGGAGCTCCACTGCTACTAAAAACGAATTTATCGAGCGAATTTTAGTCAATCGTGTTTCGGACCTCATAGTATTAATTATCAATTAAAAAAAAAAACAAGTTAAATTCGTTATCTTTGTTCGAAAAACCGATTTTCCGTGTGGTTGAAATTGTCAAATTGTCTATTTTGGGTCTCTCTTCACCATTCAACTGCTACTAGACCGTGAAAATAACTACTTGTGAGTATATTAAATGGAAACCGGGCCCTGGAGTGTGTACTACAATGACAATACACAACATCTACTTGATACTTTAGACAACGGCAGTGTGTAGGTACTTTTAACGTGTGTAACGACTTACGAATGAAATTATTTACAACTTTAGAAAGGTTTGTTCTTAATGCCATATTTCTCACTATCTTTTTCCCCTAATTAGCACTTAATTGAATCTTTTGTTCGGATTTTTAACAAACATCCAAAAATTAATAATTTGATCGTTATGCCCGAAAATGACGTTCAATGAACATATTACGACAAAAAAAAAACACATTCTGTCAAAAAGATAAAACATAAAGATGTCAAAATATTGGTAACTATGATTGATCTCTTTGGTGATTGTATGGGATCTCATTTTGGTACGGATATTATGAGCATCAACAGTGCATTTGTACCCTAGGATGGAAAAAAATAAATAGTTAAGGTTTGTAACAAGTATTTATTTTTATGTATTTCTGAACTGGGTTAAAAAAAATACAAGGGTGCATAACATGATTATTAATAATTAAGTACCTAGTCATACGCAAATCGCAAATACGTGACGTGCATTTATACTTGTGTGTAAACAAATTGATATTTATACCCTGTAACATAAAGAAGGGTTGTTCATCTCAAGGTAAACTATGTAAAGTATCACTTTTAGTAGCAATAGGGCTCCTTGTGTGTGTGTGTGTGTGTGTGTGTGTGTGTGTGTGCAGTGGCATTGCGCCTCAGATCTTTGCAATTTAAAGCTCTGAGTGGCATCGCAACTGTTATGGATAGACGGGTAGCTTAACATAAGGCGCACGACTTGTTCGTCCCGTCATTTAATATTATTAAAAAAAAACTTTTTCAATTTTCAGTTCAAAAAGTTAACAAAATACACGTGAAATTTAAATCTAAAGATCAGCACTAAGCTTTGTCAATAGGTACTATAATTAAATTTACAAGAGATTTAGTCAAATATTCCTCACTTAATAAAAAATCCCGCCCTGTATCGTGCTCGGCTCAGGAGGTCCCTATTATACTGGCAGCATTCGCCGAATGGCAATGGACACCTGCTGAACCAATCACGACCCAGAGTGGTGATCGCTGCTCTTGTCTCTGAGTCGGCGACTCCTTAAATAAGTCCCGAGCTTCCAAATCCCAGGGCAGGGCAAGATCCAACTTTGAGTCGCTGAGCCAGCGCAGTAAGTCTCGAAATAGTTTCGTGACCTGACTGTAATAAAAAATGCAGCGACAATGAGGTGACCCATTTGGAAAGGAGATGTCAATGTAACGAAAAAAATTCGTTTTGTTTAAACAACACCTCCGCTTTGGTATAAATCTAACGCATCCTAAATAAGTACTTACTCATATAAAAACAAAAATATTATTCCTCATAGTCAATATCGTTTTTTTTTTTAAATGTTAAATGTTATTTCTGGAAAATGACATTTCGGACTACTGATAGGTAGCCCGTTAAATGGCTATATATTCTTTTCCTAGTTTAATTTTTCTTTTCTTTCCTCTTTTCGTCCTTTTCCTTCGCTGCTGTTTCTGATTTTGCCTTAGCTGTTTCTGCCTCTGCTTTTGCCTTAGCTGCTTCTGCATCTGCTTTTGCCTTAGCTGCTTCTGCATCTGCTTTTGCCTTAGCTGCTTCTGCGTTTGCTTTTGCCTTAGTTTCGGCTTCTAGTCTCTTTTTCTCCTCAGCTCTTTTAATTTCTTCTTGTTTTTCACGGATTTGCCTACGTTCCTCTTCTTCTTGAGCTTGAATACGTGTTTCACAAAACTCAATGGCTTTATTCACTAAACCGCCAACCGACTTTTCCAAAGCTTGTCCCCCGGGCCCATTGAAAAAAGTGATAGTTGCTGGAGGTACTATTTCTACTTTTGCGTACTCCCACATATTTGCACCTAAAGGTTTAATTGTTTTTGTTATAGCTAGAACAAAAATGAATAAAAAAAACATTGTTGACTAAAACTTTATACTAGATTAATAAAATCGTGTCGTGTTGTGTTATGTATCAAGCGTTCTTACACAAAAAATAGTCGGCATCGAAATTATCTGTACAGTCATACTAATCAAAATTAAATCTGTGTGTATTAAAACACATCATACACACATCCATAATGGTTAAATTTGCTTTTTACGTTCAGAGTGTTCAAAAAATGATATCTGCATTTGATAAATATTAAACTATGTCAATGATTTCAAAGTACTTTAGATATGGTTATCACTAGTATCAGGTTTCTTACCACGGTATGACTTCTTTTTATTTTCCCGATATTTCGGAACGGCTGCACGCTCCATGGTCAAGGGTTGACTGGACGGCGGCAGATGACAGCTTTATGAGCAGACATATCTCTCTACCCTCTTGCGCTGTCGACGACTACCTTCATCGCGATTTGTTGTGGCGTTACCATTGTCACTCACTTTTTTCACACAAACCACACTCACTGTATCCACACGCGAAACTGAACTCGAGGTGTTTTTGTTTTTATTACTGCACGCACTAAGGACCGGATTCCATGCACTGGACAGTTTAAAACCATCATCACGGTTAAATGTTTTGTACTTCGTGATCTCGATGGCTTCTCGTACCAACCGTGGTATGTAGTGACGTTCTGTCGAGAGTACCTGGGGGCTATGCAACTCGATCCAGTGGTTAGTGTCAGTCTGTGTGAGATGTTGTGCTATAGCCGACTTCTGTGCATCATTGTTTTTTACTGCTCGGATGTGTTCCTTCATACGATCGACAATTGTTCGTTTAGTCTGACCGATATACGAGCTCCCACAACTACAGTTCATTTTATAGACACCCGGTGTTTGTAAAGGAAGGTGGTCTTTTGGTGAACGTAACATTTTTCCTATTTTCATATTTTATCAAAGTGAAACTTCAAGAAAATAACATCCCAATGGAGATTGCTCAATTACTTGAACATTGCTTAAACACGAGCTACTTCCTGTATAATGGCCAATACTACCTTCAGATTGATGGTGTAGCGATGGGCAGTCCCGTTGCTCCCGTTGTTGCCAACATTTGGATGGAACACTATGAACACGCCGCCATTCTGTCAGCACCATCAACAATAAAATTATGGAAGAAGTATGTTGATGACGTATTTTGCATAATGGAAGGAAAGGAGCAACATATACAAAATTATTTAGCACGTCTTAATAACACCCATAACAAAATGAAGTTCACTTGTGAAATTGAGAAAAATCGCGCGCTTGCATTTTTGGATGTATTTGTCAAAGTCCGACAAGACGGTTCACTCGGTCATTCTGTGTACAGAAAACCAACTCACACGGACAAATATTTACATGCCACTTCACTTCATCACCCAAAACACCTACATTCGGTCGTCAGGTCATTAACCAATAGAGCTTATGATCTTTGTGATTCACACCACCTACCACAGGAACAGGAGCACATTAAGACGGTTTTGCGACAGAATGGATACAAAATAAAAACATTTAAACCAATACACAAAAGGAAGAAGCAAATTGACGTACAGAGACTATGCTGCCCTACGTACACGGGGTGACAGATAAAATAGCCAGGTCGCTAAGGAAGTTTACCATAAAAACTGTTTTCACCCTCTTAACCAAAATAGGAAAAATGTTACGTTCACCAAAAGACCACCTTCCTTTACAAACACCGGATGTCTATAAAGTGAACTGCAGTTGTGGGAGCTCGTATATCGGTCAGACTAAACGAACAATTGTCGATCGTATGAAGGAACATATCCGAGCAATAAAAAACAATGATGCACAGAAGTCGGCTATAGCACAACATCTCACACAGACTGACACTAACCACTGGATCGAGTGCATAGCCCCCAGGTACTCTCGACAGAACGTCACTACATACCACGGTTGGTACGAGAAGCCATCGAGATCACGAAGTACAAAACATTTAACCGTGATGATGGTTTTAAACTGTCCAGTGCATGGAATCCGGTCCTTAGTGCGTGCAGTAATAAAAACAAAAACACCTCGAGTTCAGTTTCGCGTGTGGATACAGTGAGTGTGGTTTGTGTGAAAAAAGTGAGTGACAATGGTAACGCCACAACAAATCGCGATGAAGGTAGTCGTCGACAGCGCAAGAGGGTAGAGAGATATGTCTGCTCATAAAGCTGTCATCTGCCGCCGTCCAGTCAACCCGTGACCATGGAGCGTGCAACCGTTCCGAAATATCGGGAAAATAAAAAGAAGTCATACCGTGGTAAGAAACCTGATACCTACTAGTGATAATCATTTAGTGAATAACCACGAAAGTCTTAAAATCTATATACTTTAGATATTCTCAGTTTCAATTACTAAGGTACTTTGGAGGTGTAGAAATGTTCGGTTATTTTAGACTCTGTTAATAATATTATATGTATTTTTATCAATTCCAGGAGGGAGAACAATAGTAGGTAATAATATTTATAATAATAATGTTGTTACAGAATAGTTCAATTAAATGAAGTCTCTGATTCCTGTGCTATTCCTATAGCACAGGAATCAGAGTGTTTTTTGAGGATATTGGCTCCTGCCAATATCCTCAAAAAACACTTGACAACGCTTTGTATATTGTTATGAACAAACTAACTATATTATAATTATAAAATACATTGAAATAAACTGTGTGTGTGTGTGTGTGTGCATGCGTGCATATGTGTATATTTAGTGACAATGTTCTGTAATGTGTAATTGTGAGTATGTGAATAAAATGAATACACAAATTGCGAGTTGACATAGTAAAAGTAAATTTATTTAGAATATATATTGATCAGGGTTAAGAATAATAAAATACTCGTTGTAAATTATGTTATATTTTAAGAACACATGTCGTTGTCGTCTTTTGATTGATCTTTCATTTTATTTCTGACAAGTTCCAATTGTTTAATGAGATACTGTTCTTCCTTTGGCAGTAGAGTGTTCCTAATATCTCTTAACTTGTTTATAAGAACATTTGTGAACGTGTCAAGAACTTCTTCTACTTTTAAAACCATAGGGTTTTCTACGATGGGTTTGGCTTTTGTACTACTAACTGCACCTTTGGTAGCGGTCCAAAGTTTAGCGAAGACAGGCTTGGCAGTCTTCAATGAAACTGTAACAAACAAAAACAAAGACTTTATACGTACTTCTATGGCATTTCTTTTATTATAATCTTCAACGCCTTAATTTCGAAACACAAACATTATTTCAACGTATATTGTAGTTTTATAACTAGGGCTTCTGTTTTGCTGGGTACAGTTTCAATGAGGTGCAAACAAAGTAATAAAAAAGTAGAACGAACAACATTCAAATTTGTTAGATGTAACAATTACATACCTAGTGTTAAGTCCAATGCCATTCTCGCTACCCTCGCCATAGTGATTAGCTATGATTTTGTAAAGGATTTTAATAATTGTTTTTGCCTTCTTATATGTGCTATATTTTTTACTACAATTTCGATTTTATTATATCATTTGAATTGTATGAATTTATAGACTATATCTTTATAATTTGTAGAGTTTAATAGCATAAATTTGAAGTCAACTGTCAGTTAAAAGTCAGGTTAATCATTTTACTTGTTTTCTTTTAATTTGGCATATTACGTGCCTATAAACACCACGATGCACTATGGACAATGATAGAACAACGGCATATCAAAAATCGTTTTTCCTTAAGTCGTTATTGACGCACTTTAATTTTTTTTTAAATTGTATCAGAGTAGTACTTTAATATAATGTAGTAATTTTGCGTGAATTGCATTTGGAATACATATTTTTTAATGTGAGAAATTGCAATTCGTAAGTATGTCTATTTCAGGTCTGTTCGCTTCAATACTTTAAATTTCATTTCTTTCAAAAACTTGTGCGAATATATATAAAGTGTTATGCATTTCTAAAAAGCCCATAGTATAAAGATTTTAAAGCAATTATAATATTGTGGATTGTTTGATTATTTTTCTATAAAAAAAAATACAAAAAGTGAGGGGGAAAAAAGATACGTATTTGAAATTCACCGAGACTTTTGACAGTTACCGATGTCTCCCGGTGCTTTACATTTGGTGTTGTTTTATAGCTTAGATATTCATAAATAACATTTATAAAAATCAGCTGCGGATACGTGCGGCTTTAGAAGTTATCGCGAAAACTATATATAATTCAAGAAACGGAAAACCGCTATCCATTGTGGTTTCTTATGTTGTACTATTGAATTGATTAGTTTGCGGTATATTTCAATAAATTATAGGTATTTATTGATAACAGGGCGTTTTGTCTACATTTTGCACTTATTTTGTGGTACTACTTTAATCAACAAAATGCACACTACCCTCATTTATGAAATTATATAAGAAGAGTGAATTAATTTAATAAAGCTATTACAAATTGATAATAAAACTAAACAGACGTTTGATTGTTACGTATCATCACTGAATTTCAAAATGTCAAATTCTTTCAAGTGTTCCAAGCGTGAATTGAAGGAGGAAAAAAACTTGAAACCCTATCAACAGTTTTAAAAGAAAACTATCATGTTTCTGAAGACAACATGTGTTTTATTATCAGTGATGTTCAAAGGAATCTCATTCCTTCCTTTAATAAACGATGGGCAGAAGCGTCCAGGAAAAAGGCTTCGTTTCTAAAAAAGAACGAAAATTGGTTGGATTCTGAATATTTGGTAACCTTACCGAGCATTGAAGGAGTAACACCTGACATCACGCCATCTACTTCTTCTGGGAAACGCGGAAGACCCTGTGTCTCTTATGGAGACTCATCAGAATCAACCAAAAAACGAAAAAATACCGCGCTATTTAGTGAAAATGGCTTTGAACACATTTGCAATGCCTATGTTCGGGGCTTACGTTCAATAGGAGAAGAAATAGAAGCAAAACTCGTGGAAAAACTAAGGCTTGCTGACCGTGATGATACAAAGTCTCTGTATTTGAATCTAAGAGCAAAATGCTAATGGATCAAGAAGCATTGAGTGTTTTCATTGACTTAGATTTAACGAAAGCACAATATATATACTTAAGGAATTTAACAAACGAACGAGACTGTGTTCTATTCCCACCATTTTATAAAATACAAGAAATCAAACAGACATGTTATCCACCATCTACAGCAATAGAAATTACAAATACACATGCAAAAGTACTAAACCTTCAAGATTTATTGGACCACACTAGCTAGGATTTTGGCCATAGATTCGGTGTATAAGAATGGATTGTGTCATTTAGTTTTATACAGTAAATGAGGATGTGATGGTTCATCTGGTCAAAGTCAAACAAACATTTCCAGAGGAGTCTGAACTTGTTTCTGATGCAAATTTGTTTATTACGTCGTTAGTGCCTATTAAATTAGTCAATGAGCTTACTGGCGACATTGTCTGGCAAAATCCAGTGCCTTCGTCAGTCCGTTTTTGTCGGCCCATATCGATAGAATTTTGTAAAGAAACTCCTGAAAAAACTAAAGCTGTTGCTGATGAAATAAAGAACCAAATAATTTCCTTGCGGCCATCATTAATTAATAAAGAAGGTGAAGGAGTGAATGTGAAGCACGAACTCTTTCTGACTATGATAGATGGCAAAGTAGCTCAAGTATTAACAGATACACCATCTGGATCCACGTGTACAATCTGTGTAGCTACTCCACGGAAAATGAATGATCTGACTAAAGTCACTAGTAGGCCAGAAAATGAAAATGCATATCAATACGGACTTTCCACATTGCATGCCTGGATTCGTTGTATGGAAATGGTATTACATATCTCATATAATCTTTCTTTTCGGACATGGTCAGCCACATGTGAAGAAAAGAAAAGACAAAAGCAAGAAAAGAAAACCCTAGTACAAAAACTTTTTCGGGAGGAGCTAGGATTGATCATCGACAAACCACGACAAGGAAGTGGTAATACCAATGACGGTAATACTGCTAGACGATTTTTTCACAACGCAAATTGTTCTTCTGAAATCACCGGAGTGGCTGTGAATTTGATCAAAAGGTTGTATATTATTTTACAAGCTCTTTCATCAGGCGTAATGATAAATGCAGAAAAATTTGGCAAATATGCCATGGAAACTGCCAGGATTTATGTAAGTAATTATGAATGGTACTACATGCCATCTTCAGTACACAAAATTTTGATTCATGGTGAAAGTCTCATTAAGCATTTTGGTGTAATTCCTATTGGTCAACTTTCCGAAGATGCACAAGAATCCCGTAATAAGGATTATAAAAAATTTCGCCTACATCATGCCAGGAAGTGCTCTCGATCAGCTACAAATGAGGATGTATTTCATACTTCTCTACACATCAGATCCGTACATTTCCAGTCTTAGAAAAACATATAGCAAAAGGGTGAAGGCACTTGATAAAGATACCCTGGATCTTTTAAAAGTGAATGAACTCATTTTGGATCCTGAAGTTCAACAAGTATAATAAAACATAATATACACGTTGACATACATACATTTCTAACATTATTTTACTTTTAAATTAGTATTTTGTAACTTTTTTTACTATACGTGTTTGTAATCTTATAACTTTTAATTTCTTAATTAAATAGATAAGAGCTTAAACATGATTGTTTTTTAAAAAAAACTAATGTAATAATACATTTTTATTAATAATATAAGTAGAGTTGTCCTTAAGGAAATCGAATAAAAGCTATTTCTGAAATATATTTTTTCATTTTTTTTCAAAAATAAACATACTCTTACAAAAGTATAGCATCTGAACTTTAACTAAAGTAGTATTTAATACTCTATGCATGTGCAAAAATTCAATAGTCTATCTTAACAAATAAGAAAGTTATTGATTTTTGACCTGATGGCCCAGTTACAAAAATAAATTTTTCGACTGAAGTTTTGAATTGCCGCTACGTGTTTTTTTATTATTACTTTCTAATATTAAAAAAAAAACACTGATTTATTGTATTACTGGGTTTGTTTATGTATGGTTATTGTTTTATAAATGAATTAGTGATCTGTAACGTATAAGGTTTGAGTTTCATAGAAAATTATATAATATTTTCTTGTAACCTTCTCCATTAACACATGCAAAGTTACACGTAACATGCACACAAAAGTTTCTAGAAAAGTGTATGTCATAAGATGGCGCCACCAAGGTTTTTTAATTAACATTTCAGACTATTAACCCGTCTTCTAATTGATGACGAATGGAATTTTATTCAACATTTCTCCATTTGTAGCAATTTTGTGCTGTGGCAAATGTGTGGTAAACTTGATGAAATTTACTAAAAGCCCTACAATAACTGAATTTCTCTAAAAATGTTGGTTACGTTAGTTATGATAAGGAGGACAGAAGTGCTATGGACAGGCGTATCGCTTACCACCAGGAGCACGACTTGTTCGTATGTCAAGTATGTCAAGTGACGGGATTTGGTATTAAAATTATCTTTAGTAGCAGTAGAGCTCCTTGTGAAAGAGTTCGTCCAGGGAAGTGCTACCACTTTACCTATTTCTGCCGCCAAGCAGTAATGTGGGCATTCCTGCGTTCTGGTTTTGAATGGTGGTGCTGGTGAAATTATAGGCACATGTGATTTATCAATTTATGTCAGTGACCCTCAGATCTTTGCGATTTATAGCTCTGAGTGTCATTGCAACTGTTAAGGACGGGCATGACGCTTGGTATTACTTGATATCATGAAAAAAAGGATTTCATTAGACCATCTCATTCACGCCCGTCGTCTGAAACGTTGTATTCCTCCTTACGTAGTATTCCTCAACACCATATTTCAATGTATTGTATGGCTGCGGTTCCTATTCAAGTTATTTTGCAATTCAATCTAATACAGGAATGTAAAGAACACCAGAACATGAATCAATCTGAACTTTAATATTCTTTGGATGTCCTGATCCTTCCATACTTTTCCTAGTTGGGTCATTGTCTGCTATTACTCTCATGAACAATTGTTTTCGGTAGTCAGCATCGACCAAAGGTACATGATTTGGTAACCATTGTCCAATATCCAGCGAGAATTTTTATCGGATGAAGAACTTGTCCATGTCAATAGTTGGTTTTTTAACTGTGTTAAAGATTTTCCGTTTTTTCGCTAGTTCCTTTTTACTGTATGCAATGACGTTGGCATCGTCCGCGTAATTAGGCTTTAAATTTTAAATTTAATAGAGAGTTCAAAGAAGTATAACCTTAGGTAAACTAGGAATACTGTAACACAGGGTATCCTAGTACAGGTTCCGCTCCCTCACAATGGCCAAACACGTTGTCATTTAATCTCTGTGTGTACCTAATATATGTACCATTATGACTGGAAATAAATTATAATTATTATTATTTACTTTAGTCTTCTCAGCTTCTTAGCTGGTTTGAACCACATTTACGAACCTAAGTCAAGTATTATTATAATGGGAATTTTTTAGTGCACCTTAAAATGAGTGTTGATTAAAAGCAGTGTGGGCCGCATTGGCAACATACTACCTGTCTATTGTTTGCTAAGGTGGCGACGTACAATTAACGTCGTCCGGATTATGCCGGCGTTTTGAATTTTGATTATTATTATTATTTCTTTACTTTTCTCAGTTTTTTTTTGTAGCTGATTTGAACCACACTTGCGGACTGAAATCAAGCAAATGCAGCATGTCTTTGTGGACGGTGGTGGTGATGCGTAACAAAAACTTACTTCGTCCTCTTTCATCTGCAAGAACCTTCTAACAATGCGACAAGTATTAAGGATGGCTGCCTTCTGTTACAAGTGGTATATGTTTGGTGGGAGATTCAGGGAATGCAATGACTTGTGTAGCTGTTTGGGAATGACGCCTGTGGTAGAAACAACTATTTGTACTATTACTACATTCCTTAAATGCCATATTGTGGTTATTTCCTCTTTTAGTTCTGTGTATTTAGAGAGTTTTTCTGATATTGTAGACTGTAAGTTGTGGGTAGTTGGTACGGAAATGTCTATTAAAAATTCGGTCTTGTCAATCTTGTTTACTAGTGTGTGGTCTATTGTAGTGGATGGTTCGGTCAGTCAGAATGGCTCGATCAATATAATAGGGGTTAAAGTATGAAATTGCCGATTTGTACTGAAAATCTAAATTGTTTATTTTTTAAATTTTTAACAAATTTATTTAATCAAAATAGTTGCCATTATTATCTATACATTGCTGCCATCTAATGGGAAGGTTATTAATGCCTTTGCGATAGAACTCCGACGATCTAGACTGCACAAACTGTGTGAAAGCATTTTGTACTGCCTCCTGGGAAGAAAACTTCTTGTCACGTAGATAATTGTCCAAATCACGAAAAAAATGGTAGTCCGTTGGAGCAAGGTCTGGTGAATACGGAGGATGACGAATGGTTTCTAACTGCAGTTCCTGAAGGGTCAAAATGGTTTCTCGTGCTGTGTGAGGTCTCGCGTTGTCGTGGAGCAATAATGGTGAAGATCGATTCATGAGTCGGGGCTGTTTTACTGCTAGTTTTGTCAACATGGTTCGGAGTTCGGCACAATAGACATCTGCCGTTATCGCTTGACCAGATCGGAGAAAACTATAGTGAATAACACCATGCTGAGACCACCAAACAGTTACCATTACCTTTTTATTGGTAAGTTTTGCTTTAGGACACTGTTGTGGCATTTGACCTGGGGTCAGCCATTGCATTTTTCTTTTCCGGTTATCATAAAGAATCCACTTTTCATCACATGTTACAATTCGATCCAATATTCCTTCATTTCTGTACCGGTTCAACAAGGCAACACAAGTTTCAACACGCGTTTCTTTCTGCAGATCAGTCAAATCATGAGGCACCCATTTTTAGTATTTTTTTATTTTATTGATTTGACGCAAGTGAGTCCAATATTGTGGGTAAGGTAACGTTAAACCATGCCGCTAATTCCTGGGTAGTTTGACTAGGATCGGCTTCCACTATCTCTCTTAATTCATCGTTATTCACCTGTGTGGGCGGTCTTCCTCGTGGCTCGTTCTTTAAGTCGAAATTTCCATCACGAAAGCGTTTAAACCAAAATCGCACGGTGCGTTCATTAGTAGACCCCTCTCCAAACGCAGCATTGATATTGCGGGCTGTTTCTGCCGCGTTAGTTCCGCGTCGGAACTCGTATTCAAAAATCACTGGAATTTTCGCAGTATCCATCTTTCTTGTCTAAATTGAATAACAAAAACAATTGAAAGTCGATATTCAAATGTTTCAAATTTAAAAAAAAAAATCACAGAAACCATTTGAAAAAAGTTTCATTCGAAAACCTCAAACCATGAAGATTCTATGAAAATTCAAAGAACCTATTGCAATAAAACGGCAATTTCATACTTTAACCCCTAATATAATTTGGTTGTATCATTTTCAAAGACGGTTCCAGGTGTGTATTGATAATAAGGCTTAATGGTTTCCAAAAACTTGTGCCGTTCGGCTATCTTTTGATGGATGATATTAGCTACTTGATCGTGTCTATGTTTATAGTCTGTCTGGGCTATTGCTTTACATGCACCTGTGATATGCTGGATGGTTTCAGGGGAGCTATTGCATTTTCTACAATTATCTGAGGTCAGCGTCTTTGTAATATATTTGTGTATGCATGTGTGCGGGCTTCGCCCCCTCTTAACATTAACCGATTGTTAATAAACCAGTGTGCAACAAACTGGCTTTGTTAGTGGTCGCGTACCCTCCCGCTATACATATATAACAATATTTTTGGTAATTTCTGATTTCAACCACTCGATCCTGTATTGCGAACATGAATTAATCTATTATTATTATTATTATTATTAATTACCTTACTTACTTTAAATTACTTAATAGGTTTCAACTTCTAAACCCGCATGAGATTAGCCTGGTGAACTAAAGTATTAACATACAAACCAGAAGTGAATATTTTAGAAAAGAGAATATTTGGGATGTCACCAAGCCTACAGAAAGAACAAAAATTATTTATTAATAATAATTCATTTATTTGTGAAAACACAGGTTAGATATGTAAGTTGACATGTACAAAATGAGTAGGTATAGTTTCACTGTGTCCGGCCAAACATTTGGCATACAAACATATTGAAAGTATATTTGGTATATGAATATTATAATACAAACATAATTACCGGTATTGACAATATAAAAATGAAAAGAAAAAAAAAAGAAAATATATTTAAAGTATTACATATGTTTATAATATCGTTAGTATTCAAGAATGCCAGATTAATTATTAATGTCCAAAATAGTGAATATAATATAAACAAATTAATTCATTCCAACAATTAAATTACAAAAGTCAAGCGGTTTTGTCAGGTGAAAAAGATTAAGTTATAGTGTCATTTAAGAATTCGTTGATGTCATAGTAACATTTATCTGTTAATAAATTCCTCAACACATTTTGGAACTTATGCGTTTCAAGTGATTTTATACGATCAGGAATTTTATTGTATATGACCGGTGCGAGTTGAACAACACTCTTTCTAAGAAGAGCTGTTTTGCAGATCTTTGTGCTTAATAAATGTGGTCTAGGACGTAAATGACGATTTTGTACCGTCGGTCTAACTGAGAAGAAATTTGAGTTCATTTTGACAAATCTAGAGATTTCAAGAATATACAGGCAAGGAAAAGTCAACAGTCTCAGAGACTTAAAAAAAGGACGACAGCTTTCCGTATATTTTAATCCACAAATTGCTCGGACACATCGTTTTTGAGCTCTAAATATTGTGTTCTTGTAGTTAGAGTTGCCCCAAAATATGATTCCATATCGTAAAGTCGACCCTACGAAACCATGATACCCCTTAAGATTCGTTTGCCGATCCACTGTTTTTGATAATTTAAACACGGCGTAAGAGAACTGGTAGAGTTTGGCACAAACGTTTTGAGAATGAGATTGAAATGACATGTTTTCGTCGATACTTATTCCAAGGAATTTAGTGGTGTCAACTTTCTCTAGGCAAATGTTGTCATATTTGATATGTATATCTGGGATACTCAATCTTTGCTTAAAATGCATTATTTTTGTTTTATTTCAATTTATCTTTAAATTATTATTAACCATCCAGGCTACAAGATTTTAAGAGTAGTGTTTATTTCATTCTCATAGTGCTTGTAATTATTATCCAAGCATTCAAAAATTACTGTGCTATCGTCAGCAAATAATATAATATTTATTATTTTTTAATGAAGCACTCTCGTAAATGAAAGGTTAGCAAAAAGATTACAAAGTTGAATATTGTATGTATTTAAGTAAAAAAGAAGTAAATTAATAAATATAATGAAACACCTACCATTATATAGAATAAGTGCTTACATATCGACTTAAAATGACGTGGTGATTCACAAAGAAATTTCGAGATTCACATGGTATGTACTGTAATATATGGCCGGGCTTCTAATTTTATAAACATCGTCCTGCTAAAAAGCTGTTTCTACAAGGACGTTTCCAAACAGAGATATAATTTTTAATGCATTATCTTTGGATATATTTTATAAATTCCGTTAATTTGATCTGGCGAGACGTTTTCCTTTAATTGTGAATCACAACATAATTCACAAAACTTTTTTAAATAAAAATTCAATTATGATGATAATGAACAGCAGTTTAGGTAAAATTTTAACTGGAAAATACCTAATTAAGGAAAGGAAGGCCTTTGCAGGACAATAGGACAGCGGGACATTACGTCTGAATTTTTTTTTTAATGAAAATACCTAACTAGTACAAGAAATTAAGCACTGCTATAAGTAGTGCTTCAGAAAGGACCTTTATCAGTGCAACGTTCATAGATTATTTGCATTTTTTTAGTTAAGTACCTTCATTTGGTTAATGGCTTTATGTTTTTAATGTTAGGTTAGGTGTTAATAAATTAAAGCCGCAAATAAAAGCATTAGGTTACGCTAATGGTTTTGTCGAAATTGTGGGTCAACGACATCGAAACACCGTCGTCTCGCTGGTGGATGAACCCGCGCAATTGATGCGCTAGCGAATGAATTATTCTATTTTACACTTTAATTAGCGAAGTAGAAGGTTGTTAGAACGATATTCCTCCGAAAGTAGGTACGTTGGTAACGAATTATTTAAGATACGTTCTAATATTACATAAAGATCGTATTACGTACGTAATATATAAATAGGTGTACGTTATAAGAAAATGATGTCGTTTCGATTAATGTATTTTGATAACATTGCTCATTCATAGACAATGTCTATAAAACACGAAAAAAGTTCTATCACTAGTCGGCCACTTAAAACTTCTAATAGAATATATATCATATATATGTATATTCAGTATTTTTTAAGAGAAGATAATAAATATTTTCTTTTATTTTTATTTTTCAACATAAGAGTAGTACCTATGTATACTTATAGATTGCAAAATTCTAACAAGGTCCATGTTTATACGATATTATTTTTTGTGCTATCCGATGATGAAATTAAATTAATAAATATCGAGTCATTGCTAAATTCGGTGTTCTTCTTTTTGCCTCTATGTCAGAACACAGTATAAAACAAGACTTACGAATAATTTTTAAACTTATTCTCTGCATTGGCTCTTACATTATGTATAAAACTCAACTTTATGTGAAATAGAAAAGCTTTAGTAATGCACTAACAAGTGTTTTTCTTTTTAAAATTTAGTAACGTGTTTTGGATTATATTTTATTCGTCACATTTTATTAATAGCTTTTTTAGTAATGAATAACAGTAGCAAAACAAGGCGTTGTCTTGTTAAACTATTTAACTGACAGAAGCATCATACGTGAGTACGTAGTTGTAAACGAGTATAGATTGAGTGGCCTCGTTGATCGAATTACGTTAACCATTTTATTGGTTGGACAATATGACAACGGTTATTCCTATGTTAACGAATTTTACAGCATAGTAACATTTATTTATTAATTAAATTAAAAATTAATTTTCAGTAAAACACAATGTTTAATTTAATGTTACATAAAATTCAGACCTATATTGCATTCCGAAATTTTTTATTATTATTAGAGTGACTTCATTCGGGACATATGTAGCCCCTCAATACTGCGACTATCAGCTGATCTATTGTGATCACGGCTAATTACAGTTTGGAGCCAAGGCCGACAGCATTGAAGAACTGAAGGACTTTCCTGGGTCCGACAGATTTTATGTCCTCTGGTTGTGGTATGTGCCATCCCAGTATGGAGCTTCGTACTCCCATCAGGGGGTAGCATTGGGTAAGAAGATGAACAGAAGTTTCATTTGCCTCGTGGACGAATCTACACTTTCTATTGTCTCTTCGCCCAATATTGATAGACATGTGCTTATTCAAGCTACAGTGTCCTCTTAAGACTCTAGTGAGCATTCTGATGCCATTGCTGTTCAAAGACAGAGCTTGTCTACAGTATTTGGCACTGAAGGCAGCTATCAGGACTTTTGAGTGCTCAAGACCCTTTGCTTTGTAGTCACACTTCTCGGGAGATATGTGTGCTCTCGTTCAGCAGAGTGAGCTTTGCCAGGCTGTATGCTATCTCTGTAAAAAGTTCGGGTCCAATAAAGTTTTCCGTAGTATTCCGAAATTCTGTGCACACGATTTATTCAGGCTAGGGGCGCACATGGTACTACAGTTTTCAAAATTCAAAGTCTTGACCCCCTATAACGCAGTAGACACCGTCTGCCTACTAGTCCGCTCATAAGCGTTCATGTAACAAAATTCTCCAAAATACCCAACCGTATTTCCCAGATCATTCCCATCATCATAGAATTTCAACTATTCATCCCTAAATTTACCCACGTCCTCCGTTGTTCATACTTCTGTAAGTTCAAATCACTCACCACTTCTGTTGGCGATCTGATCCGCGATAGTGTACTAAAATACTAAGTTGTCTATTGAACTCACTTCCGATCGGTTCCGATGGATTAAAATGTAATATAACGGTAAAATAAACCTACTAAAGGGTTACGCTGATGTTAATTATAATGAAAACGTCTGTCCACTCTGCGACTTTCTAGTTGAAGAGTAAAAAAACCTTTGTATTTCAGGCAGAATGAAAGAAATGACCTTTTAGAATTTATATTGCGAAGAAACAAGAATATTCCAATGTCCTTATTTGGCAATCATTCATACGCGAATCGTTCAATAAACGAATGACCTAAATCAATTGTTTTATTTGCACTAAATCATAAAACGCATTTGGCTCAACTTATTCTCAGACTCTATTAGAGCATGTATGATGAAATTTCGTACAGACCTTGTGTATTATTTGCTTTTTGCACCTCGTGCGCGTTATGTATTTTGAAATTGAACATCTCTACTCAGTTGGCAATGTTTC
This sequence comes from Hyposmocoma kahamanoa, assembly GCF_003589595.1. Lineage (NCBI taxonomy): Eukaryota > Metazoa > Arthropoda > Insecta > Lepidoptera > Cosmopterigidae > Hyposmocoma > Hyposmocoma kahamanoa. The sequence continues at coordinate 9,221,886 of NW_020653945.1, forward strand.
TTGATAATTGGCCGCTACTGAGAACGCAATTCATATTTTTGATTACTAAACAAAATAATGTAAAGTATATGCGTTCTTTCGCTCTAACATGAAGCGCTTTAGTCGTATCCCTGACAACACATTAATTCAATGTCATTACGCGTCTGTAACTGATATTTTTAAAGAAGTCTGTGTGTAACTCATTCTACATAAAAAAGTATTAATGGAGTAAATAAAGAAAATGAGTGTAAACTAAGGTATCGTTTTGCGTTAAGAGAGTAAGGGGTAAATTAGACATGTTTGCTTTACATGCCTGAGCGTGTAACTCCAAATTCCTACATGGGCTTACAATCATTGTTAATAAATTTGCATTCGACATGAGTTTATAAAAGCTCTTATCCTCAAACAACCTTGTGTCAGCGTGATGATTTGTGGCTTAAAAGCCTCCTTCACTAGCGGAAATGCAGAGGATGGTCGAACGTGAGAGGGTCTTTTTTGAAGACGGAGTAAAATGACAGTTCATAGTGCAAAAGTGTTGCTCGCTTGCGAGCAGTTAGTGATTGCAGTCGATAAATATTCTATCGATTATCGACTGAATATTGGGTGCGCTTATGGAATAAATAGCCGATCTTGTTTCATTTAAGCCATCCTCGACCTATTATTCATCCAATTACTGAGCACAAGTTTATTGTAATTGTCAATTTTTGCAAGTTCACACAAACATACACTGTAGGTATTTAGAACTACGTTTATGAAAAATAATAGAGGACACATATTTTAAAGTTTTTCATTTAAACTCAATTATATATAATAAAATTTGGCTATTCTTATTAAAATGTGTATGAATAAAAATTTGTCTCGTTACGAGTAGGCCTATAGTCAAAATAAGAATAAAGAAGGCAATAACGCAATTAGTAATCATTAGAACGTTGTAAATTCACAATTCAGTCATTTTTGGCAAAATATACCTTTTTTCACAATCTATGGATAAACAACTATCGACAACAACTACATGACTATTTAAAATTTTGTGAAAACTGGCAACCCTACAAATGTCATTTTACACCGTCTTCAAAAAAGACAAACTATAAATATTTCGAAGAATTTTTATACAAATCGATCTGAACTGGAAAGAAAAAACACGAAAATTAAAATATGATTGAGATGATGACATGAACTACAAGGAACGTTAATTTGGTGTTTGTTAACACGCATTTCCAGGCGTTAATCATGTTTATTACTTTAACAGACGGTTATTTAAAATTACGTCCATATCGCAACGTACCACTTACCTACATAGATATTAATCAGCAAATTGTAAAGGCACATTCGAAGACTATACTGTAATTTTATTAATGGTGTTAATTCAATTTGCAGTATAATTTTGGATAATTTTTCGTTATTACATCAATAGGGTCACATTTTCATTTTGAAGTCTAATAGCAGTAGAGCTCCCTGTGAAAGAGTTGCCTTGCCTATTTCAGCCATCAAGTAGAAATGTGAGCATTATTGCGTTCCAGTTTTGAAGGGCAAGGCTGCTGATGAAATTACACGCACAAGGTACATGTCAACTTATGTCTCAGGGTGACAGGCGCAGTGGTAATACCCCTCATATCTTTGCAATTTAAAGCTCTGAGTGGCACTGCAACTGTTATGGACTGGCGTGAAGCTTACCATCTGGCGCACGACTTGTTCGTCCCGTCGCTGGACAGGCTTTCCATATCTTAATGCGACATATATAAAATAGGAGACTTTTCATTTTACGATATACGACATTAAGTAATATTTCTATTTGATTCTTTTCAAAATTTTGAGATTTAGGATATGTAGGTACCTATCCTACATATATCTAGTCCATGGAATTTTAAATATTTTACTCAATGTACACAATTGAAATACTTACGGATACACCTGTTTCGCAGCTGTATAGTGAAGTAGGTCAAATGTGTATAACATTTGGTGATGCGGAGTTGTGTGGGGAATTTTATCTTTGAGTCATACCAAATTTTTGATATTTTTATGAATTCAAATGGTCTAAGTTACAAGTAAAATACCAACTCAGACATTTAAATTTGCTCCTTAGACGAATACCTCGAAGTAGAAAGATAGTAGTTGGCGGTTCAAGTTTGTAAATTGCTATGGTTTTTGTTTCATTGACAGCGATATTGAATAGTATTCCTTCCCCACACAGCGATCTTACCCATAAATTTTTACAATTTCAATATTTAATATTTAATTTTTTTGTCGCATTTCTAAAACGCAAATATGCGGTTGTTTATAGACTCTTTCCATATCTATCTTTTTTATAACATCAAGACGAACAAGTAGTTTGCCTGATGGTAAGCTGCATGCCTGTCCATAACAGTTGCAGTGCCACTCAGAGCTTTAAATAGCAAAGATCTGAGGGCACTGCCACTGCGCCCGTCACCCAGAGACATAAGTTGACAAATCCCATGTGCCTGTAAGTTCACCAGCACCCTTAACTGCTGGGTGCAGAAATAGGTAAGATGGTAGTATTTACCGGCACCAACTCTTTGACAAGGAGCTCTACTGCTACTAAAACTTCTGAGTGCTGCTGTGTAATAAAACAAAAAATGTACTATTTTGCTTTAGGCCACTATTCTTGAAAAGCACCATATGATCTGTACATAAACCTGACTATCTTCTTTCGCAATAAAAAAATGTAGTAGAGCACATTGTACCATTTTGTCTTAACCAGTCAAGCTCGTTACGCTAATAAATAGACCATCGAACGTGGTGTAACAATGCGACCATTTCGTTACAGACATATTATTATCAAAAAGTGATAGCGACTGTGGCGTGTAATGTTGTCACTTGTCATAACTCACTGACTCTAATTGTTCTGTCACAACAACTATACCTACTCATACATAACGCACGCACAGTGCCAAATTAAGAAGGTGTATGGGAACCACATTATGGTTTGACGATCACCAAATTGCTCAATTGGTGCTTTTGTGGAGGTGTTCTGGGGGCGTTCTGGTGGATTGTAATGGTGTTTAGCCTGGATAGCAGTAATAGCCTCCGCAGCCTCGCAGCCTTCAACATCTTATTTAGTAAATTTAGCAATTCAAACGTTGAAAGTCCAGTTTATAGATATTTAATCGGTTTTAACAAATATAATCTTTAAAATGTAAACTGTATAAATATAGCTACTAAACGATTCAAAAAGATAAATAATGGTATGTTCGCTACCGCGGTCGCGCTGAGAGTGCCGATGGAAAGAAACAAAATCAGAATGCGAGGTAAAATGGAACAATTTTAAATTTAAATATGAGTAGAAGAAGAAAAAACTATACAATACGAATGGAGAGAGGCGATACAAAAAGGTGGGATGACGGTATAAGAGGATTATATATATAGATAAGATAAGATATATAGATAAGATGCAATTGTACTTGTGATGAATGATACAGAAAATGGATTTGAATGGATTTTTTAATTTTATACAATATATATATTTAAAATGATTACCGATTTTTATTATCTATACTCAATACTCAAACGTAAGCACGTGTTATGTTACAAATGTACTAACATACTTAAGTCAATTTTGCCAAAATTACAATCACGTTAGTAGAGCCGTAAACAGTATTGTACTATCTTAGGAAAGTGCGTGCTACTTTTTCATATGGATCTCAAAATACTAACAAGGACATCTAGCGTCATTGGACGTAAAAAAAAACTGGAGGATATATCACGGAGTAAGCGATGAAATTGCATGATTTAATTTAGCCTTCCCCTTTCCTTCATCGGCGGACTAGACGTAGGCTGGGGTTCCACCCCTATGTTATGGATATTCTAAAGATTTGCATGAGGCGTTTCGCTTTTATATTTTTTTTTATAACATCAATTAACGGGAGGAACAAGTCGTGCGCCTGATGGTAAGCTACACGCCTGTCCGTAACAGTTACAGTGCCTTACCCTTCAAAACTGCAATACAGTAATGCTGACATTAAGGTAAGGTGGCGGTACTACCCTGGACGATCTCTTTCACAACTCTACTGCTTCGGTTATGGAGTGGAATTCTCTGCCTGCAGACTTATTACCTGCGTTAACTAGGGCCTTTTGAAGGCGAGAGTGAATAAGTATTTACTTAGTTCTTCATGCGTCATCGTCGACCTCATCGTCACTTTCTAGCCGGTGAAATGGAATTGAATGGAGGGAATTATATAAAAAAAGTTTGTTTCTGGAGTAGTTATTGCCCACAGTAATAATGAAACTAAAACATTCCGTTTTGTGAATATTACGTCGAACATAGTGAGTCAATTATTGAAATTTAGTATGTTTAGCTTTAAACGCGATAACGAAGTGTAAACTAACCATTAGTATTACGTACCCTACATAATGCAGCGTAAATGTTATACATACTCATGTTAACTGTTTATTCTCTCTCAGATCTTTGCGATTTAAAGAGCTGGGTGGCTCTGCAACTGTTATGGATAGACGTGTAGCTTACCATCAGGCGCACTAACTGGGTCGTACCGTCACAAGATATTATAAAAAAAAACTGAATCGCCTAATTTTTTTTATGACACCAAAGTGAAGTGACGAACAAGTTATATGCCATATATGGTAAGCGAGACGCCTGTCCAGAACAGTTGCAGCGCCAATCAGGGCTTTGAATCGCAAAGGTCTGTGGGGCACTGCCACTGCACAAGACATAAGTTGACAAGTCCCATGTGCCTGTGATTTATATCACCAGCAACTTATTCTTCAAAATCGGAACGCTGTAGAGCTTACATTACTGCTTGGCGGCAGAAATAAATAAGGTGCAACTACTTCCCTGGACGAACTCTTTCACAACGAGCTCTACTGCTACTAAAAATGCTCTGACATACAGTTTAAAGATTTACTTCCCTACATACTTAATTGTCCAATGTTGCTGGCGGCAGAACAGTAAGTTGTAATATTTTATTAAAGTGGCCTACGATTAACGGCGTACACCTGCAGCTGACGTGGTAGCGTCGCAGTACACTTATGAAAATGTAATTTATGTTAAGAGGAATCATAATTTCATTATTAATAGTGACAGGTATAACATTAATACGAGGAATAAAAATAAACTAGCTGTTCTTGATAGTTGTCCTAACAATGTGAGAAATTCATTTAAGGGGCAATGTATATGCTTCTATAACGAGATTCCGATTGATATACAAAATTTTCCATTTACGAGGTAAAAAATAATGAAACAAAAATTTTATACTTTATACAACTTCTGCGTAGTTGGATGACAAAAATCCGTGGTAGTAACCCGTCTAGCTCATGGAGGTAGTCTCGATCTCTGATGTTTGGAAAGAAAAAAAAATGTAATATATTGTTGAATGTGTACAAATGTTATTCATAAAGAGCAACCCCTAGAGTTCCTTGCTCATTCTTCTCAGGGGAATCTGTTTTGCGAATGAGCGGTAGAGTGTAACCAGTGTGACGATTTCAAGTGTAATAATGCTTACCTAGGAATAAAGATTATTTTGATTTTAATTTCACGATGAAGACATAATTAAACGTGTACCATGGTAAAGTCTAACATACTGAATAAATAATTATGGCCCCCGGGGGCACCAAGAATCCTTAATACGTTTCTGCTGCCAATGCGCATCACCAGCACGGTATGTAACACTTTCGACCTGCTAATGCAACTCGAAAATGTCCTCTTACAAAACATATTTTAGTTATTTTTTCAGTAATTAGCACCTCAATGTCCCAACATTATGCGAACGTGTCTTCATCTTTTAAACAATAGAGGTATAATAACGGAGGAAGGTTAATCTTGGGCCGTGACTTGTTCGACACTTATGTAAGAATTTTGTTAGTTATTAAATACTTACGTTTTCAAACTATAAGTTGTCAAAGTTGCTTTTGTTTTCTACTTGGTAGACATTCTCGTATGCATAATTTTCCAAACTAATATTATAAATGCGAAAGTAACTTTTTTTATGATACTGTGGCGGGATGAACAAGTAACCCACATTTAATTTTGTTTTCTACAGTATTCCTTTAAATTATACTAAAATACTAAATTGTGATATATTTGGACGCTGTTGCGTTTTAGAAGAATTTAATAATTATATATTAATCATATTTTATTACTATAGACATATGCATTTTCCGCTCCAATGCCGCAATTTTCTGTATCTATGTACTGAACTCCACTTATTTGTCAAAACAAAAATCTACCTAAAAATAGTGTATAATATAGATCGAAAGCCGACTGGAGAGCACAAAATCCTCCCAATAAACCTTTGGAATAAACCTTTCCATTATGTAATGGAAAAACATCCAAAATACCAAAAACTTTACAACGGTGGCGTGTAGAATGCAGAATCCAACACAAAGTGTCATTTTCTCACAATTGGAACTTTAGTTCACGATAGATACGATAAGAAAAATAAAATGTAAGTGTTGGTCACTTCAAAAAGAAAGATCTTACAAGCAATTCAAACCAACGACAAAATCGTAATTCAAAGCAATCATTTTTACGTTCAGCTTTGAAATAAAGAACTGCGAATTCAAACCTATACATCATATTATGTCATATTTAAGTACTTAATTGCGAATTTGTAAGTAAATAAATAAGAAAAACTGCTAACTTACGCAAAATTATATTACATGAAAAGTTCACGAAGTCATTAATCATGATCATCTTATTAAATTTGACAGCCGTTCGAGACTATGCTTATTGCACACTCCCTTTTGACTATTTGTTCTAATCTGACTGTATTAGAAAGGTGGTTATGATGCACGGATCGTGATGTATTTTTTTTGTTTCCAAATGCGGCCTCTGACGATCCGGGACTTAACACACACTGGTCCCTCCCATTTCATATTAATTATTATACAATTACAGATGAAACCCATCGCCGAGCACAGTCCGCCTATTCCACGATAATATTTAACCAATTATAGATGACAACCCATAATAATTAATTAATTGACGATAACCCATCTTTATGTGCCGCTATGTTAATTGTCTAGCAATTGACTATGCTTTGTCTGTATCACAGACAAGACTCTTCATAAAGAAATTACGGATCGCGGAAGCCAACTTCAAGAGTAATCCTCGATCACTTTCATTTTAATAAAAGATTTGATTATAATGATCTTGTGAAATCTCATTAATACCCTTTCACAATTTCACTGTGGTAATTACTCGTCTTATTTCATCAGGCGTTCAAGAGGCCGAAAGGCTGTCACACGAAATCTTATTTCATTGTTGTCCATATAGAATGTTTTTTTTTATGATAGGTACTAAGTAACGGGGCGGACAAGTCGTGCGCCTGGTGGTAAGCGACTCGCCTATCCATAACAGTTGCAGTGCCCCTCAGAGCTTTAAATCAGAAGGATCTGAGGGCGACTACCACTGCGCCCGTCACCCTGAGACATAACTTGACAAGCTCCATGTGACTGTAATCTCACCAATACCCTTACCCCTCCAAACCGTAACACAGTAATGCTTACATTACTACTTGGCGGCAGAAACAGGTAAAGTGGCAGTACTTCCCTGGACGAATTCTTTCACAAGGAGCTACTTAAATGTGGGTTTCAAATGTGTGTTTTAGTAAATTTAAATAAATCCTGAAATTTTATGATTTCTAGTATTTGATGTTTGCTCCTGGAAAGTATATTATCATTATGTTTATTTAAAATATTTACTTGTTACATTGCAGGTACAAAATGCCTACAAAGTAATAAGTAAGCTGGACATTAAAAAAATAAATGTGTATCTAGTTGTAATGTGTATGCATAATTAATAAGTACAAAATAATTGTAATTAAACTTAATTATGTATAATTGTACTTAAGTTAATTTTGGCAATTAACGGTTTATGAAACTTACTTATCAAGTCAAGATTTAATTAGACCTTATTTTAAGTAGCATTTACATGGTATTAAATTTCAAACAAATTAAAGAGAGAATTAAATTATAGAAGATATCAATTGCATTGGCGACAATACCATCATTTTTGGCCAAAATTATAATTCATTCTTTTATATTTAACTGTTTAATCAAGAAAACGACACGAATAATTGAGCCGCAAAAAGATTAATTTAATTACAAACAAATAAAATAAAATATCGTTATTTCTAAGGTACTCAAATTACTCGGTAGTATAGTTTTAAGTAAATAAATAAATGCACTGGAAGACGTCGCATCGATTAAAACGACTGAGTAGTCGTTTTAAGGAGAAAGAGAAATAAATAAGGTGGCAGTACTTCGCTGGGCGAACTCTTGCACAAGGAACTCTACTGCTACTAAAAGTCTCGCATATTTGTATGCGTTTGCATGTAAGTAAATGAAATTAAAATGTAAATAAAAATTACAATAAACAGCCATCATCAACAAACACCATAATTATTTTTAGAAATACTATACTATAAAATGAAAATAATTTATTATTTGAAATATGGGCGGACAAGCAACAATAACTAATATCTTCAATGAAGCAAGATTCCTTTACAATTTCGCAAAAATTGCAATATTTTCAGGTTAAATTGCTTGTAACTAATGGATAATCGACTTTAACAAGTCTCTATAATGAACATAATTTAATATCGAAAACTAAAGATGCCTTGATTCACAATAGGCGTTCAACCTCTCACTATGACGAAATCAGGAGCATATTGTTAAAGCTCTTACGTTCGCTTAAATCTATTGATTATCTGTTATACAACTTCGAATTTTGTGTTCGAATTCTGCTCGAATAAAAACTGTATTTGATTACTTTTTTCATTGTCCTCTTCCATCTCAGTCATTTTGTCAGTGCCAAGAGTCATAACCTGCATAAATATTTTAGACACAAAAATAATATAGATACATAAAGCGTTTATTGTCTTGCATCACATACACAACAATATAATACAGTAGGTGGATTAAAAGAGAAACAACACACATAAATTAAAATGAAAGGTCATAAAAACAAACCATAGAAATTAAATAAAAAATACATAAAAGACAAAATACTAACCTAATGATTAACAGCTTATGTGTGATGCAGCAAGCCAAGTAAGTCGTGGCTCAGCGTTAAATTTGTCCATAAGTAAACTACCTATTTTCAGACTTTTACCTACAATTTATCATATAACTGTATCTCCAGAATCTTAGTGCATTTTGTTGGTCTGCTACTTGAAGGTCTACTGCACTTGATATTTCTAATAACGTCTTCTATAATTTGATTTTAAATTCAGGACTTAAACGTATACTAATAATATATTTAGTATAATAAAATAATATATTTAGTATAATAAAATATGTTTCTATACGTGTATAGTAACATATTTTATTTACCTCGAAGTTTCGGATGTATTGCAACGCCCATGGTCTCTTTCTCAACGTCCAGGGTTTGCAGGCCTTTCAGACGTTGCAATACGTCTGAAACGTCAAGGTACATGCAATATTTTTTATTCACGATTAAGTCATCAATTTAAAATCAAAATATGTGTGAAAATCTAGGGAGTTTAAATCAGTAGGTCTTCTATAAGTTTATCGGGTAAATGGCGACGATAGTCTTTGTGTAATCCTGAATTTCTCTATTTACGTACTTAGTTGGATAGAACTATCTATGTTATTATATGCATTCAGTGCCATCAGCACCACTAAATCTCAGATGCATTAATACGTTTCATTTCAAGTTCTAGGCTATGTGTACCTACGTAAATATGGGGAAGACAAGAGTGTGATTAAGATTAATTTTTGCCATATTTATTTATTGAATACTATGATGCTTTACTACCATGATATTTATATATTTTTTTGTGAAAATACTCCACTGCTTAGTTATTATTATTTATACAAATATCGAACAAAACGAAAAATTCCTTCAATCAGATTGGACTTGAAACATTGTCTATTACCATGCGCCATCGGTCTCTGCAGACTCGGTCTGATCGAAGTCGTTCTGTAGCTTCGTTGGCTAAAAGCGGTGACCTTGGCATGGCAACAGACACTGGTTCGATTTCAGTCAGATTGAAGGAATGTTTCTTTGTGTTCGTCGTTTCATATCTTTCCGTCTACATCGACATTATTATGATCACATAGGTCTTGAAAGTGATGTCTATACTGGTTATTTACAACTTTATAAATACATGAATCCAAATTATTTTCATAAAAACAAAATGGCTCTCTCTTAATACGAACCCCATTACGCTAGCTATATTTTACAACTATTCAATATTTAACACCATGCTATTATCTGTCTAATAAACAACTCTAACCATCCATCAAACACAGTTATTAGTTATTGGCCTTTTAACCTGGTCAAGTTTTTGTCAAGCTTGTTTATTAAACTTTTTTGTACAGATCACGTATCAATCAAGGTCTCCATACGCAAGAGGGGAATTGAACAACTTTAGTTTTGCAGTTGCCATAAGCGCAGTCGATACCATTGAATGATCATAAAAACTTTGAAATTATATTTAGACGTACCTTTAGACACTTTTCTTAACCGACTTCAAAAAGGAGGAGGTTCTTAATTCGACAGTATTTTTTGTGAACCGATTTTGATGATACTTTTTTTGTTGGAAAGAGAGTACCTCAATATCGGTCTCATTTAAGGAAATATTTCACCCCTAAAGGTGGCCAACTAGGGGAATATTCCTGTTTTGCGCACTTTCCGGTTACCAATTTCAATAAAACTTGGCAAATAGATGTAATTGCACGAACTTTTGAGGTGTTTTTTTTTATAAAAAATTTATAATATGTGGTACCAAGTGACGGCACGAACAAGTCAAGCCAAGCCAACAAGACAAGCCTATCTATAGCAGTTGTAGTATCACTCAATGCTTTAAATCGCATAGATCTGATAGGCACTACCACTGTGCCCGTCTCTTGGCAACATAGAAAATATTTAAAGAAATCACCGGTACCCTTACCCTCAAACTGGAATGCAGTAATGCTCACATTACCACTTGACGGCAGAAGTAGGTAATGTGGCAGTACTTATTTGGATGAACTCTATCACAAGGAGCGCTACTGCTACTAAAGTCATACATGTATTTGGCAGCATGAAGTATCTACACGCAACAATATTATAAAATTAATAAAAAACCGAATCGTGTCTATTCCTGAAAATTTGTAAGTTTACCGGAAGGATATTTCACAACCAATAAATAATTTATCATGATAATTACTAACTATGAAAAAACTAAATATGTGAGTAAATAATTTACAATGTTATCCAATTTTAACATCGGTAGTTGTAAATTGGTAATTCGGCAGTAACCCCGATTACAATTTTCCTTCCTCCAGAATGTTTTTTTGCCTTGCCCCCGTTGGAGAAGTTCGTTGCCTTCGCGAAACTGGACATTTTTTTTGTTGATCTCGATAACCTCTCAATATGACATAGCGGGTGTGGCGCCATTACAGTTTTTCTAAGGTGATAGTCGTAAACTATGTGCTTAATCAAACGTATTCGAATACGTTAGTCGAAGCACGTCCGGATTATGAACTGCGTTCATTCTATATACGGTTAGCTCTACAAATGATGAAATAAAATTGGGGCATTACATTGATTTAATTATATTTTATCACGTTTTAATTATATTTTGTATACAAAAAGTGACTAAGGACCAAGTCTGTATCGTATATAATCAACATATAAAGAAGTCCGGAAAATTAATGTTAAATGTTCGTTTTTCAATTTTGCTCCTATCTTTCCAATACGTCTTCCATTTAATATCAAAGTTAATTAAAACATTTCAGAAAATATATAAATTAGACAATGTTTACAACAATGAAATGTTGTGTTCCCTTTAATCGGAGCTTTATTACAATTACACTATTTCATCACCATCTTATTTAAGAGTCAGGTTCTTGTCGATGTATCCGCCTCCATTCCTCGCGGTTCGTAGCCAGCTCCTAAATCTCTATATAGCTCCATTATACTCTATTCTTGGTATTTTTCCTTCTAACTTTTCCTGAAATACAAGTCTCACAAATTCGTCATAATGTAAATGTCAAACATTTTCCCGCTTTTGTTCCATATTGTCTTTAAAATATTGCTCTCTTCCCTCACTCTTTTTAAAATTTCTTCATTTGACGTCTTCTCAAATTATTATTATTTAATTTAAATTGTTTTATTATTTACGTTCTGTAAATTATAACCTCATCATCATCCTATTTGACAACCGGGCTTTTATCGGTGTAGCCTATTCTTTATCTTCCTCTTTTTGTTTTCCCTTCTATCGTCCCTTCAATTATCACTCTCACAAATTCGTCTTTACGTAACAAATGTTCAAACATTTTTCACCTTCTGTTCTCTATTTATTAGGCACGTGGAATGTTAACACACTGCTGGCACCGGGAAGATTAGAAGAGTTGTTATTAGAAATGAACAGACTAGAAATAGATATATTGGGGTTGGGAGAAATAAGATGAGAAGAGCGGAGATTTTTGTCAGGATGATTCTACAATCATGTATACACGAGATAAAAGAGGAAGTTATGGAACGCGCATTGTACTGAATAAAGAATGGGGCAATGTAGTAAAGAATACCATTCATCGTGGTGGTAGAATAACTTCAGTAAAACTTAAAGCAATTCCTAAAACCCCAATGCATGATAATTAATAACAAAATAAAAAGCAATTTCTAAAACCTCAATATATGATAATTAAAAACAAAATAAAAATTGTTAAATCTATGTGTCAAGATAACCACACCTAACCTCACCATTCACCAGATTTTACACTAGGGAATTCCATATGCTATGAGGATAAGAACAACGGATTAATTCCGGGGCGCTATACAGAACATCCAAATCTGAACTATTTTAGAAAAGTACATTTCCCAAATTGGTCCTACCGGAAATCGAAACTCCGACCGCCTCATCCAGAATCCACGATGCAAATATCAGTCGTAAGACACGAATGCAATATAAATTTAAAGCTCATGTGTAGTGATGCACAGGCGAAATGATATTTAGTATGTTTTTACAAAAGTTTTTATTAAACTTAAATATCATTTATTCATGCAAGTTACTTACACCTTATTGACTTTTAACATTGAAATTTGTAATGATATTCAAGTAAATCATCGAATTAGGCGAGTGAGAAGTGAGAAGACTCGGACACGACAGTCGACAATGAAACTTCAAGGACGACTAAACGATGGCCAAGTTGGTGGAAGATTGAGCGTTAATTTAAACTAACATCATCAACCGTATTTTTAAACCCGACAACGGTAACGCTGCTCTCATTACGGTTACTACAGTATCGCACTATGGGGTAACTCAACAAAGTTGAATAGGGTATTTGTTCTTCAAAAAACGTGTCATACCAATAGAGAACCATACAATGGCCAAAAAAAAGGTCATCATGCAAAAGTCAAAATTAGAAGACTGGTGACCGAGCGTTGCAAATTGCCGGAAATCTAAAGTCCGTTGCCCACCGTATCGAACTATTTATTACTTTTATATGGGTCAAACGCAGACAAAAGGTACCTTTTTAAAATTTACATGTCTTAAGTTAAGGAATTAAGTTAAGGAACTTAAAATTTGTTTGTAAAATTTAGTTTTGAAAATAGACTAAAAACTTTTTCTTTTCTGCCATGAAATATTTAATTCTAGGGGGTAAAATTATGCAATATATTCAATACTTTCAATGTAAAAAAAGAGGTTGAAATATTCTTCATGCTTTTTTAAAATATCCTACAGCGACCATTGTATCCATTGCAATTGATAACTTACGTTTATAAGCAATTATACTGCCAAATTTTGGTAGTGATTATCCTTAAAGTTGTAATAAACCATTTTCTAAAAGCTGCTTCAATATATCTTTATAATTTACATGGATAAAACGGTTTCATTTATTGTCCTAAATAAATCAATTTCGTTACTCAGTGTTAGTTACGCAGATTGTAAAAATAAATTGCTGCATTTCTGAATATACACACTTTTTTCAAATTGGCAACACTCTTTGAACCTTGTTTTAGTATTTGGAATCAACTGCCATTTTGTTGCAGCGAAGAAATTGGACGTTTGAGTTAGGTAAGTATTTTATACAATTTTTCATGAGGTGAATAACGACTGTTTTCTTATCAAAGTGTATTTCTGAATATTTATTTATTATCAAAAGCTACTGATACATACATACATACTCCTAAATTCATTGAGATTTCAGTTGAAAAGCAAATGTGGTGCTTAAAAAGAAAACGTAAGAATTTATCAGATATTCTTAACAGTTTCGTTACGTTACGAAACTGAGAAAATATGAAGTTGCATATATATTAATTATAATGACAAACAAACTGAAACATGAATAAAATTAATAAAAAAAAATTAAGTAAAACTAATTTTGTTTGCGGAATTGCAACCATGACGAATGCCAAAAGGAAAAAAAAATGTCGTGACCCCATTAAATGTGAGTTTTGATAAAAAAAAAACATTTACATAGAGTTAAATCAAATAAGAATAAAATAAAGTATTTAAGCGATACTCAAAATAGTAAAGTAAAAAATAAAATTAAGTGGATTTAATGAAACAAAAGGAAGAGAAAGACAACTAAAGATAAATAAACATATTACTTAAAGGAAAAAGGAATGAAAAAAGTATAGAAAGACAGCAAGACGTAAATATGGAGAGTGAGAATAAAACAAAAGAAAGAAGAAGCAGTTCCGAAAAGAAAAGAAAATGAAAGTAAGACTGCAATTTTAATTTTGAGATTGTAATGCGTTAAGAAGGTTTATTGTTTTAAATATGTTTATTTTGTTATAGTGTATCATAATGGTCATTTGAAAGTTCCTATCCAAGTAAAATTTCACTCACTAGATGTATGTGCATTGTGAGGTGTAAATTTTATGTTAATGTAATGAATAATGTGATTATATATATGTGATATGACATTTTACTTACTCAAATTTCAATATATACATGAGAAGCCAGATAACGATATTAGTCTAGTGACCTTGACATGTGTTCGCAGCTTTATGTATCAGTATCGTTATTTATCAGTTGAGTTGCGTTTTTTCGTTTTAGTTCATTTTTCTGCGTTTGACCCATATATTTATTGTTATTACTTCGACGCAAGTCTAGGCTTTGAGAAAATCGCCTTACGGGGAAGTGGAAATTTTCATCATGTGAAGGCATTTTTATTAAAGAATTATTATTCAATTATTTTTTAAACATGCTGACATTCAGTGTCCAAAGAGACATAGCTCTCGAACTCTATTGATGACAATGAATAATTGACCATCATTAACACATTAAAGAGTTATAAGCTGAGCTTTTAATACAATGCAACTTCAAAATAAAAATAAACCTTTTATTTATAAAGCAGTCTTACATGGTAGCTATTGATGTCGCACATTGGAGGCTAAATTCGCAAAATTGTATCCAAAACACGTACGGTATTATATGAGAAGACCCTCTAACAATTTGCACTGGTTTTTGTGTGGGCGTCAATGTTAACGACGTTTTTTGTGAGTGCTAGATTAGATTCGTCACGTCTCAAAACATCGTTCGTTAAGGATGACGAATTACAATTGAGAATACCGGACATAGAAAGAAAGGAACGATGACAACAATGCCAAGCTCCATAGAAGTAATTTCAGACTACAAATTTTGTCAGAAAATGATACCATAAACTAGCGGTACGTGTTGAGAAGCGTAGAAAAATGCAGTTACCAATATACACATGGCTATAAAATACTTTTTCACTTCTCATTCTCTAAAAGTACGTCAATATAGCCTTACGTAGCGGGAGTAAAATGCATCCCTCCATCCAGTAGTACGGTCAGTTTTTTTAGTTCCGTACCTTTTATGTACAGACGGTGTCGGCATATTATTTTCCCGCGTTAATACGTTTGTTGTATCTAGGTTGGAATAAAAATACCGCGTAAAGTTCAGAATTTTGATTCGTAATTTTGTTGCAAAGCGAAAACGATTGAATTGTTTTTCTCGCAATCGAAGTCAAAAGTAAATTTTTCACCTCGAGAATAATAACCAATATAAACCCTCGAAGTAATAGACACCATCGCTAAACCTTGGGTATATATTAGCTCTATTTAGTCCCTACTATTTTATAAAAAAAACCTTCCTCAAAAGTTTGCTTTTTCGCTTTCGCTGCGTTCGTTACCACGGTCTCCTCAACTATAACGTCTATGGAAGTCAATAGGAATCATTAGAGCCTTAGGTACAAGGTAACTGCCGTCTGCTCCTCAACAGTGAGAGGAGTTTCTCTCTTCTGTCTGCCATTTCCATCATCTGATGAGCTCTATCTGATGAGGTCTTCATAACATTTTATTTATAGGAATGACATTTATTTGCCAAGTTTTATTGAAATCAGTTAACGAAAAGTGAGAGAAATCCAATAAACCGGATTCTTCCCCTAATTTACCACCCTTAGTATTGATTTTATATAAGTGTATGTATTTGTTTTACTATAGATTGTATGTATCGTCATGTCTGTATGTATATAATCGTCTATTAACATATGTATGTATGTATTCATATGTACAGATGATAAAACTAGTTTTAAATAGAAGTATAGCTCTTTGTGAAAGAGTTCGTCCAGGTCAGTACAGACTGGCGGCGGAACGGGAGCGAGAGGAAGACCCTTCCTCTCATCCTATTCGCTGCAATCGCTTGGGGCGCAGGCTGCGGCTTATGCCCGCCAACTGCTGCCCTGAGAGTGAGCCCTGGAAGGCATAAACGGGATCTTTTGTCACCCATTAGATAAGTGTTCACGTGTTGTTTGGTGTGCCAAGTATTCACAGCATGCAGCGACAGCTGCAGACGAGGCCGTGGATCGTAAACCACGTGGCCACAGCCCTGTCTCATGCGGGGTGTGGGAATACCCGAGGGTTTTTAGTGAGTAAGAATCTCACATTATCACCGCGCCTCCCCGTGACGAGGTGGTATTCATGAGGGATTTTCCCCCGGAAAAAAAGGCAAGTACAGACTCGTTATCTATTTCTGTCGCTAAGCAGTAATGTATTACTGCGTCCTGATTTTGAAGGGTAAGGTGCTGGTGAAATAACAGGCACGTGAGACTTGTCAACTTATGTCACAGGGTAAAGGACGTAGTGCAGTGCTCCTCAGATCTTTACGATCTAAAGAGCTCTGAGTGGCAATGGAACTGCTATGGACAGGCGTATTACTTTCCACCAGGCGCACAATTTGTTCGTCCTGTCACTTGGTATCACAAAAAAAGGAAATAAATAGAGCAATTTATCTGTAATTACTGAGTATGTAGCATTAATTATTTTTAATTATTTATTTCTTTATTACCAACTCTGGAACCAGCTTTCCTCTTAGTTATACTTTTCTTTATTGAATAAAAAAATAAGTCGGCTTTTACCTCCTTCTAACCTGATGGAAAGTGACGATAAATACGACGATGTAGCATGCACACTTACTTAAAGGTTATTTGGAAGCTTTTGTACACTTAAATTTTAAATTGATGTTAACATTTATCTTTTGTTTTTGGGTACTATAAAGTGGTTTACTGTTTTGAACAACCAAAAGGACATTGAATATTGTTCCACTGAAAAGTAACTTAACATAAAGTATTTATTTCAGATAGTAGGTATAGTTACATGTCCGTACAGTCTTAGTAGGTACTTACAACTATGTTAGTAGAATGTAAAGTGATCATTTTCATGAACAAGGATGGACAACCAATGCTTAAGGATCGGACTGTCCTTCCTCGCTTCTACCACCTTAAGAAGATAGTTGGTGCTTTCTCTCACACTGGTCAACAGGGATGCCACGACAGATGATGAACGACTGCATGAAAACTATCAATCCTAGCCTACACGAACATCCCTGAGGTACTAATAGTGTCGAGGCAGCCCCAGCCGTCCCCTGACGGCGTTGTTGAATTGGACACGCAAGGCACTGTAGGTTTTTTTAGTAATCGCTCCACAGGTTGCAAGTGTATAAGGTCTGGCATATGTTTTTTTTAATGTAATGTAGGTATGAACCATGCATAAAGTAGGTATGAACTAATGTGATGTAGGTATGAACCATGTATACAAGTAATAAATTGTACTCTTTTGCAACTTAGCTGATGTCTCGATAATCGTCGCTACCTTGGGTTTCAGTCCTTTCATAGATCATTCATGCCTACACGGCACTACTGTAAATTAACGAGTGATTTTTTTTATGACACCCAATGACAAATCTAACAAGTCGTGCGCCTGTTGGTAAGCGACACGCTTGTCCACAACAATTCAAATCGCAAAGATTTCTGAGGGGCACTGCACTGTGCCCGACACCTCGAGATATAAGTCGTCAAATCCCAAGTGCCTGTAATTTTACCAACACTCGTACCCTCCAAAGTCGGAACGCAGTAATGCTCACATTACTGCTTGGCAGCAGAAATAGGTAAAGTGTAAGGGTAAAGGGAAGAACCCTTAGAGTAACTCCTTTACAAGGAGCTCTACTGCTACTAAAAATATAAAATTTTCTAGAAAACTGTCTGTTGTACTTTTCTGGTAAGATTTTTTCCTTCCACGCCAGATATCACCATAATCATTCTACTCTCTCCAACAACTTTCAATAACTCTTTAATTATCCGTCGTTACAAAGGAAATAAGAATAATGATAATTTATGCAAGAAGAAAGTACAAAATATTGTGATATTCACAACAATTTCTTGTAAGTAACACTGCACAGTACAGTTAAATAAGGTAACGCAGCATACTGCATACTGTTGTGAAGAAAAGAGCAATGAAAATAAATATTAAATCGACAGTCAATTATAGCAAATTTTTTAAGTGTCTGTTACAAAATTTGCGAGAAAATATTTCAGAGTGTTTAAAAAATTATGTCCAAATTCATCATAGGTTTCAAACTTAACTACCATTAATTTCTCGCTTCTATTCATATCTGTACAATTCGTCATGATCATCAACGGAAGCTAAGCGTGAACCTTCTTATTAAAATAAGGCTTCAACGTACGAATGTAACAAAATTTTTTGTATATACAAGGTTCAAGGAAATCAATCAAATTTATTAACCTTCCGCCCGTTTAATGAAATAGATGCTTCCTTAATTAATATATTGATTTAACGGTAGCTGTAGCTGTTTTAAGAACCAATATTAATTCGTTATTCGATATTGGCATATCCCTTTGTCAAATTATAACTTTGCTTAGCTTAAACAATAAGCAAGGAAAGTTATAATTATTAGCTGTCTTAGCTTACAATGATCATTTGCTTTATCTCATCACTCGTCCTAGTGACACACGGTGTCCTTAACGCGCAGCTGTGATGTCATCCACCGTTAAAAAAATATTGAAGAAACAAAATTTAATGAAACTTGCGTATCATAACAATAATAATGAAAATACTTTATTTCAGAAAAAGTTTCATAATTTGTTAGTAAGACTTAGCAACTATGTTAGTAGGTAGTTATTTAAATTACATTACATTTCAATTACAACACATAATACGCAATTACTTAATTTAAATTACACCTATGACTCTTTGTATTAGATGCCATAGCAAGGGACTATCGAACCAGTTTACGAGTGTTATCAGTATACTGTTCTGGTCCGGCTACTATGCATACGGTGAAGAAAAGAAGCGGCCTACTTTCGCAATAAATTATCACCATCATTGTTGAACGATTGTACTTCCCACTACTGTAGTCTTCCCAAGGGTAAAAAAAACCTTCTAAAAAACCTTCGACGACATAAAGTCCAAAAAACCATATTGGGCTAGCATGGTGGACTATGGGCTAAACCTGTTCGTAGAGGAAGCCCCGCGTTGAACAGGGAGAGGTAATCGGTACATGTAATTATTTATATTTCTTTTGCAGTTATACTTAACCTTGGCCTGGAACAAAAGTTGTTTTTGCCGAAGGCTACGGAAACTGATGTCGTGAATGCAAATCCCGATTAAGTAATTATTCACAATTTACTGTTGAATCATGGGAATTATATTCTCAGACTTTCAATAGTAGTTGAACGAAGATGTTTTACATAATTATATTTTATTTTTATAAAAAAACCTACCTCAAAAGTCTGTGGAATTACGCCAATTTGTCAAGTTTTATTGAAATTGGTTGACAGAAAATGGGTAAAATCCAATAAATTGGATTCATCCCCTAATTTGCCACCCTTAGAGGTGAAATATTTTCTTCGAATTCGAATGGAACCGCTAATGAGCTACCCTATTTCCGAAAAAAAAGAATCATCAAAATCAGCCCTCAATGTCGGAGTAATCGCGTAACGTATACACAAAAAAATACAGTCGAATTGAGAACCTCCTTTTTTTAAAGTCGGGTAAAAACTAGGCGGAATGCTGTTTCTTATTTTTATTTTATTACATTCTGTTCATTTGCGCGCTCAAATTTTACAATTTTATATTTTTCCCTATAGACTCAATTCAGTGAGCTTTGACCTTAATTATCTCAAAAATTTATCTCAATCATGTCAAAACTCAAAATTTTGACTTCTTCATGACATGTAGAAATGTTTTCTATTTGTATATATATATAATATTGTAAACACTATTCACATAAATCCCGTCCTTACTTTCTATTCTAATTCTAGTATTTTTCATTGAAATATCAATGTACATTACCACCGTTTTATTAACTTAACTTTTATCATTACAGGAAAACAAAACATATCAATCACACAATACTCATCATGTTTTAAATAGAAATCGTGCAGCAAGAATCCTAGGGCTTATGACGTCATTGCATATAATAGTTACCATCATATCCTTGTGAACATCGCGATGATCTCACGCGCCTTCTCGTTTCTTTTTTTTGTAACATGTTTTTTCACATTATGATGAAAAAATATATAGGAACATTGTTCAACATTGGAGAAATAGTGTTTAACGTTATATCAAAACGACCTCTCAAAGGCTGACAATGCCTAAGCATCTTGCTTTGCAAATGATGCGACTATGATCACGTATAAATAATTACAACGTTTTAATTTAAAAAAATGACCTCAAATGTTATATGAAATCATTAAATCATTAAACTAACTTTAAACTACAATACATTACTTATTATTATCAACATTGAACTAAAATTTATTTCTTTGTGATATACAGGTTGTAAAGTGTTATAAGAACGAATTTTGAATTACTGTGATCCGGCTTATGGGATGCATAACGTATACTTCTTTTTGAAGTACCTAAGATAGAAAAATATAATCAAAACTGTTTGTGCATGTGTGTCAGAATTTACAATAGAGTACCAAATGACAGTAAAGACTATACTTGCCCATTAAATTATTGAACACGAAATTGTTGTTGTTGGATAAAGTTGTTTATTTTTTATTGGATAATGTTGGATAAACGAAATTGTTGAGGCATAAAGTATATTACAGTGTTAGGGAATTTTTTCAATAATTATTATTATATAAAAGAATTTAAATAAATTTAAATACCTTTGACTACTATTATTATAATGCACATTATTAATGTAATACTGATTACATAATTTAATTTTACCATGTGACTACCCATTTTTTTGCCTATCGTATTTTTGGTGAAACATGTTTGTACTCACTATATTACTTTGTTATCTTTGTTGAAAGCTTCCGTGGTCGAGTGGCTTGCACACCGGTTTTCATGGTGTCGCCATATTTGAGGTACCGGGTTTGATCCTCGGCCGGGTCAGTGTAGAAATTTTTTCCATGTTGTCTTGTGTCTGGGTGTTTGTGGTACCGTCGTTCTTTCCGATTTCCATAACACGAGTGCTATAGATACTTACTTTGGGATCAGAGTAACGTATGTGATGTTGTCTAATATTTAAAAAAAAGTTTTGACCACCATTTGATTTGAAAGTTTTCTTAGTTTTAGTAATTCTCATGCAATAATATGTAATATACGATAATCATGCAGTCCAATTAACGCTGTATATATTAACGCTATTTAAATAAATTATATGTGTATAGTGTCGCCATCTCTGAGGACCCAGGTTTGATCCCCGGCCGGGTCAATATAGAAACTGAATTTTCAATATTGTATCGGGTCTAGGTGTTTGTAGTACCTTCGTAGTTTCCAATTTCCATAACACGAGTGCTTTAGTTACTTTGAGGTCAGAGCAACCTATGTGATGTTGTCTAATAATTATTAGTTACTTATTATATGACCTTTGACCTTTTTTTATAACATCAAGGGACGGGACGAACAAGTCGTGCGCCTGATGGTAAGCTACACACTTGTCCATAACAGTTACAGTGCCACTCAGAGCTTTAAATTGCAAAGATTTGTGGGGCACTACCACTGCGCCCGTCACCCTGAGACATAAGTTGACAAGTCTACTACTCTTCCAAACCGGTACACACTAATGTTGACATTACTGCTTGGCGTGGCTTCAATTTTACCAGCTTTTAGTAAAATATTCGAAAAGGTTATGCTGACTCAATTACTGTCCTATTTCGGTAGGAATCATATTTTTCATAGTGAACAATATGGGTTTACTAGTGGTAGATCGACTAGCGATGCGGGGCTAGCGTTACCGGACCTTTGGAAAGCATTGGTTGATGCTTCGGAAAGGCCCGCAAAGGTCCCAGAACGCTATTTGTGTTTTCTATGACCTCTCAAAGGCATTTGATTGAGTTGACCATATTATTATTATTAGGAAGCTGTAACATTATGGTGTAAATGGCAAGGCGTCGTAACTTGTCTCGTCATATCTCAACGGTAGAATTCAGAAAGTAGACATAAATGGAGTGACTTCTTTGGGTTCTCCAGTAAAAATGGGTGTTCCGCAGGGCTTAATGCTTGGACCTTTCTTATTTCTGATTTATATTAACGATCTGCCATTTTTTGTTAAGGACTATTGCGAAATATTATTGTTTGCTGATCACACATCCTTGATTTTTAAAACAGACAGAAATGACATTAACTATGACCATATTAATGATAACCTCTCTAAGGTAGTTTATTGGTTTAATGCTAACAATTTATTGCTTAATGCCAAGAAGACAAAATGTGTTAAATTTGAATTACCTAACGTAAAATCGACTAGCCTAAGCATAGAAATAAATGGAGAAAAGTTAGACCTTGTTAATAAAGCAGTCTTCTTGGGAGTGACCTTAGATAGTAAACTTCAATGGTTTCCACATATATCTTCCCTGGCCAGCAGATTAAGCCCCGCTGCATGCGCAGTCCGCAGAATACGTGCGCTTACCAATGTTAGTACTGCTAGACTAGGTTACTTTAGTTACTTCCATAGTATAATGTCCTACGGGATTCTCATATGGGGTAAAGCGGCAGATATTCAAATAATATTTGTATTGCAAAAACAAGCGATTCGTTCTGTGTACCGTCTAGGGTCTCGGGTTCTCTCAGAGAAAGTTTAAGGAGACTGGTATCATGACTGTGGTATCACAGTATATTTACTCATATATTTTATATGCCCGTAAAAATATACGTAATTTCAATAAGAAAGAAGATATCCATAATATTAACCTTAGGGCTAAGTCCAAACTCATGGTATCACGATTTCGTTTAATCAAGGTAAACAACTCTTTTATGGGGAACTGTATACGTTTTTACAATAAGATTCCGGAGCATATATAAAGTTTATCATTTCCTAACTTTAAAAACTACATAAAAAATATTTTGATCGAAAAATCATATTACGAAATTGAAGATTACGTGTTAGATAAAGATGTATGGAAAGACGCCACGGCTCCAGAATCCACACAAATTTGATTCAAAGTGTATTCCATGGCACTTAAGTTTATTTGAAAAGAGCAATCCCTAGAGTATCATGCTAGTTCTTCTAAGGAAGGTCAGCGTAGTGAACGAGCAGTAGCTTAAATGTGACATTTTCAAGTGTAAATTTAATTTACCTATGGAATAAATGATCTTTGACTTTGACTTTGACTTTGCGGCGGAAATAGGTAAGGTGGCATTTTCACAAGGAGCTCTACTGCTACTTTTCACATATGTCGGAGTATTCGCGTAACTTACACGCTTTGACCTACCAATGCATACACGCAAAAAATACAGTCAATTGAGAACAGCCTCTTTTGTTTGAAGTCAGTTGAAAATACATAATATTATTAAATTTGTCAGTATAAAATGTAACAATTATTATGATACACGAGTATAAATTACAAAGGATTATACTCCCACGAAAGATCCGTTACTTCACAACGACAATAGTTGATTTTATTTCACACGTTAATACAATGATATCGTTTTCATATTATGTATCTGATATAAATGTACGTATGAATAAATTATATTATGAAACTTTTAAGACAAAAATATTCTTCTTCATCTTTATGATGTGCACGAAAGGTGCCTCCACCCACGACTTATCATTTTTCCCTTCCTACACATCTGGCGCACCCTGGATAACAATCGACTTTTCGACAATCGATTGGCAAATCCTTTCACCACGATGGCACGCATTATGCGTATGTCATCGATACGATAAGAAAAAGATCTTCTTTACAGTTTCTTAGTTTCATTAGGAACTCTATTCTTTATATACGTTCTGTCGTGAACTTTGATATGAAATCTTATAGTGATAATGCAAACATATTAAAGCGAAATGCTTAACAACTTCCTTGTCCCCATACAAGCAATTATATACCACTTCAAGTCCACTGAGTTTTTTAATACCTTCAAAGGGGTTTTTTAATACAAAATACAAAGGGTATATATATATATATATATAGGGTAAAAAATACAAAGGGTTTTTTAATACCTTCTTCAAAAATTAAAATAATATAAGACGATACAAAAAAATGCTATAATTTTTTTTTGCTTTCAGGTTACGGTTGATGTTTTATGCCAAAAGTTCTAACTAACTAATGTAAAGAAATGTCGTATCAAGTTCATAGAGAAAAGCTGCTTAGAATTGCGTGGAGAAATGAGTCGGATATAATTTCTTCGATTTATTTCAGAACTCTCCCATGAGTCATACATGACTCGTTGGATAGGGAAGTTGTTAAAATATATTTTATAGAACGAGAGGGAAAATAACTTAAAATATACTTAGTCAGAAGTTCTATCAATATTCTATAAAATATAATAGGTTAAACTCTACAGACTCGAGATACTTGGTGTCAAAATAACATTTTTTTTATAATTGTTTAAAGAGAACTTGTACACTATTCCATTGATTGAATTTTTATCTGTACTTATATTGTATTTAAAGATAAGACTTTCTATCAGTTGTCCGCCTCAATTACAATTTCATTTAATCAAAATAAAAAAGTACATAGATAACTATATACTATAATCGCTGATTAATATTTTGATAACTTTTGAAAATAAAGTATTTTGATAACTTATCTTTGTATAATTCGACTTCTTAGGTTTTCGCGATTGCTAAGTATTACAAATGAAGCTATTTCTCGTATCTTAAATCGCATTTCTTGTTTTTGTAAAGAAACCAATGTTTCATGGGACCTGTAAAGAGCCCGAAATGTTGTCTTGTTTAAAAAAAATAGAATATAAGGTGCATTAATATGAGACATAACTGGTTGATGACTTTACCATCTCAGTCAGCCGTGACCATGGGACCAGTAAAGGGCTGCAAATGTTGGTTGGAAACCTGCTACATCAGATGAACTGTCTATGAATTGCCAGTCTCTCAGAACCCTGTTGATATGTAAGATCATTCCATATCTTGCAGGTCAAGGAAGGAACGAACGTGATGCCCGCCTGGTATTACCAGGTATCAATGATGCGGGGATGGGTTCTACTCCTTTGGCGGGAGCTACTATGGTTGAAACATGACGGTGGTACCAGGTGACGGGACGAAGAAGTCGTGTGCCTGGTGGTAAGCGACAGTCCATTGCAGTGTCATTCAGAGCTTTAAATCGCAAAGATCTAATGGGCACTGCCACTGCGCCAGTCACCCTGGGATATAAACAGATAAGTCCCATATGCCTGTAATTTCACCAGCACCCTTACCCTTATGGTGGTAGTACTTCCCTGGACAAACACTTTCACAGCGAAGATCGAAAAGTTCCTCTGAGTACTCCCCCTTATAAAGACGGTAGAACACACATAAAGAGCCAAAGTCTCTCTGTAGACTCCATCGAAAGTTAGATCCGAAAAAATAGTTTAATTTCCCAAATATATGCGATTTTAGATCAGAAAAAAAATCACTTACAATTTAAAATACATACATGACCCTACAAACACAACTGAAGTTTCAACACTAAATGATCACAGTTAATCATGATTAAAAATTAATGATTATGCGTCTGACAATTCGTGATCTCGATGACGTGTCATATCAAACGTAGTGACGTTCCGTCGACAGTACTTGGGAACTATGGTTAGTGTTACTTTGAACCAGGTATTGTGTCATGACTGAGTACGCCAAGTCATTGTTTTCAGACGGATGTGTTCCTTTAATATTAAGTAGTACCGTACTAAGAAACCAGTAACTTGTGTTTTAAATTTTGCATAGCGAATTCTTTAGAATACAAATTAGAACGAATTTGTGTAGCAACGAGATACGGATAGGGGACAAAGATGCATTTCATTATAGTGCATCATTCCTTCCATAGGGCTTAGAAAACTATAAAACCGTAAATATTACAAACGTTCTTTAGAAACACATTTTTTTAAAAAAACATTATTGTTAATAAACTTATAATTACCTATTACTACACACAATAGGAAGAATGATGCTATAATAATAAAAAAACATTGACAAAAGCTATGCCGAAACAGCATAGTTTATATTTCAAATTTTTCCTGGTAGTAGACACCAATAACGTGAGCAACGCAATATACAGGGATACTTTTAGAACTTACATCATTATAATCACTTTGAAATAAGATAATAACAATAAATCTTGTTAGTGTTTCGAGTAATTTAAGAAAACAAATTAATAACTAAATTTATTAACTTTATTATTCTTATTAAATAAATAAATAAAAATACATTTATTTAACAAAAAAATATGTATATAAGTGAACAATTAAAACAAGAGAACAATAGAGTGGACAAAAAGAATGAAGACTCGGCATTTTGCAGGCTTCAACTATGGCTATTCGCTTGCTGCATCAGACCGGCAAGTGGAGCTTATGCTAATCACCAGGCTATCTGTGTTGCACTGTAATATAAAATTAAAAAAAAATGGAAAAAATATTGTTGAAAAAAATCCAAAATTTTATTTACTTTTTTAGTGTTGCTAGGGAAAGTGACCACCGAACAATTGCTACGATCGATTTACTCAATTTAAATCAAATTTGACTCAATGTAGCTACCGTTCTTACCAACTGAGCTATAGCTCGTTCCGCGGTAGCCGCGTTGAGGCAACAGACACTGATTCGAGTACAGTCGAAATAATTTTCCTTTGTGTTTTGTATCAATAATATGGTGAAATCACCCTAATCACCCTGAGACAAAAGTTAGCAAGTCCCGTGTACCTGTAATTTCACCAGCACCCTTACCCTTCAAAACCAAAACGCAGTAATGCTCACATTACTGCTAGGCGGTAGAAATAGGCAAGGTGGCATTCCCATTACTAGCCGGAGGAACTCTACTACTACTACTAATGATTACGACGTAAAGATTCTTCAGACCGGCGGCGTATCGATTAATATGGTGATTCCCTAAGAACGTCAAAAAGGGCACCGCCATTAAACAAAAACAAGAAGAAAATGTATAGGTGATTTTTGGACAGAAATTATAAATAATAATAATATAATAACAATAACGCACACACTCAACATGCACTAGGCAAAACCCTGTGTCCCAGGTGCCATGGACACATACATACACAACCACATATTACACCCAAACTCACGAGATATATAAATGTAGGCCTTACAAATATTTCTCCCGGCCCGGGAATCGAACCTGGGACCTCTGCGTGTCAGACATGGTAACCGTTCGGCCACGGAGGCAGCAAAATAATTTTTACAGATGGGAAATTAAAACTATAAAATCAAACAATGTCTATTTCATTTATATTCTAAATTGATTATTCTAATGCAAACTTATGACTCCGAAATTATCCTCACATGATTTGTTAGCACTTTGTATAATATTGGTTAAAGAGTGTCATTGATGATAAGATTTATTAGGTAGAGCTCAGTCCTGCGGCTTTGTCTCTGGTGGAATGAGGCCCAACAAATACATATAGTTTGAGTCTTTTATACATGACAAGTAGATGACTCCATTCCATCTGAAGTTAAATGGAAAGTGAAATTCAAACGTGAAGGGACCTAGTTCAGTGTTGGTACGATCACCGCCCTAGCCACCTCCACCCTGCATTCCTATAAGATGCCTTTGAAGAACCCCATGTCATAAGACCCCATGTTATATTTATCGGGTGTGTGACAGAGAAAGGTACCTTACTTACCATACCTTTTAGTTCGCGATAGAATACGGTAAATCGTAAAAAGGTGACTACGGAAGTCAGTGCGTGCATCTAACCAGGAAAGGAGGGTAATAAAGGATATAATAAAGTTAATACAGATTCTCGTACATATTTACCGCCAGTCTTCCAACGGAATCAACATAGACTACGAGCACCATGGAATAATTTGTTTATTCCATGACGGGCCCTAATTAATGATTGCTTATTCTGAGTATTTTTGAACTGGAATATACTATAGTCAAGTACACTCGACGTAGGTAATTAGCAAGGAAATAACTGTTAGTAAAAAAAATTATATCACTATTTTTTTTGATGATCTCGGTTTTTCAAGGGTTTGAACTGTAGGCGTCAGATGAGGCGGCCCTGGGTACGATTCCCCGTAGGACCAATTCTTGAAATTAACTTTTCTAAATTGGTTCTTGATTCTAAATTCCATTCCCCTGTTATTCACAGTATAGGGAATTATCTAGTTTACGCACATTATTATTAAAATTATATGCTGTGCAAACAAACATCTTTACGAATTCAAGTTTATCCGTACGTTAAGTAAGAAATATTCACAAACTAACAAAATATCCGCATAATTGGATATAATATACAATTCATAACACAAAATGCGTGCGTGAATTCGTGGCGATGTTACGCGCACGCGCATGATCTCATAGATGATACTTATTCCGGGGTCTATAAAAATAGAATCAAGTATTAAGTTGTTCTTTTACATGAATATGTAGAGATTATTGTCTCTCGTATACTTTTTTGCTTATGAATGGTTTTGAAAATTTCAAGGATGGTAGATGTCGCAACCGTGGTAACATTGTACTTGCATACATTGTTAGGTATCCAAAAAAGGGTGTCGTTCGTTGTATTGATTTTAGCTTCATTCTTAATCCCGGTACAGAATATTTGCTATGCAATATGCAATGTAACGCAAACATCTACGTACGTCGGTCCTCGCGCAAGCTGAGTGCTTCTATTAAGAACGTCCGTTCCCGGCTATCTGGTAGAAAATTGAAACCACATCCATATAAAAAATTATTTAATTTATCGGAGCTAGGTAGTTGTTGAAGGTAGGCGTTGCGCTTTTTTGAAAAATAAATAAAAATATTGTTGAAAAGCAAAGAGTACCTATACAGAGGGCGCACTATGAGTTCCCGGAACTGGTCACTTACATAAACAATATTTAAAAAGTAATTACAACATTTGCAAATGTAACTCTTTGTTTGTGGAATATAGTTTGTTTCTTCTAACTGTCACTTGTTTTTAGATTGTGGCGTCATTTTAGAAATTGGTTGTCTACGTCACTATATATGTAACTCGTGAAAATTTTCGTAGTATGATCTACGACTGTAAATGTAATTTAACAGCTCAGCGGAGCTTCGCTCGGCTTCAAACTGCTTTTGGCGATGAAGCACTATGCAAGACGACTATTTATAGCTGGTTTGCAGAATTCAAACGCGGTCGTGTGAATTTCAGTGACGAATTTCGTGATGGTCGCCCGTCCACTGCTGTGAACAGCAAAAACATCGTTGCAGGGTGCCGTATGATCAAAACAGATAGTCATGTGACATACCATGAGATTCGGGAATCCTTAAGCATAGGCATGAGTTCAATACAATCAATACTACACAAACATTTGAGTGTGAAAAGCTGTTAGTTAGTAGCACAATTTGACTGAGACTCAAAACACGGATCGCGTCGCTTGGTGCAATGCCATGCTTACCAGATTCAACGAAGGGGCGTCAAATTTGGTGTGGGACATGGTAACAGGTGACAAAACATGGATTTATAATTATTAATACAAAGAACGAACACTCAGAAAAAATACTCAGAAAAAATTCTTTCGATCCGGTCGGATTCGAACCGACGTCTTCTTGCATACCGTGCCAGACGCTATACCAACTAAGCCACGGGACGAACCAACGGACCTCACGAATTCTTCTATGTGCTTGCGTCGTGTCTTTGTACTTGGTCTTTCAACGACTTTTTAGTCGTAGCGCCATCTATGAGAAATCCATGGATTTCTAGTTACGATCCCAAAGCAATACAACAATCGGGCGTATGGATCTTTCGAGATGAGCCGAAACCAACCAAAGTGGCGCGCGTGTCAAGTGCATCTAAGCGGATGATTGCTTCTTTTTTTTTTAAATTGGACACGTGGCTACTGTTGCTTTGGAGAATCGTTGTACCGTGAATAGTGATTGGTATACGACCATTTGTTTACCAACCGTTAACGCCGTATCATCTTGCACCACGATAATGCCAGTTCTTACACGGCCAGACAGACAAATGAATTTTTGAAGGTGAACAACGTTGACCTTATGAGCCATCCCGCGTACAGTCCCGACCTGGCACCTTGTGACTTTTATTTATTTCCAAAAATTAAGAACCAGTTACGCGGTCAACGATTTTCATCACCTGAAGAGGCTGTCAAAGCGTATGAAAAATATGTTTCAGAGATTGTCAAGGAGGAGTGGCATAAATGTTTTCAAAATTGGTACATTCGTATGAAAACGTGAATTAACGCTAACGGAAAATATTTTGAGAAAAATAAATTAATTTCTAACCATTTATTGTATTTTTTTCTTATTCATTCCGGAAACTTATAGTGCGCCTCACATATAACCAGAAATAGAGACGAAATGTCATTTAATTGTTTGAAAACTATTATGTCATATCATTACGGTAACAACTGCGTTCCGATTGGCCAGCCCGAATTCGAAACAATTGACGGGCGTCGTTATTTGTTTCACTTCAAATCGACTAGTTTAACCTGAGCTTTACTATAATGGACGAAAATTTAAAATTGACATATTAATTTTATTACGATTGTTTTGTAATTAGATGTTTTGTTATCACCGAATGGAACTTCCCCCCTAGTTAGAGAACAGAATATTTTTGTAATATACGGAGACGTACACACAGATCAGTTGGTGGCGCTGTACTATTTCAGCTTTCTAATTTGTGATTTCAGTGCAAATGAGAGTAGATATTTAAAAGTGATATAAGGCCCATTTGCCTGATGAGATGCCTGGGATGGATGGCCCTTATTTCGTCTCTGTTTCTGGATATACACTCGATGGTTGAAAACCGACAATCGCCGGATCACAAATGACGACGCGCGCGTTGCGAATGCACGTAGAGTCCACACAGGTGATATTAGTTGAGTTCATGTTAGTAGCTGCTATCAGATGGACTGCATGCACGAAGTCGATATATACATGCAACTGTATGCAATCGAAACTGCCTGCAAGCAGTTGATGTCGAAATGGAAGCACAGATGGTACTTGTACTTGTAGGTATATTTTAAGTATGTCAATTGCTGCGTTTGATTCTCGGGCTATCATTCAAATCGACTGCAGCCGACGACATTCGCATTAACTGCACACATGCAATCCATTTATTAACATCCTTAGCATTGATTTCACCGGCGATACAGCAAATACAGTGAGAGCAGAGAGTAAGGTATTGCGTATGTATTATAGAGAATGATGAGATGATGAACATCATCATTAACCCTTTGTACGTCCCACTGCTGTGCACGGGTTTCCCTTCAGACGAGGGTTTAGGCCATAGTCCACCACACAGGCCGAAATGCGCGTTGGGGACTTCACACGTTTTCCAAGGGTTGTGAACCTTCTTCAACGTGCAGGTTTTTTCACGATGTTTTCCTTCACCGAAAAGCTCATGATAAATTTCGAACATAAATTCCGAGAAACTCAGAGATGCGAACCCGGATTCGAACCCACGACCCTCTGCTTGAGAGGCAGTAGGTCAAACCATTAGGCTACCACGGCTTCAGAGATAGAGAATTAATTGACAATTATTCAGACTTCCTCATTAAAATCAATACAAAGAGTGTTGAGGGAAGTTGAAATGTGTTAAAATTTTGAAAAGTGTACAATAAAAAAGCGGTTCGTTTTGAAGTTGGGGACGTTATGTATATGTATATAACCTCACACATATATAACATCGTGTATATAACCAGAAATAGAGACGAAATAAGGGCCATATATTCCTGGTAACAAATTAGCGATACAGCCCTCATAAATATCAACTCTCGTTTGCACTGAAATATAGACAGGCCAACCACTGACCTGTGTGTATGTCTCGGTATATTTCAAAAAATATTCTGTATTTATTGTAAGATAATATCTCTAACAATGCCTTGCTGTTTTGTTGGTGGTGTGGGAAAAACAGTAAAACATCTAATTACAAAACAAACGGAATCACATTTCATCGGTAATTAAATATTAAATATGTAATTTTGCAATTTTCGTCCATTACAGCAAAGCTCAAGTTAACTGGTCGATTTAAAGTGAAGCAGTTGACGACACCCGTCAATTGTTTCGAACTCGGGCTAGCCAATCGGAGCGTAGTTGTCACAGTAATGATATGGCAGAATAGTTTTCAAACAAATTATATGACATTTTGTCTCTATTTCTGGTTATATACTCGATATGGGAGAAACTTTAGTTTAATTAATAATCTCGGATTTCTCAAAGAGAAAAGTTTAAGGAGACTGATATAATGACTGTAGCATCACAGTACATTACTCAACTATTATGTAAAAATTTTACCTATAGAATAAATGATTATTTGACTTTAACTTTGACTAGTACAGAATACTAAAAAAACCGGCCTCAAAAGTTCGAGGAATTACATCTATTTGCCAAGTTGTATTGAAGTCGGTTGTAGGAAATTGCTTGAAACCTCCTAAAACAAAACCTCTTTCCAACAAAAAAGAATCATCAAAATCGCTTCACGGATAGCATCACGAAATATTATCGAGTAACATACATAAAAATACATACAGTCGAATTGAGAACCTCCTCCTTTATTAAAGTCGGTTGAAAATAGCTCTGTTAACGAGTATAACAGAATTATTGCATTAAAATAAACTTGAGAGGAAAGGTTATATAGCGGAGACCATGAGCTAGTAAACACTGTGTGTGACGTCTCGCCATTACGAAAACAGATAAAAACGCAACGACGATCGCTGAGCGAATTTGGATACGGGTAAGTGCCTTGCAACTTCAAAACTAGTCTGAAGAAAGAAATATGAACATAAATTTTTCCGAAATCCTTTCTTTGTGTTTCAAATTGTATAGTTCAGTGAACTTCGTATACTGCCTTTTAACTTACACGAAAGGCGCAGGACTTCCTCATTAAGCATGAACTGTGATCATTATAGGTCAATCACCAGGCCATCATCATAAGTGATCACCGTGAATGAAAGAAACAGAACTGTAGGATCGTCGTTGTCGATCGACGTGGTCGTTGGTACCATACCTGTATTTGATAGCAATTACTGCTCATTATATTCAAGGTTATTGTTTCCCATTCTCAGAATCGATTATGACTCAGCTGAGTTCTTATTCTATTTGGGAGGA
The DNA here is from genome assembly GCF_003589595.1 of Hyposmocoma kahamanoa. Taxonomy (NCBI): domain Eukaryota; kingdom Metazoa; phylum Arthropoda; class Insecta; order Lepidoptera; family Cosmopterigidae; genus Hyposmocoma; species Hyposmocoma kahamanoa. The sequence goes on from NW_020653945.1 coordinate 9,255,551, forward strand.
AAATAAAACTGTAAATTTCAAATATCTTTTAAGACATTTTATTTATGAAATGAAATGAAAGAGTTTATATCAGACAGTAGGTATAGTTGCATGTCCACACAGTGTTAATAGGTACTTACAAATAAAGATGTCACGAACATTCGGCTACTATTCGGTATTCAGCCGAATACTACCACTATTCGGCTGAATACTCGATATCAAATAATGAAAAAAAGCACATATTATTCAAAATGTATCGTGTATAAAATACACAAATTATTGCTTTAATACTAAAAATCAATCAGTGCCAGGTGATGAATGAAAACAATTTTTTCAGCATTGGTTGGGAACAAACAATAGACCTTTTCCTCATAAGCAATTCCTGCTTCTGAAAATACCCTCTCACTATAAACACTACTGCCAAGAGACAATGGATAAATCTCAGCAAATTCTGACTTGTATACTGCTCTGCGTTTGCAGACCACCACTTGCAAGGATCTGCCGTCCGATTTAGGCAAACAGGTTTCAAATAAAAATCCATCTCATGTGCAATAGTACATTTCTCCATATTCTCATAATTTGCATATTATCTGTAGCGACTTCTTCAAAACAGGTCCAGAAACTGTCGTGTATTGATTCTATCATTTTTCAACAAAAGTCATCATCATTCGGTATACGATTGTCATAGGTTTAATTCATTGTTCGGTAAATCATAACCACTTCGCCTGTGCAGAAATTCGGCATTGAATTTGACATTGGATGAAAATCATCCGTAGTCATCTCTTAAGCATTTTTGAACAACTTCGAACACAAAACGAGGAAATTAATATAGAAAAAGTGTAGCGATACCTTAGATGGATAAATGCAAACAGTATTGAGTCTTTTAGAATTATCACTCGCTCAGTTACACGAGGAGAAAGTTTTCGCGCGGCCGCCGCGAGGCAACCGCCAAGCTACCTATTTACTAGGCAACAACATTTAAATTCCTCTGAATAACACAACCGCGCGGTCGCCGTGTAGACCAAATTCAAGCCAGCCTCTTCCGCGTGCCCGAGACGTTCATTTAAGTTAATACGTAAAAGCTAAGTAAATAGAGCGTATTTTGCCATGACGCACGCGGTCGCTGCGCGGCGGCAACGCGGACTCCGTTCGGCGAGCGCGCGGCGGCCACGCGGGGTGAGCGCGATGAAATTCAAGTCGAATAAATGCGCCCTAACGGTGAGGGCGATGATCACCTAGTTGGAAAACGATTGCTTCTCAAATGAAAAGTCGACAGTTCGAATCTCAAGTCTAAGTTATATATAACGTAAATTTATAAGTTACATTTGTGAATGTTTAGTAGCGATATTTTTCGCAAAACGATGAAGGAAACCTTATGTCTCAACGTAAGTTGACAAGTCCTATGTGCCTGTAATTTCACCAGCACCCTTACCTTTCGAAACCGGAACACAGTAATGCTGACATTACAGCTTGGCGGCAGGAATAGGTAAGGTGGCAGTACTACCCTGGACGAACTCTTTCACAAGGAGCTCTGCTGCTGCTAACGGTACTATTCACTCTAAGTATAACTTGAAGTTGACTGTAAGCCGTGACCACAGGACCTGTAAAGGGCCCGAAACGTTGGTTTGTTTGAAAAAAACAAATGTACTATTTAGATTCGAAAAATTAATTTAATTCTCTATGTGTAACAATCGAGAAAACCTAAAAACTGGATAAATATGTATATTCTGGTCTATGATGATTGAAAAAAAAAGAAAAATTTTATGCAATCTATAAAACTTCTTGTCAGGTTGTCGTATAACTTTTTTGTAAAAAAACTGACCTTAAAAGCTCTTGGAATTACATATATTTGCCAAGTTTTATTGAAATCGATTACCGGAAAGTGTGCGAAACCAGATTCATCTCCTCGTTTGCCTCGTTCGCTACCCTTAGAAAAAAATACAGTCGAATCGAAAACCTCCTCTTTTTTGAAGTCGGTTAAAAATAGTAAACCTCAATATGAACAACGAGAAAAGAAAAATAGTTTCGGCTTCATAAACCACATTAACTGCAAAGCTATTAACAATAAGTTGTCTAATTAGTTAAAGAACGCCCTATAAAAGATCAAAAAGTTTGTTATATTTTCCTCTTTTAAGCGACTTCAATAAAGGAGTTCTTGGACTGTATTTTTTGTGTGTATGTTACGGGATTACTCCGACATATGTGAACTGATTTCACTTATTCTTTTTTGTTGGAAACGGGGTACCTCAGTAGTGGTTGCGATCGTGTTTAATGTCTTTGTCAAATAATCTACGTGTTTGATGAAAATTTATCTCCAAGAGAAGTCAGAAACTCGAATAGAATAGAATAGGAAACCTAGATTGTCAGCGTTTTTGACATTGAATCGAGCGTATGCTGTCATATTTGTCAAACAATACGTCTGAGGCTGAGTTTGAACTAGAGGCAAACAGTCAGAATTGTTGACGTTCGATTTGATCGTTTGCAGAAAACGTGAAGCTTGAAGGATAAATTTGATAAGCAAATTGAATAATTTACAGGATGCTTAACGATTATATGCGAGTACATGTGGTCTGTGAGATAAACCATTCAATATAATGTTTGGCCTAAATGGAAATAATAAAAGTTAAAATACAAAAATTACTTTTATTTACACCCTCATACTTCAAATGAACTGCGACTTCTTACTTCAGTTTTAATTTAAGCTTATTTAAAATTTAATTTAAAAAATTTTTCACAGTTACTTGAAATCGTCGTACTGATGTACTACTTTCTATGTGGGATGCACTAAAGGAGCTTCCTCACATTTATTTTCCTGTACGTTTTCGCACCCTGGGCAATAATCGGCGGGTCCGTTGTGCCGATTGGAGGATCCTTTCACCGCGGTGACAAGCATTATTATGCTTGCGTACATCTGTCATCGATACGATAAGTACGTCATTTACGTTTTTTTTTCATATATCATAGATAGAATCAACAGGAACGACCTACACAGGTTTAATATGTATCTATATATCCATACCGATTGCTGACTGGTTCCAGCTACTTGGAATGGACCTGTCGTCCGATTTGAACTTCAGCAGTTACATAGAATCCATGGCCAAAAATGGAGCCAGAAAGCTTCGCATTCTTTTTAGGGTGAGGCGCTCCTTCGCAACGGGACGGTTGCTTCCGCTGTACCAAGCCTAAGTCCGTATATGGAGTACTGCTGCCACTGGGATGGCTGCCACATATGGGACGGTTCTGCTAAACACTAACTAGTCACCTTGGATTCAGTTGAAAAGCGTACCAAGAGGCTTAAAGATGACTCAAAATTAGTAGAGGTGAAGCTGCAGAGCCTTGAACACCGTCGTAAATTGCCTGCTTATCGGACATATTACGAAAATCTACAGGATGTATTAAGTAGAGTGTGTGAGAAGATTACAATATTTCATTCCGCCTTCCCCTTTCCAACATCGGGGGACGTCTGCCTACAAACTTGTTTCCTGAACGGTATAACTTGGGCCTTTTTAAGGCGAGAGTGAATAGACCACAGACATAAATCTAGATAAACACCGCATTTACAGGAATTAAGGAAGGAATTAGGAAAAAATGTACAAGCGGCCGTACCACGAAACTGAATGCATTATACAAAAGTGCGTTCGTTGGATATTCATGGCTTATTAACAAAGGATTACAAATATATCGCACCAAGTAAAAGCCGCAGTGTATTACAATCATGAGGCATACACTCGGTTGCATATTTGTTTTCTCGAAATATATACGAAACCAAAATAATTGTTTTTAAAATAATTTATGCACCTTCTGATTACAAAATCACTTGCCCGTGGAAGGAAACGTACCTGTTTACCCGTTTGCTCACAGTTATGGTGCTTTTGCAATATATAATGGCACAATTACGCATTTTTCGCGCTTTCGACTGGTGTTTATCTACGGTAACGGTCGAGCGTGTTCTGATGTGTAGCAGCGGCAAGTAAGTGAATTTCACTTACTTTGGGCACGCGAAGTACATACACTTGCGGCGTCTATCTAGATTTATGTCTGTGGAATAGACATTTCATAGGTGTCCATGCTTTATCGTCGACTTCATCATTACTTTCCGTCAGGTGATATAGAGGTCAAATTAACATTTATTTTTTATATATAATTAATAATAAAAAAAGTTGACCAACAGACTTTTATCATTCTAATTAGGCAAGGAGTTGAACATCGTAAAAAGTATATTTTAAATAGGTATGAACAAGAATCTTCATCTTTTAAATGAATGTGTGAAGATGGTTGTCAAAAATGGTGCGTACATTTATTAGCAGCTGTAGTGCTCCTTGTGAAATAGTTCATCCAGGGGAGTACTGCCACTTTGCCTATTTCTACCGCCAAGCAGTATTGTTAGCATTACAGCGTTGTGGTTTTGAAGGGTAAGGGTGCTGGTGAAATTACAGGCACATGGGTCTTGTCAACTTATGTCTCTGGGTGACGGGCGCAGTGGCAGTGCCCCTCAGATCTTTGCGATTTTAAGCTCTCAGTGGCACTACAACTGCTATGAACAGGCGTGTGGCTTACCATCAGACTTGTTCGTCCCGTCACTTGATATTATAAAAAAATATTACTATACTAACTTGACCAATTTATGAGATCGATTAGAATAGATGAGCAAAATTTCTTCATTGAAATAGATATTGTTTTGTTACATACGTTGTATATAGATTTTCTATAACTAGACATGAACGAAATTTGATTCTATTAGTTAGTAGGAAGTCCTTTCTTTTGAAAGTGTGTTGATGGATTGAGATTTTGTTATGCAAAGTATTTGTAAAATTTTTAAAAAGGCACTAATCTATTTATAATGAAAGCGATAATTTCACGAAACTTCTACAAAAAGTAGTACACGAATATTACATTTAAACTCAACATTTTTGTAGATATGACTGGTCCTCTGTGAGAACTGAATGAGGTTATCTATCTTTTGTTTTATCTTTTCACAAAAAGATTGGTTTCTATAATTGTTTTAGAACTTCTGTTAAATGACAAATTTTTATAAACTTCTGAGGGCGCTCTCATTGTGAGAGTACACCATGAGCACACACACGTAATCTTATCATACGAGTATATGAAATAATCGAGATATAATACTATTATGAGAGGGAAATATCAAATTAAATAGAAATTATCATTTATTTAGAAATGTACTTTGAATCAGTGCATGCGTAATTACGAATAGACTTTGCTTTTATGTTACATTTCCTTTGAAGAAAATATATGCGAAGGGAAGCACGTAATCTGTTTAATCACGACCTTAGTTATATCAAGTAGTAATACATATAACTTGATAGTTAATTTATTTTTATGACTCTTTAATGGTTGTCTTTGCTTTAAACTTCGCAGATTATGCGATATAGAGACGTCTTTTATGGTGGCGTAATTCTAGGTTGTTTTATGAAGAGTCAATTTATGGTATTCAGTACTTTTATCATTTCATCCGTTCATTTTTGACGTTACCAGTCATGAGAAACTGTTCTGGATACGAGAATTTGTAGAAGATGTAATCATTGCTTTCATGCAAAATAATAGCTCCGATAACTAGCGGCTTATGCAGGAAAATACACAAACGCTATAAGGAAATACCTACTGGCATAGCACATAAAAAACACATTTCTTTTACAAATAAGTTTCAATGTGAATATGATTTCGAATACAACAAAAATATTTTGAAAAATACATTTTACAAAACCGATTTTGATTTTCTGTATTAAATAAATATAAATAATTAAATATTAGGAAGTCACTATACTTAGCATCACGGATTTGCATTAAACCGGTCAGAAAAATATTTATGTTCATGCAATACGAGCGAAAATGACGTTGTGCGTTTTGCACCGGCCGCGGAAGCGAAACGCGCAATTTGTTTTTCGCACTTATTGCATGGACATAAAGGTTTTTCTAACTGCCTCGTGATTGTGAATAAATGTGGTGAGTCCCTTAGACAACACCACATACGTGGCTCTGATTCCAAAGTAACTAGAGCACTCGTATAACACGAGAGAGGAAATCGAAAACAACGACGGTATCACAAACACCCTGAATATAGAAAATTTAATTGTCCTACATTGACCCGGTCGGGAATCGAACTCATGTATAAGCCATTCAACCACGGAGGTCGTCATTATTCGTGAATTACATCGATAATTTGTAAAGGTCTTTACTTTATCGTAAAGATTAGACACCCTACAAAAAAATAATGATCCTGACAGTATTTTGACCACATATTTTATTCACGGTTTGGAATCGAATGTTAATGGCCGAAGGCCAAACGGCTATCGTTGGTTACGAACGCGAAATAATTACACCACCAAATATGGATGGATGTGTTGCTCCAATATTTTATATGTGGTTCTCTGTGTTGCCATTATCGGACTCGTTTATTTGCTCTATTTAACACAAATTGTACTTTAAATGACGGGCAGTAGCAATTTTTGATTACGTAGAGGTTTGTATGTTTTTCATGTGTTATGAAAAAGATATGAAAAAAGATAAAGCATCTAATAACGTTGTTCCCAATATTCCACGACTATATAGTTCATGAGAAGGTCCCACAGCGTAACCGTAGTTGTCTGGTATAAGTAATTTGTACCCATTGTCGTCCTTATTAGATTTGTTTTGATGCTTTTATGGTGAACTGTATACGTTTTTACAATAAGATTCCGGAGCACATATTAACATTATTATTCCCTAAGATTAAAATTTACATTAAAATTATTTAAATTGAAAAGTATGTATTAGATAAAGATGTAAGGAAAGAAATGTGTCTAAATTCCACAAAATTATTCATTCAAAGTGTATTCCATAGCATTTATATTTATTTGAAAAGAGCAATCGCCAGAGTTCCTTGTTCGTTCTTCTCAGGGAGGTTAGCGCAGTGAACGAGCAGTAGCAATGGTCTTATATACAAAAGAAGTAGCTTAAAAAAGGACGTTTTCATGTGTAAAAATTTTACCCAAGGAATAAATAATTATTTGATTTAGACTTTGACTTTGCCTTAATGGTTTGATCTACCGCCTCCCAAGCAGAGGCCGTGGATTGGTGATTCGTGGCCGGGTTCGTTCGACCTCTGATTTGCTCAAAATTTATCTACGAAATTTAATTTGAAATGTACCATGAGCTTTTCTACGGGTAGGGGACGCCCGCATTGGGCCAGCGTAGCGGACAAAGTCCTAAAACCCTCTTCTGAGAAGTGGCCCGTGCCCGGCAGTTGGACGTATAAATAGGTTGATGACAGCGATGATTATTTTGTTGTAGACGCTTTCTTCAGAACTGTAAAATTCATTCATAATTTCGACAAAAAAAGCAAAAAGCAGCAGTAGAGCTCCTTGTGAAAGAGTTCGTCCAGGGAAGTAGGTACTGCCATCTTACCTACTTCTGACGCCAAGCAGTAATGTTAGTATTACTGCGTTCCGGTTTTGAAGGGTAAGGATGCTGGTGAAATTACAGACACATGGGACTTGTCAACATATGTCTCAGACTGACGGGAGCAGTAGCAGTGCCCCTCAGATCTTTGCAATTTAAAACTGTGAGTGCTACTGCCAATGTTATGGCCTGGCGTGTACCTTACCATGAGGCGCACGACTTGTTCGTCCCGTCAGTTAATACTACAAAAAAAAAACGCAGTCGAAGTCGGAAAAACAGCACTCCTTTTCATCAACTTCGTAATATAAACAAAAGTTACATGTATTATGTTATTATCTATTTATATTATGACTGTGTGTTTGTTAATAAAAAATCCTTCAATAAAATAATTTGTAAAACTTAATGTAGCGAAAAATTGGAATGTTTTCTTTGTAAAATTAAAAATAAGGTATTTAATTAATAACTATTGTAACTATAGTGAAAAAATAGGGTGGTTTGCATCAATATTAGACATAACTGGTTGAAGACTGTACCACCTCAGTCAACCGTGACCATGGGACCTGTAAAGGGCCCGAAACATCGGTTTGTTTGAAAAAACAAATATACGCGATTTTAATCCGGAAAAATAGTTTCATTTCCTATGTGTAACAATCGCGAAAACCTAAGAACTCGACAGAGTCTTATTTAATTTAATATTCAAAGTTTATTGCAACACTAAGTATGAATAGTTCTAAAATTTTAACCTAACCTTGAACGTAACTTTATTCAAGACATTCTTTGTATATTTATTATGAATAAGTACTTCTTGAAACTAACCACATAAACGAATTTACAAAGAAATCAAACCGCAAACACCTCTAAAATTATAAAGTAAGTTGAATGTAAAGTGGGTAAGATTTACAGTCCTACAAAACCACAAGAGTGGGACATCGCCTCGAGATCAGCCAATATTTTACTTTCTAACCACAATGCCTTCAGGAGAGCTATAAAGTCTGCCTCTTATGAGGAGGGTGCGGCTACCGACCTATCTATTAGTTTGTATTAGCTTTGAGAAGAAAGTGAAGTCAAACATTTGAATGGTAGTAAATAATTTATTAAAATTCCATTTAATGATTAACTAATTTAAATTTAAAATTCATTGCCTAATACGGACCGAAGTTGTCGCGGATTCAAGACATTTTCTAAACACTTTTCAATATGGTTTTTTGACGATGTTGTACTTCGCTGTCAAACAATAAATATCGATTAAAATCGAATCACTGGTAAAGATTAAACTACGTATAAGTTTGCATTTTTGTGGAATGAATGCTTGAAATTACTCAATCTTGTGTAATTGTTTCTAAGTTGTTAATAATGTTACTATAACAACAATTGTAACAATTATTGGTGTGTCTATAACAATTGATGTAAAATAAATAAATAATAAAATAAATATAGACTTAATATTTTCGTAAACTTTATAGTTTTCTATCCATGCAATATTGTTAATTGCTTGATTAAGTACAGTGTTCAGATCTTGAAATAAATTGTCAAAAGGGTCAATAGAAAACCGCCCAGTCCTAGCGTGCAAATTATAGGTAGCATCACAAATAATAAATACGTAAATTAATTAATTTATTCTTCAGTTTAGTCTTCCTTGAACAGTTCGTTCAAGGAAGCACTGTCACCTTACCTGTTTCAGCCGTCAAGCAGTAATATGAGCATTACTAGGTTCCGATTTTGAAGGGTAAGGTTTCTGGTGAAATTTTAGGTAAATGGGACTTGTCAGCTTATGTCTCAGACCTTTCTGAGGTCAGAGTGATACTGCCACTGTCATGGACTACTAACTTATAACTTGTCCCGTCGCTTGATATCATAGCGATACCTCCAATGAACACTACGCCATTTTTGGACCTGTTCTGTTATTATTTTGTTTTGTTTGTGTTCTGTTTTTGTTTTATTTCTTTTTTCACAAAATTCGTTGTTTATTTTTTCGAATTTTGTTTTTTATTTTTTATTCTTGGGGGACATAATATTAGTAAATAAATATTTATCGCTGTTTACAAAAATAACAGAAAATGATCATTGGAGATACCGGTATGAGAAGAAAAGACAAAATCTGTGTTTATATTGCCTATAAATAATTAGCACTTTTTAATAACCTTTCCACCGTGACAAGATAGAAAACTTGACAGCCCGTAACACAGTGTATTATTTATTAATAAATTGTACTAAGAAACACCCGTTTAGATATTTACTTTTATTATGGGGATATAATTTTTTTTCGAAAGGTTCTGAACTTTAAGAAAAATGTTTTGTATTTCCCGAAATACGTGAAACTTCCCTTTGAAATAAATACAAGTTGACTGTCTATTTAAACTTTATTAAATGTGAAAGTCGTAAATCCTTAAGCGCACAAAAAAGGTGAAAAACTATTTTGTTAATTTTAAAAGTACATTTATATAAAATTAACCGTACTATATTATTGTATCTATCGCATAAAGAAAAAGTAAACGTTTATCTCGTAAGATCTCGGAGATACCGCGTTTCTAAGGTTTTTTTAGATTTCTATGGAAATAGGATTCTCACAAAATGTATAAATTTTTACCCAACTACGTGAATCAATGGCGGGTTATGCGTTAAAACAAGAATAATAATATATTTATTTTAAATATGAATAGCCTTGTACGTGGTAATAAACACAAAGTTGTGAACTTATTTTAGTGTTAGTAAATATAATATTTTATTCCTACGTGTGGGAGCTTTGATAGCCCACAACAATTCAAATTTATTTACGAGGTTAACATAGTCCGTATGGTACATTAATTGAATTTTTACATTTTTAAGTTACGTTAGTTAAATTTAATATCAAGTGTAAAGTGAAATAAATTAAATTGAAGTAATTATGTCAACAATAATTTAAAACAATTTACGTTACATAGTATTGGCATATTTTGTTATAATATTCACGTATGTGCTTTACGTTGTATGAATAAAGATAAATTATCCTGGCAAATGCTGAAAGCTTATACATTTTCCTCATTATCGGATTGCCGAATGATTTCGTCTGTTGCTAGCTTGATATCAGCAGTTTCAATACTAATGTCTTCTGATGGGTAATGATGGTAACGAACATTTTCCGTGGTCACTCTTAGACGGCGAAGAACTTTACCAGGTATAGGTTGAGATTTTTTATATTTGTGACGTGTACTAAGTGTCACAGAGAATAAATAAAGATCAGACGATTCTAGTGTACGGTGAAAAACGTCTGTGATGGTCGTTTTCCGATCCAACTTTCGTGTATGGTGCTCTCGATCTTAACGTCAAAACTTGTTCCATGATTCACCGGCTTGTTCCGATAACGTACCTATAAATAATGTGCTACACTCAATGAATATAAAATATTGCACTTTGCAGACAGGATAACTATTCAGTAACAACCCTAACCCAAAATTTAAAAATTCAATATTTCTGGTCTCTTGTGTTTGTCGCGTCTGGAATTTTTTAATGGTAGTACTTATTACTGCAATTAACAAATCTGCGTTGAAAAAACATGGTAATATGTACAGTCTTCAGAAAAAATGCATTAAACTATGGAAAAAAATTAAAAGTGCTCTAGGATAGTTTGATATTTTTTTAATTTTCGGACTTGTTGGCGCTTTTAGTAATTTTCTATCATAACATGAAATATTTAATGAAAAATCATTTACAGGAAAGGAGATAATCTGATTTATTCGATTCTGATCTTTATAGATTTTTCTCGATTTTTTTACATTTCTCTAAAACTATGGTAGATATAGTCAGGAGAGTTTAATTAAGAGCTTTGTTTGATTATTACACAAAACGAGGATGTATATCTATCTCCCTCGCACCTTTAGCTTATTTTACAGTTATCTCTTTCTATCTAACGGTGCATTGGCTGGGGTTCAAAATTGTTAAAAGCTTTATAACGTTTATTTTCCTTCAATTTTATACTTAACTTCGTAAGTTCGTCAAAACTCGGTACCCGATACAAAAGCGCATTCCATGTTAGCAAGGTACCAAGTTGAAAGTACAATATGTATCCAATTTTCTGACCTTTGATCAAGGGTCATATACGGCTCACCCCAGAAATAGGCAAGCACTCAGGTTTCACGCCCAAATTAGGGGTAAAAAATATTTACTTTTAAATACTTGCTAAGTTTTGTTCAAATTTAACGATATTGTTATAAAATGCTTCTATCCACCAAAATTACCTAAAGACACCAGAAATCACGGCTATTTGGAAGTTGTACTCTACTGTTTTAAATCAGATCATATTTACAAGTTTTTGGAATGCCAATGTCCGAAAAATGGCCTCTGTAATATACTGTGCCACTTTATAATCTGACGGTACGTTCACTTCCGCTGTATCACCAGTCCTCTCGAAGAAAATAAAATTAAGAAGTGAGTAAAGTAACACATGAATATATAATATTGCGCTTTGCAGACAGAATAAATGTTCAGTGACAACCCTAACACAAAATTTAAAAATTCAATATTTCTGAACTCCTCTGTTTGTTGCATCTGGTTTTTTTGTGGTAGTACTTATTATTATAATTAACATATCCGAGTTGAAAAAAAATGGTAATATGTAGAAATTTTTCAGAAAAAAACGAAATAATAGAAAAAAGTTAATTGTGGTCTAGGAAAGCTGGATATTTTTTTTAGTTTTTAGATTTATTGGTGCTTTTAGTAGTTTTCTATCATATTATGAAATATTTAAAGAAAAATCATTTACAGGAAAGGAAATAATCTGATTTTGTGGGATTTTCTCGATTTTCTAAGTTTCTCTAAAATAGGATAGATACAGTGTGGATAGTTTTATTACGAACTTTGTTTGAATATTATCTTTCTAAAAAACACATCAAACGAGGATGTTTGGAACTAGGGTAAAATAACACACTGTGCGTAATGGCCTTTGATTTAGGTAAAGAGTACATGCGGCTTCTTAAACAAGCAGCAAGTATCAGCTATTATTCGATTAGATACTATTGTTTTAGTCGTCTGTCTGAGTTCAAGGCGAGACGTGGTCAATTAGACACCGGATGAGGTAAGGTATTTTTTTTTGTTAACACTTATCTTAACAAAACGGTCCTCGTTGGCCTTAGGAAGAGGTCATTTAGTATTTGAATAGAAAATCTAAGTATCCGTATAGCCGCTTAGGTAAACAGAGAATAGTTATGTGTATTGTCTTATTTTATATAATTCATTATTGTGGTTATACAGGTAAGGTACAATAAAAGCTTAAATACTAGGAAGTAAAACTATGATTTTTAAATTATATGAATAAAATTGGGTCCCCGCGGCAAGGTGCCCAAGATGCTGGCAGAGTTCCCCCTTTGTAAGGCTATGCTAATGCGTTGGGCAAGGTACTGAAAGTATATTGAGAAAGAAAAACGCCTTGAATTGGACAAAGGCAAAATCAACCATTAAATTAATTGCTCCTTATAATAAAATTTACGCGCTATTTATAAAAATGAATATTCATGCGTGAACAGCCACTCTTAGAGGTGGATGATTTTCTTCAAAATTAAATGGGACCACTGCGGAGGTACCCTCTTTCCAACAAAAAAAGAATCATGAAAATCGGTTCCCAAACACTGTAGTTATCGCGTAACATGCATACAAAAAAAACATACAGTCGAAGTGAGAACCTCCTCTTTTTTTTGAAGTCGGTTAAAAAAGGATCCAGGCACTTTCGAGATACGGCAGTTTGAAGTTTAAAAGTGTTTCTCACTCTTGTTTTATTTTCAAAACTTGTAATGTCAAGTAACTTCAGACATATTTATTTATGTTGTTTTTTTTTTTGCTGATCTAAAAGTTTAGGACCCGTTTGGTACATGTAACTTATTTTTTGATAATTTTGTAGATTGGATCCTTTTTGCTTAACTACGTCCCATTATTTACTTATTTATTTAAAATTGTTGACCAACCATACAATACAGATACATATAAAACCAACCGTTTAGCCAGTATTTTTTTAATAATACCAAGTGACGGGAGGAACAAGTCGTGCGCCTGGTGGTAAGCGACACGCCTGTCCGTCCAGTTGCCGTGGCACTCAGAGCTTTAAATCACAAAGATTTGAGGGGCATTACCTCTACGCCTGTCACCCTGAGACATAAGTTGACAAGTCCGATGTGTCTGTAATATCACCAGCAACCTCGCTTGTCAAAACTGGAACGTAGTAATGCTCTCATTATGCTTGGCGGCAGAAATAGGAAAGGTGGCAGTACTTCCGAACTCTTTTACAAGTAGCTCTAATGCTACGAATAACTTTATAAAGTAAAATTTGGAAGGTATAACTAAAGCTGCGAATTTGTCACTGTATATGTAATGTATATCAAGGTCACAATTTTGGTCAAACTATTTGTTATTCTCAGTTCAACTGCAAAATGTCTGTAATCAAGCAACCGAGCGATATTCAAGATGTTTTAAGTTATGAGGATCATGTCTGCAGACTTGATAGAGTGATACCTCTATCTAGTATACCAGATAATAGGAGGACAGATGGCTGCATAATAACCTACATATAATACTATCTTCTGAAGACCGAGCAAAGTGGAAAGATATTCAAAAGAGTTGCGATCCTCAGAATTGAGAAATCAATATACAATAAACTATATTGTTGATTAGAATATTGAGCTACTTATGACCAGGTTGCTGCTGAGAATAATTGCTCATGCTCTTAAGAAAACTTCACTTCGACAAATAGGTACTTGCATATAACGTGTAAACTAATCGTGACCTTTCAAACTTCCTGGTAAATAAATTGAAACTAACGAGATACCATATGAAGGTAAGTATTTATGTAAACCAGATATTTAGCTACATAATAGGGAAGGGAAGACCATCTGAATCGACTTCCCGATCATGAAGATTGTGCAATACGTTTTCTATTACATTACGTGTCTTCCTGGCCGCCCGGTCCCGGAACACTCGACCTACGTACAGACATATCTCTGTACTTACTAACATAAAATGACCTCCGACATATTATTTATATATAAACTTCAAAACCATGTCACCACCATTTTAGACATTATTATTGATAAAAGGCTTCGCAAAATAACGTTTTTGTCATGTCGCCGCGCATGATAGTTGGGGTGGCAACAACAACCCAATTTACACAGACACAATACTACTCATCTATAATCGCTTTCCCAACACCTAAGTAAAGAAGGGATAGGTGAACGGGAATACCACATCTTAGGCAAAAAATTGGTTCAAAATCCTTGTTTATATTTGATTTTAAAATCGGGACGTGTTGCAACATCCATGTTCCCGAAGGGACTCCTATATATGGGGTGGTGGTCCCTTAGAGACCATGGACGTTACGTGTCGTGTAACGTTGAGATAAATAAAATTGATTTATACACGATTAAGTCCCAATTTTAAGATCAAATAATATGTGAAAAATCTCGAAAATTTCTGTATTTGGAAACAGTAGTGACTATATAACTCAAAAAAGCAATGGGCATATTACCAATTGTCAGATATCACACTTTAATGGACATAAAGTGATAAACTAATACGCCTCAAACTTATTCTATTTATATCTGCATCACGCCCAAGACCATTCAATTATATTAGAGAAAATTGTTTTGTTGTTGCTTCAGAACTATATTGGTGTTAGAAATTTTCAAGTACAGAACGAACAAGTTCAAACTCTTCATTAGATCAGATAAGCAGTAATATAGAAATATACTGGGTGTAATCGTTAAGTGTGCCCAGGCGATTAATCCAGGGACATATTAAAACCATTAAACTGATATCGAAAGTACGTAGTTATATATAGTACGTAGTTATCTAACGAGTATTTACGTCTTTAAAATGAAACTAGAGTATCCAAAATTTTAATGTTAAACGCCCCATACATTTAATAAATGCCATTCGTTGTAGCTTTATTTGACGTTCTTTAAGAGGTAACAATAAGTTTACAGGTAACGAAATCGCTATAAATAAAGTAATAAATCAAAAATGTTAAGTAACTAGATACAAAATTTTGTTGTTCGAAATTAAAGCCTCTCTACGAATGTCATGTTAAAGATGTGGGAGCATTAAACGTTAAAATTTTGGACGTTTCTAATCTTATTTTTTTAAATATACAGGTGTCATTGCGCAAAGAAATGGCGATGGGAGGGTTACATAAGCCACAGGAGCGATGACCGCTGTAGGTGAAGAGTGCTGGAGACCGAGGACCGGTACCTGAAGCGTCAGCTGCCAGAGGCTAGATGGACCGACGATATAGTCAAAGTAACCAAAAAAAACCTGGTTGCGAATAAGTTAAGATCGAAGAGAATGGCGTGATAATGTCCTACACTCAGCAGTGAGCGACTAAAGGCTAAAGAAGAAAAAGAATATTCTAGAAAGGTATTTTTTTGTTCACTGATACAAATATTCACTCTCTTTAATCTTTTTTTATTAAAATATAGGAGCAGCAATTTTTTTTCGCCCCTTGTGACTAAAGTAACATCTTGTGTAGGTTAGTTAGCCTTGTCTAAAACATCCTTCATGACGTGAAATAATAAATAATTGTACATGCGCAAATTAAACATCCTAATGAGGTTAACTTTGTCAGTACATAACAATTAGATATGGCGCTTGTGAAGTGTGTAGGCAATGACTAATAAACTAACGTGTTGAAATAGGGACACTAAATAAATAAATTTAGAATGTTAAAATTTTTTGACTTTCACAAATATCACGTAAAGTGTACCACAGACAGCTTCTGTATAATAACTTGGTAGAGCAAACTAATAGCTGTACGTAAAGACTGAAAATCAACAATGCTGAAGTTTCCGTTCGTTTTGTCCACAGTACCTAATTTTATTCTGTTACGGTTTGTTTGAATCAAGGTTTTAGAGCGGTTACACAAGGCGACATTTAGCAGCGATGGTGTAGCTAATCGTCTACCTAAAGCCCATTTAGATGGAGAGAGTTTCTTGTCTCGAAGATACGATTATCGAAAGAATATAAAAAACTTTCCTCGTCTAAACATTAGGATTTAGATAGGATTACGATTATAGTCCTTCCACGTGCGCGATAATCGCCTCGCGTCGCTTTGAATACTGAACGTCTCCATGTAAAAACTTAATAGCAAAAATCGTATTTCGAGTTTTTGTGCCAGCCAGTCGCTACTATGAGTGCAGTACGTGAGGGTGTTTTGATTATCACTGGATTTCTAAAACAATAATTAATGAAACGAAAACGAAAAAAATGTTGGTTTAAAAAATGTTACAAAATTAAAAAAGTAATATTATAAAATATTATAAAAAATATATTTCTGTAAACTTCAATGAGCTTAATATTATCAGCAGTTCCAAATTTGAATGATTTTTGCGTCATTTTGATATATCCATAGTCAATACGGCAGTAAACACTGAACTCGAATGGTAATTCTCACACTCAAAATGGTACGAAACGATTTGGACGATAATCGTATGAACTTGAAAAAATGTCATACGTCGAGTTAAGACAAGTCGAGAACGCGTAGACTAGAATATCCTTGCTAGTAGTTTCTCTGTGTAAACAATCGAAGAGGCGATTAAGTTTCTTGCGAATCTCGTATAACATAATCGTACGCGAGATTTTAGTTCTTGCCTGTACGTAAACATTTTGATACGATAATCTTATGGCGATTATTGCTTGCGATAATCTCATACGATTTTTCGTCACGAAGCGTGCGATAAGCTCTCTCCATCTCAATGGACGACTCACATGGACGACTTTAAGCAGCGATACAAATACGACGCGTTTGTATCGATGCAATCGCGCGTTTGTATCGACGCAATCGCGCGTTTCTATCGATGCAGTCGCGCCTTAAATCGTAAATGCGCGTTTCACGAACGCGCATTTACATACCAGCTAAAGTCGCCGTGTGTAACCACTGTAATGGATAAAGAAATACCTTTTTGATTTTCTTTTAGTTTTTTTTTAAATATGTAGTAGGCATCTCAGTTGCTTCGTTTCGGATCACGAATTTTGAAAGTACTTTATTTTAAACAATGCTAAAAAAACACTTGGCCAAATATTTAACGAGATATTACTCTAAATAGCATAGTAAATAATCCCCCAACCTTGAATAAATTAGTAAAATTATATACATAAGATATAAAGACTATTAAACCGTTGAGTATACATATTATACTTGCTGCATTTTTTAGTTTCAGTTGAATACAGTGCCAAGTAAATATAATATGAGCAAATTTATCTTACGTATCAAAATAAACGACTTTCTAAAACCGACTTTATCTTTGTGTTTGCTTAAATAAAAATAATAGGCATCTGGATAACGTCTCTAAATTACTTATAAATTTTTTTAACGGATGTTTTTTGTAAACTAATTTAGTTAGTGAATTGTAGGAAGCGTGTGAATGTATAAGTAACCCACTCAATCGGAGTATGCTCGCATGCATTCAGTACATTCCGTTGACAGTTTCACAAAACAATTTTGTTCGTTGACGTCCGCTCGGATCAGACTTGAATGGGTTTAGCCAGACGGTGTTTGCTAAACTTAGACGGGACAAAAAACGCCGCCGGGTTTGCGGCCCTTCTTTCACGGTCGCTCGTCCCAGGCCGGCAGTGGCGGCGCTTCCGAACCTAAAGCACGCAGCCGTCCGTCCGTCAGTTCGCCTCGCGCCGCCACTTGGGGTGCCTGTATTGTTCGTCGCCACGCGCGTTGCAACACTTGCCTCATCGCAAACCAATATACAAGTGCATATCTACTGAACATTGTGTATTTTTGGAGTGTGCCATAAAACGCATCGCGGAACGGAACTAACGCTTCCTCTGCAGTATTGCTTTACGTAAATGCAGTTCTCGACAATCTGTGCACGGAAAAATAAACATAACACTCCGGTGAGTTTATTTATTAGAAGTTACATAGTTATCTTCGAGCATGTCAGTCTTGTGATACCTTCTCCATATAGGTAAAAGGGTTTGCAGTCCTTTCGCCCGTGGACTGGCTTTGAGCGTTTTAAAATACGCTTGGACGTGTTTAGCGTTCTAAACGTGTTATGCTAATTATGTCGTTAATTACGTTTTATACAGATTCAGATTTAGAAATATCTTAAATATTAGGAGAAAGCAATAGATCGTTTAGTCAACTTTTAGCAACTATTTTCTTTCAACTTAATAGTAAATAAGTATATTTCTTACTATATTTACTTTGCGGTATTTATTTAGTAATACACAAACACTAGAGTAGATGTGTTTTGTTGAGTTCTCGTTGCACTATATAATTCATTGAAATAAGAAGTAATTGTCATCACCTTTACCATACTTCTGGTAACAAAAAGTAGCTACATATCTGTATTCGTTACATTCAACGAACCATAGAAAAATAATGATGGCTTCTTAAATTTTGTTTACACAGAGATTAGACTATGTGCAGGGTTTTTATGTTTACATCAATCAGTTCTATTTGCGATTTCTATATCTGTTTATGACACGTGCTTCAAAATTACCAGTTATACTTACGTTGACTACTACCAGACATAATGGAATTCTTATCTTAGTGAAGTTTAGTGATAGGGTAAAATCTGCAAATAAGAGTTTTATTAACTTTCTACGGAATCTGCGCGATAGCTCAAGGATTTCGTCACAGCTAAACAAGTGGTTCCTATGCAAATTTCGTTTAAATTACGTTACCAGAATTTATATACTATTATATATATTTTATACCACGTAACTAATCTGATACCAATATAATTCATGCTCATCAATAATGTATGACTTGACATTTTTGTTCAAGAAAGCTTGTGAAATTACTAGAGTTTGACATTTTATAATTTTACCTTTTGGTTTACTTGAAATTTGGGTCGTATTAAATTAAAAGATTGCAATACTAATAAGTTGATAGTCACTCGCGGAAAGAATGAATGTAAAATATTGTTTTTAAATTAATATTAATTTGATTTATAAATTTAAAGTGCATTAAATAATATTAATGATCCACATAATTTGTCGTTTTCTCCTTTGTATAGTGGGTAAGAGTAAATAAACTAAGTAGATACTATAAAATACCTTGACAACTAAGAAAATGTGCCAAGTTTTAAGCCTCGTTTCTATAATCCACCAGGGAATAAGTGAGATATCGATCACACGCAGCAGATAGAGTAAGCTAACAAAATAAAATGTCCTTCCAGATTTTTTTAAAGCCCCGCAAAGGAAACCCCGGTGCCGCGGGTACCATGGACACACACATAGACAACCATAAATTACATCCAAACTCACGAGAGAAATAGATGTAGGCCATAGACATATTTATCCAGGACCTGATAACCGTTCGGCCACGGAGGCAATTCATTGATTACGCAATGTAATCTGCAAACCAAAACCAAGAGACAATAACAAAAATGTCATAAAAAAGGCTGCAATGAAAAGTTCACCTAAATTTGGAAAGTGTAATAAAACGAAAAACTAATAAGATTATAAAGAAATATAAAAAGAATTGTTCGGTCCGTTGCTTGCGATCTGATTTGAGTATAATATCCAGTGGAATCGTTATATAACAAATTGGTATGCCTTCCTTTTGGGTTGCAGGTCTAAGAGAAAGAGAGAGAGAGAGAGAGAGTGAGAGTAAGATGATATGATTTTCAGGCCATTCTTTACAAGGTGCTAAAATTTATCGATGTCGTTAAGTACACTAGAAATACAAAGCCTGTCACGTACTATTAAAATGACATGTGCTTGTAGAATAAACTGCAACACCAAAATTATATCGTGTAAAATTATATCAACAAGTGACACAAATTACATTCCAATTCCACTGAAGAGGGATTATCTAGAACATAAAACAGTTGCGATAACGAAAACTTGATAATAATAATTTTTCATAATATTTTTTATGGTATGTAAATGCGTTATTCTTATAATAATAAATCGGAATTTTATAGATGAAATAATTTGAAGTGTTTCTAGATCTTTCCGATTTAAAGGTCTAAGTGGCACTTCTACTGTCATGGATTGGCGTGTTGCCTGGTGGTAGCAACTCACCAGTACGTCTAGCACGATAAAGAGTGCGACAATAGCAGTGTCTCGCGCTTTCTGTCGCTCTCGTGCTAGTCGCGCCTCATCGTGTTAACCCTAATGATCCATAACATTTGCAGTGCCACTCAGGGCTTTAAATCGCAAAGATCTAGGGAGCACTGCCAGTGCACTCACCTCCCTGATAAATAAACTTAACAAGTCCCAAGTGCCTGTAGTTTTACCACCATTCTTACTCTTCAAAACCAGAATGGAAATGCTCGTATTACTGCTTGGCGGCAGAAACAGGTATCGTGGTAGTAGTTTCCTGGACGAACTCTTTCACAATAAGCTAATGACAGCCTTCTATCTCGTTAGGACTATTTCTAATCATGAAATATTTAACGTGTTTGTGAAATATATATTGTCCAATAATAGATACGGAACAGCTGATATTTTTCACGTTTTATAGGTACTTATACCACAGAAACTTGAATTTTTACCTCTGAAGATTTTCAACTAATTTAGTTAAATATTATTGTCAAATAATATAGATTAATACAAGACTAAGGTGGTTTACAAAACTACGAAAAAGAACCGATAATTTGCAATTTTGTAATCTTAGCGATAAATATCACATAACTTTTCATGTCTCATTAACGCTCTAATCGCGTTCGATAACAGTGTACGCATTTCAATTTCTTTTCAATAATTTTAATCAGAAATGGTAGAAGAAAATATATTCTACCTTTCGGTGACAGTTTACTCCTCTTGACAATTGAACATTAGTCAAAATACATAGTTTTACATGGTTTTACGCTTAGGGGGTCTACTCCTGTCCGTCTTCTCCTGTAATTCCGACATCCGTCTGAAAGAATGACTGTCAAATAAGTAATACTCGACCATATCGAAAGACCATGTCAAGGATGAAGCTTCATTCGCATCATCCGTCGTGAAGACCCCATTCTTTCCATCCTCTAAAGTTTTACGCGTTCTGCGATTGGTTCGACTTATCTTATATTTAATGGCGTTTTTTATTTCCTGCCACTTACATAGCTACCTACTTCATCTTATGCAATGATCTTATATACAGAGGATCATTATATAGGGTGTTCGCTTGCTGCACCCGGCTAATAATGAAAAATAAAACTGAGTTGAGAAAAAAACGCGGTTAAGTGACAAACGGTCAAATATCCGTTTTAATTAGTAAAAGATACAGCACAACATTATCTTTGAAAAATAGTTAAAATTAGTTAATGTGTACGTCTTATCGGAACTTACCTAACGACGCATAGCTGAAATATCATTAAACAATTTCAATATTCTAAAAGTGGGTTATGGATTTTTTATATCTCAAAAAAGTATTTTGTCTTTACACATATATCTACCTTAAGTAATAACTATTTAGGTAAAACGTTTAAATTTGTAGGTCGTCGAGGTTAAGTTATATTTTTATTTACTTAACCTAAAAATTAAAATTTTTGTTCAATCTAAAATGGTTTTTATGTTCTTGATAGCCAGTCATCGAGTAACTAGCAACATATATACGTGTACACTTCGTACCAGTACGTCACGGTCGAATCACGCCCCTCACTGGAATCAATAGACCGGGGCACAATGGTCCAGACGAGCGAGAACACAATCACTACCTATGCATTTGAATACGAAAAACTGACGAAAGTTCGTTTGACAAGTTTACAGTTCATTAATTCTTTTCTATTTGGATTTGTATGAGAGTTTCTATGTGAATTTGTTATGGACATTGCAAAATGTCAATTTCCTTGTGTTAACAGAAAGTGAAAAGTTGTGTCATTTAGCATGTGTACGATGGCCTTGGTATAAAATTTAATAAAGCATACTTAATAATGCCGTGTTTAGGAAGCATAGACTATAAATCTCATATTTCTAGACGTCTTATTTATGACAGCACATAAACATAAACTGTTCCCTGGATATTAAAAAGGATCCTCGCTACAATATGCCATAATAGCGCTTAAAGTGTTAAGTTTAATGACAGTTTTATGTAAAGATTCCTTGACTTCATAAAATTACTTTGCAAAAAAGATTTAGTAACATAAAAGACTCGAAACAAAAGAAAGGCTAGCTTTTGTCACTCTAAGATCATAAAAGCGGATTACCTGTTAGTTTGCCTGTTATTCTTGGACGTTGTGTAAATTGACGCAATTTCAACGACAGTGTTCGAAAAGACAAAGCTTTACACAAATCATATTATTAGAGCAGTTGTCCACATGTCACTTGGAAATTACACACAAATAAGACGATTTTAAAAGGAAGTTAAAAATTGCATACTCAATGCACACCCAAGTGTGACAGCTCGCACAATTACTGGTTGCTATTCTTATTGGCCGGGCACTGTATTCATATACTCATTGGACTGACACGTCCATTATAACTTGAGACTTGAACAGTACACTTTGCCAACTGAAAGACTACAATCCAGGAGGTTGGTTTACAATGGAGGAAGCGAACCCTCTCCTTGAGACAGGCATATGATATTACACAACAAGGGACAAGAACCTTTGTGAACGCGGGCAGTTTTCTGTAATAATACCTTAACCTTGTAAGATTGCAGGTATAATAAATTACTAGTAGCTTAGTGGAAATAGAGCCTGTTATTATTCATCTTGTTTTTTCTTTCCTTTAGTGCAGAGTACAAGAGCATTAGGTGTAAGGTACTGAGTTTTTTATTGTGCAAGAATGAAAATAAGGTAATGATGGTGCGAAAATAATATGTCAGAAACCAATTAGAGATTTGAATACGTGATAAAATACCTAATTGTATACGTAGCCTAGAAACTCTACAAAGTAATAAGTACTGGAGGATACTGTTGGGATGATTTTAATTTCTTTTCATCAAAAGAAAGAAAAGAATTTTGAGGTTTTATAACTGAAAAATTTTTATTTCAACATTTTATGATAAATTATTTTTCATGGAATCGATTATTACCGTCCTTATGTTATTTTTTCTTTCGACCATAGCCCGAAGATAAAACCGATTAGAATAATGGAGGTCCATCGGACCGTCACGAACGTGAGTCACACCTTAGCAAGTTCATTACGCAGGAAGATTTGCATTGTACGCAGAATTTTGATGAGGAAATTAAACTTCATGACAATGGGTTTTTTAAAAACAGTAAGAGAGAAATGAGTTTAAAGGAATTAACATGTTTACTCTAGCGTCATAGTACATTTATGAAAATGTAAATTATATCAAGAAGAAAGGTAATTTTTTCATGAAAAATAGTTACAGACGTGATATTAATAAGAGGAAAAAAAAATTAACTGGCTGTTCTTCAGAGACATTTTCACAAAGTCAAACATTCATTTCAGGGGCAATGTATACGCTTTTATAATAAGATTCCGGTTGATATTTAAAATTTGCCTTTCACGAGGTTTAAAATTATAGTGAAACACAAATTTTATAATACAACTTCTGCGTACTTGGATGACAAAAATCCGTGGTAATGACTGGTTTAGCTCTTGCAGGTTATTTCGATCTTATGATATTTGAAATAAATATTGTAAATGATAAATGTGTACAAATGTTTAATTACAAAGAGTAATCCTTCGACTTTCTTGCTAATTCTTCTCAGGGGAATCTGCCTTACGAATAAACGGTAGAGTTTCATCAGTATGACGATTTCAAGTGTAACTTGCATACCTATGAAATACAAATTGAGTTTAACTTTATTGGTAATTAAAAAAGTTTTTTTTTAAATTAAAGTATCTCTGGACCATCGTTGGCTATGGACCATCTATAGACCAAAGTTATGAGGGATCCTCTCCAAGCTTCCGGCATATGGTCTTCCCGGCCGCCTTTGTGAGTGTACGTGTCCTTGTTGACGGAGGCACTTCGCGGCTCGTGACAGTTAATGCTGGGGTGCCACAGGGCTCCGTGCTGTCGCCCACGCTGTTCCTTCTGCATATCAATGACTTGTTGCCTTTTGGCAACATTCATTGCTATGCAGATGATAGCACAGTGCACGGTTGCTATTATAAGCAATCGTCAAGCAGCCGGGAGGACCCTGAGAGAAACCGGGACAAACTTGTCGGTGAGCTCAACCATGTTTTGGAACATATATCGTCGTGGGGCTCCCGAAACTTGGTAGAGTTCGACGCGAAGAAAACCCAAATATGCGCGTTCAGCTCCAAAAAATCCCCATTCCTTCCACTTCCCTATCTTCAGGGTACAATGCTGACGTTGCAGGACAAGCTCAGCCTACTGGGGATGAGCATCCGGAAGGACATGAACAACAAAGAGTATATCGACAGCGTCATCTGTACCGCGTCGCGCAAGCTTGGCATCCTGAACAAGGTGCACCGATTTTTTACTCCAGAGCTGCGATACCTGTTGTATAAAGCTCAGGTCCGAAGCAGCATGGAGTACTGTTCGCACCTTTGGGACGGCTCTGCCAAGTACTTGCTCGATGCCCTAGATGGACTGCAGCGCTACGCCTTCCGTGTTGTCGACGATCCTCATGTAACTGAGCGTGCGGAGTCGTTACAGCTTCGCAGGGATATAGCGTCTCTTAGAGTATTCTATCGCCTGTACCACGGTGAGTGCTCTGAAGAGTTATTCAACCTTATCCCTTCCTCTCCTTTCCATCAGCGGACCACCTGTGCCGGACTGCGTTGCCACAGTTGGACGGTCAGTTCAATACCGTCCCGCACTAAAAAGTTTGGCAATTCGTTTTTATGTCGAACCATCAAATTGTGGAACCAACTCCCGGCGCATGTATACCCTCCCCTCTATAACATCGGGTCCTACAAACGTAGTGTGAAGAAGCATTTGGCCAGACCGGCAAAATGATAGTGACGGAGCGAAGATATTTGTGTTTTCCATCCGTTACTCTCATCTCTGGACTGTATTCGCACTTTCCATCAGGCATTACAGTCATTTTGCCGAGTCACAATAAAAAAAAAAAGGGAATTGCGTTAGTTATTGCTAAGTTTGAAGTGATATTATTGTTAATTGCAAAATTCAGTTAGGAGTATGCGAAAGAGTCTTAAACAAGTAGGTTTAGGCTAGAAATATGCACTTACATATACTTCTATACATAGTTATTTGCAAGTTTCACAGAGGATAAATGCATCTCCAATACTTTAGTTCAGTTAGTGTCTATACACATTTATTCTCGCAACCTTGGATTTAGTAGTTTTAGAAGACAATTTACTAAGGTAATTTTCAAAGAATTTCGTACGTATTTCATGAGAATTGTGACTCAAGCAGACACATAGGCACTCATGACAACTTTAACAAAACTGTGGGAATACCATAAAATTTTGCGTCGATTCCATATAAATAATGCAGAGCTATAAAGCAAACAGTTTACGAGTAACTGCAGGTTGTTCCATTCAAGTCTAAACAAGGTCTCGAAGCATCGTATGTTAGTTCCTAGCATATTCTGTGCTTTACGTCTATGCAGCGAAAATTTGCCTGAAATAATTTCTCGTGAAAATGAGATTTTGGTGGATGGCTTAAATCTGTTACGGAACGACAAAAATATAATACTGGTCGAATTTTAAATTTCCATGAGATCAAGAGGTGACAATGGGCGCCTTGAATTTGTTTGTATAGGAAATTCAAAGCGATTACTTGACCCAAATTTAAGGAACAGCTGTATTATCTTTCTGTGACTAAAATTAATACCAAAAGTTTTTTGTATTGAGTGGTAGAATGTCCCCTTAAAACGAAAAAAGCAGACCTGGAATTGCACTTATTAATACCATACTTATGTGTCAAATTTTGCATAACTATTCGGAAATTGATGAGATTTTTCAATTAACTCATAACTGTCCGAACGAATAATGGAATATTATCGCGAGTGTCGATGACACTGCTATCGAATCATACCAATGAAATCGTATCTTTGTATCAAACATGTGCAGTCGTTGGTCATGTTTTACAAACCTGTTTAATTTTTTTTAATGTTGCACTGTAACAATTATTACTAGCGTGTCAAGGAAAGTAATCAGGAAAAAATTGCAACGGTTGTTTTTCTTTGGCCTAATTTTCATGATAGTATCACTAAAGCAATAATTAATTTGCCACATTGTATGATTATCACTAATTACAGGTCTATTTCTTTACTTTCGAAAGAAGGTAGATTCATATGTCTGCTCTTAAGTCATCTGCCGCTGTCCAGTCAACCCGGGACCATAGAGCTTGTAACCCATAGTTTCCCAAAGTGGTACCTACCGCCGACCCAGTGAGCGCTGAAGAGTCCCAAGTGGGCGGTATGGGTCTCGGAAGCAATTGGGGGCGTTAGATGCTGTCTGAGGGGTGCAACCGCATTTGAAAAAAAAAACCTGAATTATCTATATAAACCACACAACATAACGTGTTATGTCACTTTACAGGTCCCATGGTCACGGTTCTGACCTCACCACCTCAGTCAACCGTGACCATGGGACCTGTAAAGGGTCCGAAACGTTGGTTTGTTTGAAAAAACAAATATACGCGATTTAAATTCGAAAAAATAGTTTCATTTCCTAAGGAAAATATTATTTCACATGTGTGGTTGAACACGACGGCCTACGCAAGCGCAGCATGTAAAATCTACTTGTGTTTAGATAACAGCACAGCGCCCAAGCTGCATTCCGTCATAGAAACCGGGAGTTAGCCAGGGCCATAACTTATTTGAGACCGAGTTTGAGCCCCATTCGCACTCGAGTTGTTTCACACGTGCTTAAGACAAGGCCAATGGCATGCGTGCTATTGTTATTGCATACTGGTGGTTTTACTAGAGACGGACGTGCGTATATTATGTTTCACTCAAGAATTAGACAAAGACGGAACCCCATTGGTCTTCAAAAGTACGTTTCTAAAACCGAATCAGGATTATGGCTACGGTGTTTAGGCGATTCAAGTCAGTCAAATAATCTTTATAAAATAACGCACACACTCATAGCCCCTATACTCATAGCATTAGGGAAACCCTATATCGCAGTTGCCATGAACACACACATAGACAACCACAAATTACACACAAAATTATGAGAGAAATAAATCTAGGCCATACAAATATTTCTCCCAGCCCGGGGATCGAATCCGAGATCTCTGCGTGGCAGATCAGCTAGGTAATCGTTCGGTCACAGAGGCAGCTCTTCAATCTTTATTTCATTATTCAACATCACTTACGTTCTTCCGATCCCGAAGTAAGTAGGTATCTAAAGCACTTGTGTTATTGAAATCGGAAACAACGACGGTACCACAAAGACTCA
Organism: Hyposmocoma kahamanoa; assembly: GCF_003589595.1. Taxonomy (NCBI): domain Eukaryota; kingdom Metazoa; phylum Arthropoda; class Insecta; order Lepidoptera; family Cosmopterigidae; genus Hyposmocoma; species Hyposmocoma kahamanoa. The sequence continues at coordinate 9,283,142 of NW_020653945.1, forward strand.
GACCCGAGACAATAGAAAAGTTACTTTTCTACATTGACCTGGCCAGGGATCGAGCCTGGGACCTCACAGATGGCGACACCATGAAAAGGAAACCACTCAACCACCGAGATCGTCATTAAACTCTACTGTTCCTTCGTAAGGCAGATTTCCCTAAGAAGAACGACCAAGAAACTCTAGGTATTGCCCTGTGTAAGTAAACATCTGAACACATAATAATATAATAATTATTTCAAACATCATCGATCGAGACAACTACAAGAGTTAAACGGGTCACTACCACAAATTTTTGTCACTCAAATACGCAGAGGCCTTTAGTGTAAAGTTTTTATTTCACAATAGTTTTGGCAAATTTTGAATATCAACCGGAATCTTATTACAGAAGCACATACATAGCTCTTTAATCAAATTTGTGACTTTGTGAAAACTCCTGTCAAGACCCGACAGTTATTTTTATTATTGTGGTATTCATAATCTGCACGCACGGCACAATGTTTAGCTGTGGTATATCTGTACTCTAAAGAAGCTCAAGTCCGTTTTTTATGATACCAAGTGACAAACATGTCGTGCGCTTGGTGGTAAACGACACGTCTGCCCATAACAGTTGCAGTGCCACTCGGAGTTTTAAATCACTAAGACCGGGCACTACTATTGCGCCCGTCACTCTAAGACATAAGTCGACTAGTCCCATATGCCTGTAATTTCATAAGCACCCTTACCTTCAAAACCGAAACGCAGTAATGTTCACATTACCTTGGAGCGTGCAACCGTTCCGAAATATCGGGAAAATAAAAAGAAGTCATACCGTGGTAAGAAGCCTGAAATTAGTGATAATCATTTAGTGAATAACCACGAAAGCCTTAAAATCTATATAAATTACATTTTTATAAACATGTTGTGACGAGTGAATTGTAATAAATTTGGAACACATGATACTTAATTATGTACAAAAATTGCTTCTTATGGTACTGGAATAGGAAGACTAGAAACTATGAAGTGGTACTCATAATCTGCATCCACGGGACAATGTTTAGCTGCGGTACTTATATCTGTACTCTAAAGAAGCTCAAGTCCGAGCGATTAATCTTTTTATGATACCAAGTGAAGGCACAAACAAGTCGTGCGCTTGTACCACCAAGACCGGGCACTACCATTGAGCCCGGTACTAGTCCCATATGGCTGGAATTTTATCAGCACCCTTACCCTTCAAATCCGAAACGCAATAATGTTCACATTACTACTTGGAGGCAGAAGGAGCAGGTAAGGTGGCAGTACTTCTGTGGACGAACTCTTTCACAAGGAGCTCTACTGCTACTGGAAGTTGAATAAAATTTAAGTGGTTAAACCAAAGTTACATTAAAGTCAAAATTACATCTTCAAGCTTATTATGAGTACAATATAGAAATATATTACACGTGCAAATACTAGACGTACCTGTTTTAAGAGCACACAGTATTATAATAGTATTATGGTGTCTCACGTAACTCAGTAAGCCAAGCATGTTGGTACACTAACTTGTCTGGAATGAGGCTCAAACTCGTTTATTATGTATACATATTACTTGACACATATAAGGAGGTTTAGTTAATTAGTTACAAGCAGAGAGCAAAATATATTTCCTTACCACTTTTTGTGTGTTCCCTACCATGTGCTTGTAGCATATCTTTTTTATTATCTATATTTATACAATTTTTATACACCGGGTTTTCAGGTTATCGTGATTGTTACTTACACATAGTAGCTGTAGAGCTCCTTGTGAAAGATTTCGTCCAGGGTAGTAAAACCTTACCTATTTCTGCCGCCAAGCAGAAATATCAGCATTACTGTGTTCCGGTTTTGACGGGGGGTCCTGGTGAAATTACAGGCACATGGAACTTGTCAACTTGTTTTAGGGTGACGGGCGCAGTGGTAGTGCTCCTCAGATCTTTGCAATTTAAAGCTCTGAGTGGCACTGTAACTGTTATGGACAGCGTGTAGCTTACCATCAGGCGCACGACTTGTTGGTCCCGTCACATGATGTTATTAAAAAAAAATTGCAAATGAAAAAGAGCTCGTAACGTTGGATTGATTGAAAGAAACAAGTGTACGCGATTTAGATCCGAAAAAAATTGTTTCATCTCCAAAATAATTATATTTTCACTTAATAGTCATCACCCAACCCACAGCTGGGTACAAACCTCCTGACGTTTGTACCCTCCACCACGATCCTGTCCAAATCTCACCCATCTACTGCCCGCGACTTTGACGATGTTGTCCGCCTATTCCGCTACAAGACGTCTCACGTTTCTTGGCCACTATCCGGTTGTCGCTTAACTCCATCTGTTTTCACTACGCCTCGCAATATTTCTTGCCCAGCGCCATTTTAATTTTGTTATCCGATCTATGTCCTGTTCCTTCGGATTTCGTAATTCGGAACTCGGTGTATAAGTTTGATGCTGAGCTTGAACATGACTCTTACTTACAATTACAAAACTTCTCACTACGATTTATTTTAGGTCCTAAACTGAATCGTAATAAGAGTTCATGGTAAGGCCCAAGGTGCGACTTTCGCGAGAGCGACATAAAGCACGAGATCTCTATGTGAGAATAGCATTATCTCGCGCTTTAAGTCGCTCTCGCGCTAGTCGCGCCCTGTCGTGCTGGCCCTACAGGGCGCGACTTGCGCGATAGCGACATAACGTCGCCTTGCTTTCTCAAACTGGTATCTTGAAAAGAGTGATTATTCAGGAGACGGCAACACTTTCTATTTATTTAAAATTTCTTATCAAGGGTATTCATTTGGATGCATTACTTTAAGAATAGGCAAAAGCTAGTGTATAAATTTGAAGGAAATGTGATGTGAAATCAGCCTGCAACATTTGTATATACAATCCATTTTTTGCATTTCAGTAACTTTGTACTTCAAGACACGACTTTGAGAAAGTAAGGCGACGAAAAAAAAGATCCCGCGCTTTATGTCGCTCTCCCGCAAATCGCGCTTAGTCGTGCTAACCTTACAGAAATAAGTACGGAAAAAATGCACTAGATAATTATGGGATTTCAGAGAAAGGTATTATCTACTCGATATGTATTGCTACTTCCTTGAAGTATAGGTAAATATACTCTAATCATTCTTATCTGTGGTTATAACATAGATTTGTTGATAAATAAAATGACATGCAAACAATGATTTGTACTAGCTAGAAAATGGCTAAACGTGTTAAGAAGACTTTACCATTATTGTGTTAGTACACTTTGTTTCTTCTGTCCAACGTGCTCATGATCTTATAAAAGGGTTAGGTAATACTGGGTTGGCCCAAAAATCCGTGCAGTGTCACAATATATGTGAACATTTTAAAAAACAAACGAAATATTACGTAAATAAACTTTGATCAATTATGAATATGTTGATCTACGATGTTTTGCCAATTTTTGACTGAACTTTACGATTTGCAAGAATTAAAATATTTGAACTTTCCCACCTATTATTATAACGCGCGCTAAAATATTGTTTTTGAAATGACCATAGACAACGCAATATTTTAGAAGATAAAAATTCTACAAAAGAAAAAGGTTACTTTTTTATTTTAGCTAGTGGCCATGAAATGACCATAGACGATATATCATTTTAAAAGATAAAAGTTCTTTTTTGTTTTAGTTAGTAGCAAATCCCGCTCGGACTTGTTGGCCAACCCATTAATTCTGATAGGAAAATGTCGATAACACTGAACAAGAATAAATCATCAAAATTGCAAATTGTTTACCAAACATTATTAATTTCCATAAAACTCTTCGTTGCAGCAAAAAAAAATATAAAGTCAGTATATAAAAAAAAAAGGTATATTTGTTAAAAATTCGAATAAAATTTTTAGCATATTTGTTCTTAGTTATCGATACTTTCATATCCCTAAGTATTATTAGGCTCTTTTGTAACATCAAGTATAATGCCATTTTCTATACTGTTATAGTAGCTTTGTTATGCTTGCTCCTGAGCTACTATAACAGCTTCTAACGTCGGAGACAAAAGTGTTGATACAGTAATGCGAGTTGGGCCATATCCAGTTACGTTATAAGTAACGTAAGCCGGACACTGCTAATTACTTGCCACTCAATTGCTTAGTGCATACTTATACTTGCACATACTGTGCTTAAATGGATTAGTTTTTACTATAGCGGAGGTTAAATGTTGGTATAAATTAAATTCCCTGGTGATATTGAAAAGAGTACAATATTAATTGAAGCATAATTAATTATATTACCGTACCGTTCGTTGTAGCAAACTGCAGTATGACGGTGATATCCTCTGTCGTCGTCATTCCATCTTTTTATCACCCTCTTTTATAGACCCTGGCTACTTATTTTTAAAATTTTGAATCGTTCTTGAATTTCCTTTTCTTTCACTGTTCTTACGTTTGTTAGATCCGCAATCACTCCCATCAAAATTCTTGAAATGAGAGGAAGTGCCGTAAATCACAAATCACCTTCATTTCCTGCTCCTCTGTCTGCCTTCGTGGCCGAACGATTACCATGGTCTGCCACGCAGAGGTCCCAGGTTCGATTCCCGGGCCGGGAGAAATATTCGTATGGCCTACATTTAGTTCTCTCGTGAGTTTGGGTGAAATTTGTGGTGTTTTATGTATGTGTCCATGTCACCCGCGATGTAGGGTTTCCGTAGTGCGGGGCTATGAGTGTATTATTTCCTGTGTGTTGTTAAACTTCACGTCGATTACTATTAAATTTATCTAGTTAGGCCCTTTTGGAGCGAATATTGTGTATTGTGTTATTTAGTTTTATAGGGAGTGTTTTCTAATAATTGTATCTTTTTTACATCATTTTATTATTTGTTACAGCCTTCCTTTTCCACTTTTATCATCTTTTACTAATCTTGTGAACCAAGCCTTCTACATTCATATTTCTCCAAAGGCTATGCTACAGTTTTTTTATAATATTGACGGGACGAGCAAGTCGTGCGCCTAATGGCAAGCTACACGCCTATCTATAACAGTTGTAGTGCTCAGAGCTTTAAATTGCAAAGATCTGAGGGGCACTGCCACTGCCCCCGTCACTCTGAGACATAAGTTGATAAGACTCATGTGCCTGTAATTTACCCTTCAAAACCGGAACACAGTAATGCTGACATCATTGCTTGGCGGCAGAAATAGGTAAGGTGGCAGTAATACCCTGGATGAACTCTTTCACAAGGAGCTCTACTGCTCCTAAACTACATTACGGCAGTAGTCGTCGCAAATCTTTTTAACCCCCGAAGCAAAATGAGGGGAATTATAAGTCTGAAGCCTTTGTAGTATATTTGCCTGTCTCTGTCTTTATTTGTACGTCTTTCTGTGGTATCGTAACTCCCAGGTGGACTGACCACAAAGCGGTTATTTTTTTATTTGAAGGTTAATTTAATCGAAACCATTCTTAGCTATATTTGATGAATATCTGTTCAGCTGTTTCTCAGATAGTGCAGAGATCCCAGTCATAAAATGAATAAGTATTATTTTACTTTCACCTGTCCGATCGATTTGAAAATTGGTATGCTACGGAAATCCAACAACATTGCAATAATGTAGTAGCAGTAGAGGTCCTTGTGAAATAGTTCGTCCAGGGAAGTACTGTCACCGTAACTATTTCTGCCGCCAAGCAGTAATGTGAGCATTACCGCGTTCCGGTTTCGAAGGATAAGGGTGCTGGTAAAATTACAGGCACGTGTGACGTTTCAACTTATGTCTCAGAGCGCAGTGCACCTCAGATCTTCGCGATTTAAAGCTCTGAGTGGCACTGCAACTGTTATAGTGATTCGTGTCGTTTACCATCACTTAGTATCATCGACGAACAAGTCGTAGAGTTAGCGGCACGCCTGTCTATAATTGCCGCTTTAAATCGCAAAGATCTGAGGGGCACTGCTACTGCTATCGTCACTCTGTGACATAAGTTGAAAAGCCCTACGTGCCTGTAATTTCATCAGCACCTTTACTTACCCTTTTAGAGTTGGTATTACCTCAGCTTGAATTCAAATTTTTCCCATACTAAATCGATTCAATTGCGCGAGTGGAGCGACAGGGACGCTGACTTTATTTCAGAATTTATTTTATTACAAACGAAATTAAAGCCAATGGAAAAATGTATAGGTATCGTATTTATTATACGTGTTCCACTTAGTTTAGTTGATATAAAAAAAAATATTGTTATATGTAAAGTACCTATTCAATACAGCGGTTTTTTTTTTGTAAAATTTCGAGGTAAGTTTGTGTTTTTTTTTGCGAAAATTTTTAGGAACCGTATTTTCACACCGTATATCAGTGTATATCCCCAGTTTTACTATAGGTAATTAAATATTTTCCAAAGTGATGATTTAACACGTTCACTGTTGTGCGGAATCAACCAAAGCTGTTTTTGGGTTGTATCGATTCTTAAAACCGGAGTAATGCTCTCATAAGTAAGTTGGCAGTTCTTCCCTGGACGAACTCTTTCACATCAAGCTCTACTGCAACTAAACCCATGTATACATGCGGCTATATCGTATTGAATAGCCGAGTCGTAAATTTTAGAAAAACAGTGCTTTAGTTACACATCTCATTTCTCTGATGCAGTACGTTACCCATGAAAGGTAAAACCGGCTGATTGAATTGTGTGCCGTTTTCCATTTTCGACGAGATGCGTAACGGGAAGATGGATTCCGAGTAGCATTCCTTGCCGTACCGCACTACCAGGTAGAGTTGTACATTTTGGAATGATATGCTGAATAATGTGAATTTTGTTAACCGGAGTGTCCAAATTCGCGCCGCGGGCCTGTGTTCTGGAGTGAATTCCGTTGCTCTGTTACTCATAGTGTAGGGAATTTCCTTGCTGAGAAAACCTTATGCATACGAAGTTTGATCTTATTTTGTATTTTAATAAATCAAATTCAATGTCCCTGTATTTGATTTGTAGCCATAATCTATAAATTAAGATTTTTTGTTTCTGATACCAATTGTGCAAAGAACAAGTCGTGCACCTGGTAGTAAGCGACAAGTCCATAGAAGTCGCAAACATTAACTACAACTGTGTAGTTTGATGTTTGATTGAAATAATTTGCTAGAAATGTAAATATAATTTATGAAAATACTAATTCATTATTTTTCCTGTGGTCATACTGTTTTAAAACCTATAGAATGTTCAATTCCCTTAGAAATTAGCATAAAGGGTTACCTTTAATAGATATTTACAAGACTGTAATTGTGAATTAGTTAACCAGACTTCGGTATTAGCAGTTGCACTAGGGGTCCTTGTGAAAGAGTTCGTTCCGTGGAGTACAGTGATCTTACCTATTTCTGCCACCAAGCAGTAATCCGAACATTACTGCGTTCCGGTCTTGAAGGGTAAGGGTGCTGGGGAAAGTACAGGTACATGGGACTTGTCAACTTATGTCTTAGAGTGACGGGCGCAGTGGCAATGCCCGTCAGATCCATGCGATTTAAAGTTCTGAGCGACACTGTAACTGCTGTGGACAAGCGTGTCGCTTACTACCAGGTGTGTACGACTTGTTCTTTGCACACTTGGTATCATAAACAAAAATATTAATTTATAGATGATTATGGCTACAAATCAAATACAGCGACATTGAATTGTATTTGTTAATATACAAAATAATATCGAACTTCGATCGCATAATGATAATGAGCCAGAAGATCACACCAAGTACCTGATCTCAAACAAGGGAGTTCCCTACACCAGAGCAACGGTATCCACTCCAGAATACCTCGTCTTGTTCGTCCTGTCACATGATATTATAAAGAAAAAAGTTTAGAAAAGTTCAAATTGGTCCTACCGGGAATGGAACCCGGAACATACTCATCCAGCGCTCATACTGCGAACCCTTAGAAAAGTTAAGGAAACTACGGAAATATAGAATGTTTAAATTACTAGCAATTTATTTTCTTAACCTTGTTACCTCTATCTATATGATTGGATCACCGTTATAAACGCTTTGCATACTGCATACTGTATGCTAATATATTAGGTACCGATAAGTTTAGAGCCAATTACTTAATAGATAACCATTTTGAAGCAAGGTAATCAATCGCAATTCTGTGATTATCTTGCTTCAAAGTCGTTACCACAATGGTATTCTACCGCCTCAGAAGCAGCAGGTCGTGGGTTCGAATGCCGGCTTGCACCTCGTGAGTTTTGGAAATTTTTGTGCGAAATTTACTTTAATTTCAAATTGTTAAATTTTGGTAAAGTAATAAAACATTTTGAGGAAATCTGTATGACGGTTTTACGATAAATTTTTATAAAGTAGATTAATTTTTGAACACACTTTGTTATAATAATAATACTGGTTTATGAATAGAACCTCTTTAAAGTTATCTTTTGCAACATTTTAACTATCACTGGCCATTTCAATATTAGAATGATGGACTATCAATGCCACGGTATTTCTTAATTTCTTTCTAAATGCACAGGTGATTATGTACGAGAAAGCGAATTTTATAATTACATAAAAAGTATTATTTCATGTTATCACTTTATATTGTAATAAAGTACAGAACTAAAAAAAAACAAAATCTACAGTGTATCTTATAAATCAACTATAGAATAAAAAAGCGTATTCTAACGAGTCAATGGAAGTCAAATACTCGTGGAGACAAATTCAATAAATACCAACTGTCTTTTGATAAGACTAACATGTTCGACCACCTTTCTGCTCCATCATCATACCCTGTTCACCATTTATTGAGCAACTACTCGTCAAGAGCAATCCAATAATTCCAAACTCGGTGCCGGGGTTCTACGTTTGATAAAGCTGACTTTCTGTGTTCACCTGACATCATCAGAAGAACTAAAAAAAATGTACAGTGCTACTTATAAATCAATTATACAAAAATAGATTTCAACTAAAACCCGTAACTCAAAATAAGTGAAGTGTAATAGATATCGTTCCAGGTGGAGTATCTAAATTTGATCATTGACTCTTTAACAGTACTCAACTCTAGTCCATCAGTGGGTTATGCGTGCACGCATTAAATTGGTTTAAGCTGAGATAATTGATACACGGTTTCCTAACACAGTTTGAATACAAACAGTTATTAAAAATTAAATTCGTATTCTCAATTTACGGTGCTGCGGAAAGGAACGGAAGCGGATTTTTGAAACCATAGCATAATTAACTTCATATCAATTGTGTAGCGTAGAAACTAGATACGAGCCAAAAAAGCCCAGATTTAATCCGAAGAATTCTCGCGCAATCTCAGGAATTCCCGCATATAGCGTAACGCATCTAGTTATTTACGTTTTCCAATTGACATAAAGTTCATTATGATATGTACCGATGGCAGCACATCAAGCTACACATGGAAGGATCCTGTTGCACTGGAGGCGATATTCGAATGAAAGTGTTATAGCTCAATGTGCTGTTGGCTGTACAATTTCGTTTCGGTGCAAAATACACGCTACGAAGAATTAAAAAACGAAGTGCAGAGTACTTTCTCGAGGTTGTTTGAAGCAAAAAAATATAAAATATGATATTAATTATATTATATTATTATGTTGTAAATATTACCAAATACAATCAACAACACTAATCGGACACCGGATATTAAAAATAACGACCTCTGTGAACGAGTTTTTATTTGCATCCCGGTTTTTATGGTGCGCCATCTCTGAGTTCCCGGATTCGATCCCTTTTCTATGTTGTCTCGGGTCTGGGTGTGTGGTACCGTCTTTGTTTCCGATTTCCATATCACCGGGACAGCAGAAGTGTGTCAAGTTTAACAGTCAAGGGAATTTTTCTTTGTGTTTGTTCCATCTTTGTATCAATAATAATAACAAACTTATAGATTTTTTTTTTACAAAACATAAAGATAATAAATATCATGCTAATAAAAACATCATGATATTCAATAAAAATAAAATGTTGCGACATACATAACTGTTCAGATATTGCAAATACCAATTACTGAATACATTTTTAGATATAAGTAATGTAGAAATTGAAATACAATTACAAAAAAAATACGTATATATATTGGGTATTCTTATTTCAAATACGGCCCTGCCCTGACTGAGATGAATAGATCTTAATTAAATTTCTTTTTTAGCGAGCTTGTATGTTCGACTCTTTATAACTTATCTACTCTGTGATCGGTTTACGCTTTGATATATTTTGCTCGAGGCGAAGGCTGTCTGTCACTCAAGGTCCACTTTAAGTGTGATTAAAAACACGTACTTAAATATATTCTACTTTCGTAGTTAATTGCTACAATGTACAACTTTTTTAGCTATTTCCGTTTCCAAAAAACCCATATTAGTATTATTAAATATCACCAATGTATAATATGTAAATACTTCACAATGGTTTCAGTGAAATGTTGCTACTCTACAACAAATGTGAGGAAAATAACAGTAGGTAAATTTGCAAAAACCCAATTTATTGTTGCGAGTTAATAATAAAAACACACACACGACATCTTTGAAATATCTTCCTGTACGTTAGTAGTAAACCTTATAAAATTACTATTATGAAGAAAATTCAATAGGGCTACAAGCCTTATATAAAAATCTTTAGGGTTGACAATCGCGTCTACAACTACGATGAACGACATTATGAACAAAATTCGTTCAAATTGTAATAGCATAATGCACCTGTGTTGTGGCGTTGCAATAAATGTCTATTCTATTTTGTTCTGTTCTGTGCTGTACTGTTATGTTGTGTTCTGTTCTGTTCTGTTCTGTTCTGTTCTGTTCTGTTCTATTCTGTTCTATTCTATTCTATTCTATTCTATTCTATTCTTATGAAGTTTATATCTATCGTGTAACGTACAAACTGTGTATATACGCGATGTAAGGGAGTCACCACACTTTTTAACACAGAATCGCATTAAGCCGATTAGAAAAAGCTTTAACGGCGAAACGGCTAATCCGACAAGTATGGTTCAACACGATTACATCTAGACGATTCCGCGTTAATAAGTTCGGTGACTCCCTAAGAAGATGTGCTGTTTTTTTTTTGGCTCGTATCTAGTTTGTACGTTTCACAATTGATAGAAAGTTCATTATACTATGGTTACAATAATATCGCTTCCATTCTGCGGCAACGGAAATTAAGCGCACATCTAACAACAAAAACGTGCGCTTAAGGTAGTCACCACACTTATCGATAAGGCTCCCATGAAGCCAGTTGCAAAAAATTTATGTCAATGTAGTAGCAGCGAAAAAGATTGACAAAAAGATGCGCCCGTCATCCTGAAACACACTTCATACGGAGCAAGGAGCTCTACTGCTCTGGTTTGTTGGAAAACCAAATATACGCTATTCAAAAATAGTGTCGTTTCCAAGATTTTATTTATTGCATGAACGTAAAGGTGTTTCTGACCCACTCAAGCCGTTTCCGCGTTAATACGTGTGATAACTCCCCAAGGCTTGTCGTCTGAATCGGCCCTTATCCTATTTTTAAACTTCTTGCACAAGTATTTAGTGCAACGACATGCAAATATTACTGTTACGTGTTTCAAACGTGTTGTGCTCGCTTTAATGCCTTTTCAATCTAATTCATAAATAGTAATGGGCGTTAAGGGTTTCAATTAAATGGAACATTTTTATTACACTTGGCATTGCAACTCTTCGTCTCTAAGCACCACCTTATTAAAGACGAGATTGATAATTTCAGTTTAACTATCTGCCTTAATATAGACTTGTTTATGCTAGTTGAAAACAATTTGCCTATCATCAAAGGCCCGGATCAGAATTGCTGTTGTAAAAGCTGATAAGTACAATTATTACCCCACCATATTGAGGCACTAGAAGGAGTTTAAATGACAAGACGAACATTGATACAAAAATACACCCTTTCACGGTTAAAAGGTAGCCTCTTAAATTATACTTGACAACTGTTCAAATATTATTATTGATGCAAAGATTGAACAAACAAAGAAAGAATCCGTCGATCTGACTGGACTCGAACAAGTGTTTCTCCGACCCTACTAAGCTAAATAAGATTTAGAGTGTCTTGCAGATACCCTCGACACCATATCCAATCACTTTGCCAACCTCTTCGAAGAACTAAATCGGTAGAATTTAAAACTTATATATGTACATACATCAAAAGTGTCTAGGGATCAAGCACGTCTTTGAAAATCAGGTTTTTTAATTATTATATTTTCAACACCAATGGTTTTTGGTCAATTTCAAAATTTTAAAAATACGTAAGTAACTAAATAAATAATGTTATGTAGATAATTTTAATTATTAATACAAAGATCGCACACTTAGAAAAAAGCACAGGTTTATTTAGGTTTGCTAGGATACGTCGGTTCGAAATCGGCCGGATCGACGGAAGTTTTTCTAAGTATTCGATCTTTGTATGAATAATTTATAACAAACTAGTGGAGTAATTTCACAAAAAAATAATTGAATATCATGGTGGTGAAACATCCTAACATTAAATAAAAACTTAGATCATTTTATTTAACTTTAATGGGGTAATAAAAAAATATGTGTGTAATATAAGTAGTGTATAATGTCGACGTACGTACGTACGTGGAGATTGTATTCGAAAAATATTAAAACAAAATAGGTATCATTGTTATACTTAGTTATTAATACAAAGCTAAGAAAAAATCTTTCGATCCAGCTGGGTTCGATCCATTTGGCACAGATGGCTCTACGGCAAAAAGTTATTAAAAACCAAAAAATCTGCAACAAGCACATAGAAAAATTCGTAAGGTCCGCTTATTCGTTCCGTGGCATAGTTGGCGTAGCGTCTGACACGGTTTGCTGGAACACGTTGCACTGTGATTCCCCCATAGGCCATAAATCAAAAAAAATCATTGGCTTATCCCGGTTAGATCAACTCACTAAGTTAGTAACTAGTTAACAAGCTTCCAAAAACTATAAATATCAATGTAATTAGGTCACGTTATCATTCACTTTTGTGCATCGGAAGTGAGCGCATCGCGAGACTAATTATCACCACGTGTGAGTCATCGAAACTTAATCACTTTGTTTTTGAGTGTCACTATTCCAAATCAAGTGTTTACGTGTTGTGAAAGCATGGAGATCCAAGAGCATGGTATGTACTTTTATTATCAATTTTTTTTAATTTTTTTTATGCATATTTTTTTTATATATAAATTTTTTATTGAAGGCAGTTTTTTGGTGAAAATTTTTGGCATAACTTAATTTCCTTTAGACCTACAACTTTTGGCTGCGCTGAGCTGCACCTGAGGTATATGGTTTTTGAATAAGGAGTATGTCCTTATTAAGAGCTATAAGTTTCATTTGCATCTTGCTGCCTCTTCTTGGCTTAAAGGGGTGTCAAAGTATGCATGTCCATAGTATTGAATTTTTAATTTTTTTTTAAGTTCAGCTTTCATATTGTTTTAGGTACATTTTTCAAATGTTCTGTATCGAGGATGACAATTTTTGATATTTGGCACTCTAAAGTGGGTAATCCAAATGAAAAAATGCAACACGTCCTGAGCACTTTGACCGAAACATCATCCCTTTCTGACGACATCGAAAATATTGATTTAGAGACTTTAAGCCTTAAAATTAAGAATATTTGTAAACGAATTTCCCACTACTGGGCAAAGTCGAATCGTACTAGATCTAAATTCTTAGAAAAATATTCAGATTGGCTGCATGTCGTTGAAAATATTGATGTACAGCGAACTGAGTTACGTGTATCTCAGAGCTTTGACGAAGTTAAACCATCAACTTCTTCATCGCATGGCCGTCCGAGAATTAACTTTGACGACACCAGTAAACGTACAAAAAGGAGAAGATTGGCTAGTTTGTCTAACCAAGACCCTTCTCTTGTACAGTCATTGCTCAATGCGTCCGATAGCTTGTCTTGTCCTGAAATCGATTCTAGCGAAGTTTTATCGCTCATTGTTGAAGCTCAGTTAACTCGACATCAATATATATTAGTAAAGAAATTTATAGACAATAAGTTTTCAAAAACCATTTTCCCATCTTACCAAAGTGTCGTGGAATCTAAAAAACACTGTTATCCTTCAGATATTACTGTTACAGAATCATCCGCCGAAGTCGAACTTCAAAGTTTATTAGATCATACTGCCAATCGGATTCTCAAGTCTCAAAAAGATGTTTTGGATAGTGTACCTAATGAGTCTCTAGATAAGATATCTTTGATAGGGAAATGGGGTTTCGATGGCAGTACAGGGCATTCAGAATATAAACAGTGTTTTTCTGACTCCACTCTTGAAGACAGTAGCCTGTTTGTTACTTCGTATGTGCCACTTCAGCTTGTTTTGACAACAGATAACAAAGAAAATTCAGTAGTTTTGTGGAAAAATCCTCGTCCTTCATCAACTCAATACTGTCGTCCCATACGCCTCCGATATTTGAAGGAATCGACTGCAGTGTCAGTTGAGGAAGAAGCTCATTTTAAAGATAAAATAAGGAACTTGCAGCCTACTGTTTTCAAGGAAGAAGATCGCGAATATCGCATTACTCATTGTTTGCAACTTACTATGGTAGATGGTAAAGTGTGTAATGCACTTAGTGGTGTTTCTTCATCAAAATGTTTTATTTGTAACGCCTTGCCCAGTGAAATGAACAAAATTGACGAATGTTTAAATAAGGAAGTCGATGAGAGTAAATATGAATTTGGTTTATCACCTCTTCACGCGTTAATACGTTTTTTTGAATATTTTGTTCATGTCGCGTACAAGTTAGATGTTAGGAAGTGGCAAGCTAGGTCCGCTAATGACAAAATGCTTGTTGCTGCAAAAAAATCATATGTTCAGACTCAATTTAGAGAAAGATTAGGGCTTATAGTGGATAAGCCTAAAAGTGGCGGAAGCGGAACATCAAACGATGGTAATACAGCCAGGCGGTTTTTCTCGAATTCAGAAATTTCCGCTGAAATTACTGGGATCAAGAAGGATCTCCTAGATCGTTGCTGGATCATCCTTCAATGTTTAAATTCGGGATATAATATTAATAAGACGAACTTCGAAGAGTTCGCTTTAGAGACGGCTCGGCAGTTAGTTGCCGAGTATCCGTGGTATAACATGCCTGCTTCCGTTCACAAAGTTCTAATTCATGGTGCTAATGTTATAGATTACGGTTTGTTGTCAATCGGAGAGTTGTCTGAAGAAGCAGCTGAAGCGACTAACAAATACATCAAGTCTTTTAGAAAAAATCATACGCGTAAAATGAGTCGCATTGTGACCAACACAGATTTAGTAAATAGGCTGCTTCTTCATTCAGATCCCTTCATAACAGGTCTACGAAAGTTACCTGTTAAAAAAAAAGGTGTACTGTCAAAAGCTGTATTAGACTTGTTATGTATTTAAAGTTAATATTGTTGAGATTTAATGTATTTTGGTATAATTTGTGTTTTGTTTGTATTTTGTAAAATGAACTTTTTTATGTATTTTTATTGTTTTAATTTATTCATTTGTGGTTATTGTTAATACAAATAATCATTATTTACACAGTTTTACCATTAAAAGTCGCAGTATAAAATGTTTTAGATACATCGTCTAAAAACAAAATTACTGCGAGACATTTTTACACCTAAATATTGTCAAATATTTTTTAAAATGTATAATTTTATTAATTTACGTTTACCTAATCATATTTTAACGTAATAAAATAAAAAAATAATAATAATTTCGGAGTTACGTATTTATGACCGCCTTAGTATGGAGCGTGAATCACCGTGCGTTGGATCGAATCCAGCCGGATCTAATGATTTTTTCTTGGTGTCTGATTTTAGTATTAATAATTATAACAAACACATTAGCATAGCAATACAAAGGGGGAACGCTGCCAGATCTTGGGCACCTTGCCGCGGGGACCCAATTTTATTCATATAATTTAAAAATCCTAGTTTTATTTTCTTGTAGTTAAGCTCTTTTTGTCTTTTTTTTAAATAGGTACCTAAATACTCTTCCTTACAATATTTAAAAAAATGATATCAGTTAGTAACAATAATATATTGTTAATTTAAAAAGGCTTCTTTTCTCATTTCCACATGAGGTGTTTACCTGTAATTATTTGTGCATTAAATTTAAAACCCCAAATCAATGTACCTAATAAATAAGTCACAATAGCTTAAATTGAAAAAAAAAAAAAATTGTAAATGAATATTATTCGTTCATTCACTCATTTAATAGTTCTACGATTCTCAATAGGCACAAGCAGTTCACTGATTTAAGAATATAAGTTGACTTATATAAACCGTTCAGCATTTCAACCCCATAAAAAACGGAAGTTTAAAATTTGATTAAAGAGAATACTAAGATTTAAGTTTAACGTTTTGAAGTTAAGTGGTACGACATTGAGTTTGCTCCAACGATTGGCTTCACGCCAAATGATTACGTTCTAACTGCAAAACTGTTAGTAAACGCCCAACTTGAATTTCAACGGACACCCGCAGTGTGGAAACATCGATCTCAAAACACAGTTACATAGAAAGCTTTAACTTTCTGCGTTTTATCTGATTCTTTTTTATGATTTCGAAGGGTCGTTTTAGTAAAAGTTTTTCGTTTTAATGAATGAAGTTAACCCAGGCGCGGGATAACCAACAACCTGTTTGTTTTTTTTTTTACTTATAAATTCTATTAAGTAGTTTTGGGAAATTCTTTCTTCGATCATTGCTACCACATGACAGGACGAACAAGTTGTGCGCCTGATGTTAAGCAGCCCACAACAGTTGGAGTGCCATTCAGAGCTTTCAAACTCAAGATCATAATCTTCCAGTGACATAAGTTGACAAGTCCCATATGCCTGTAATTTCACCAGCACCTTTCAAAACCAGAATGTAGTAATGCTCACGTTACGGCTTGGCGGCAGAAATAGGTAAGGTACTTCCCTGTACGAACACTTTCACAAGGAGCTTTACTACTACTAGAATTTGAATACAATTTAAGTCGTTAAACCAAAGTTGCATTAAAATCAAAGTTACGTTTTCAAGCTTATTATAAGTACAATATAGAATTACGGCTAACAGTCAACCGTGACCAAGTGTCCATGGAAAATATAAGCGAGTTAGATCGGAAAAATAGTTTCATTTCTGATGCAACTGCATCAAAATCACCCTATTTAGGGCAGTGAATGAAGTTTCATTCATATAAATATAAATAGGGTGAAAATAAACCTTTTCGATTCTGTTGTCTACCTATTCATAAATGGCTATGTTTACAACTACCCAGTCTCAAAAATATCAATAATTACATGACGTATAACGAATGATTAATGTAAAAATATAAATACATTTCTCCTTTATATCGTCTTTCGCCTTTTATAAAACTCGAAATTAATAGTAATTATAATGAAATAAGCATAAAATGACATGTAAAATTGTCGGCAATGTGGTATCGCCATATCGGGTTGACAATATGGGCAGGAAGAGCTAAAATGGACCGCGGAATCGGACGGAAGTCCTTCAACTGTTCTTATAGTCAATTGGATACTTTATAGTTTATATTTAAAAGTTATGGATCATTAATTTGGTATTAAATAATAGCGTACACTGACCTACATACATTGGATGTCAATAAAGCGGTTTGCATACCTTTGAGTTTCTCGGAATTTAAGTACGAAATTTAGTTTGAAATTTACCTTGAGCTCCGTAAAGGAAAACGATTTGAAGAGACCTGCACATCGAAGAAAGTTCACGACTCTCGGAAAATGTGTATAGTTCTCAACCCGCATTTATATTTAAGAACTATTTTAGCAGTACAGCTTCTTGTAAAAGAGTTCGACCAGGGAAATACTACCTGCGGGTATACGCACAATACAAAGTCGATATTTTTTAAACATCTAACCTACCTATCATCATTACGTGCGCCTCAGTAATGACATTCTTTAGTAACATTAAAGCTCTTTGTGAAGACGTCGTTCAGGGAACCTCATCTATTTCTGCCACCAAGCAGTAATGTTAGCATTGCAGCGTTCCGGCTTAGAACGGTAAGGGTGCTGGTGAAATTACAGGCACATGGGACTTGTCAACTTATGTCTCAGGGTGACGGGCACAGTGGCAGTGCCACTCAGATCTTTGCGATTTAAAGCTCTGAGTGGCTCTTCAACTATTATGGACAGCCAGGTAGCTTACCATCAGGCACTTTTTCGTCCCGTCACTTGATATTATAAAAAAAAAACTGTCCACGAACGAGATAATCAATGCACACAAGTCACACTGATTGCAACCAAATCTAACTATAGGACATTATATCAGATAGAATGTCTATTGATATATGTTTTGGCGACAGAATAGTAGACAAATAATATGAGTATAAAAATCAATCTCTTACAATTGACCGGCTATCGCAACACAATGAAAGACAATGAACAACATTCGATGTTATCGGACTTCTATTGCACTAAGCCGAGGTCGTCTAGACTTATTTAACTACAAACGAGGAGTTGACATTAGTCTTTGATTTATTAGCCTTTCTAATACACTGTTGAATTGTGAAACCTTTAACAAATAACCTTTAAAATAAATTTCAAGAACGTCTATCGAAAACACAAAAAAGGGAAAATGACTGTACTTGAGCACGATTTATAGGCAGCTAGTTACACAATGTTGTACCTACCTTTTAAAGTAGGTTGCTATTAAATTGTGGAGTAAAAATATTTATTCAAACTCTTTTATACATGTGCTGTATCACATGCTTTTGAAATATTCAATGAGTAAATGTAGAGTTGGGTATGTTCTTTCTTTTCTGGTGTTTCGTTCGTTTCTTGTCTTTGATGTCTTTTATATTAAAAGGAACTAAAGTAATTTGCACAGTTTATGATTATGACGATTACCATTTCCAATATCATTGGTTGACAAGTGAAATATACTAAATTACAAATTTTTTGAGAAAAAAAATATAATAGATATAGTAATTTTGCTTTTTTTAAACACATATTTATTTTAATGGTTTTTAGATGAGTTTTTCGGATTTTAACCTTTTACGGTTTGACTTTTGCTATATTGAAATTTAATTAAAAATACTGAATGTGATTTTAACGTGTTTCATTTCTAAGCAGACGATATTTAATTTTTGATGGCGTCATACGATACTCACCGCGTTAATACGAACCTATCGGCAACTCACATCTTAATATCGATTGAAGCGTATATTATAGAAAGTAAAAACAGTGAAGTGGCACTCGAAGGATTGCTTTAGTTCGATAAACATAGTAGGTAAGTAACTTAACTTATTTAGTCTATGTGTTATGGCGTAATTTTATTTCTTCTGATTGTTTCATGGATTTGTATAGAAAGTTGAATAGCTTTGCATGAATTTTTATAAGTTGCATAACGTTAGATGTCTGCCATGATACCTAAGTCGTTCACTCTTTCAAAGTAACCTTTATTTTTTTCACAATTGACATATAAAATTTTTACTACTACGTTCTCTTTCGTCATCAACCCGTTTATGTTTCACTTCTGGCCACAGGACATAGTCCGCCACGTTGGTCCAATGAGGTCTTGGGGTCTTAATACGTTTTCCAAGGGTTGTGAATCTTCTTCAATGTGCAGTTTTCAACACGATATTGTCTTTCACCGAAAAACTAATGGTAAATTTCAATTTGAATTTTGCACATAAATCCCGGAAGTGCGAGCCAAGATTCTAAACCACGGCCTTTGCTTGAGAAGCGGTAGGTCAAACTATTATGCTACGACGACTTCTGCTCTTTACTGAATATTAAATGACCTAAGTAAATATTGCAGAAGATATAATATAATTCGAACAAAAGGTCAAATTGCACTTAAGTATGAGGTTCAGTGTTCCATTCTAAAGACGTGCAAATGCCAGAATATTGAGCGCAAGCGCAGGTGAGTTGAACAACATCTGGGCCCATGCCAAGTCCTGTTTATAAAATAGCTTACGTTTTATAAACATTGCAAAGAATATACTTCCTAGCAGGAAAAAGAGTGTATATTTTTGGATAATGTTTAGTTATGGAATAAAAAACTATGAATCACACTCGCTTGCATGCGTAAAGCGATATATCCGAATTTAGCGCTATTATGCTTGATTAACTGCAAGTTATGCACATAGAATTAATAATATTTAATTCTGAAATTCCTAAATTATTAAAAACAAACGTAAACAATAAAATTAAAAGGCTAAAGTTTACCTATATTTTTACTTACTATTACAAAAACCTTCATCTAATTACACTACCATAGTAAAATAATAGCTAGTTACACAATACAAATATACAACAAAATACTATATAATCGTAAGATACGAGTTTTCTTAGTTTAGGAGTAAGGGAATTGGTTAAGGTCCAATGTACCTGTAATTCCACAGCACCCGTACCCTTTAAAACCGGAAAACAGTAAAGCTCACATTGCTTCTTGGCGGCAGAAATAGGTAAGGTGGGAGTACTTCCCTGGACGAATTCTTTCAGAAGGAAAGGAAAAAAAAGGACCTCCACTGCTACAATATCTCTAAAAGAAACTAAAGCTGCGGTCAATGTTTTTACCGCAAAGTAAATAACTAGAATCTTTCTCGTTAAAGCCAAATTAACAACATAACCGTATCTATCAAAGCAAGTTCACTCGTATAACTATGTCAGCTTCGTGAAATTTATTAATTTACCGCCCAAACTACCTTGACCTGTTTAAACAATTGCTTAGTGCGTCCAATCGCTTTTATAGTCTAATAGAAATCGTTGAAAGTCGTTTAAGGCATAATATACACGATGCGTTGAAGTTTTAGTTACAATTATGAAACTGACAATTACAAGTTTAGTTACTATTTGTAATTTACAGTTGGCAAATTCCAAATTTTAGTTGCACGGAACAAATAACTGGGCGATAGTGTATAAGTAAAGCTGGATGTTACTTTTGGACCCTGGAGTTAGTTACTGAAGTTTGACATCGTGGAGCAATAGAGCTCCTTGTGGAAGACTTCGTCCAGGGAAGTACCTTACCTATTTCTGCCGCCAAGCTGTAATGTGACTATTATTGCCTTCCGATTTTGAAGGGTAAGAGTGCTGGTGAAATTACAGCACATGGGACTTGTCAACTTATGTCATAGGGTGATCTTTGCGATTTAAATCCCTGAATGGCACTGCAACTGCTATGGACAGGCGTGTCGCTTACCACCAGCCGCACAACTTGTTCGTCCAGTCACTTGGCATCATAAAAAAAGAAACAGCGTCTTTACCACGATCATCGGTGCTCATATCTTGTGTTCGTACATTTATATGGTTTCAAAATCATCGTTTTTTTTTTCATAATAGGTCCCTTGGGCATCGGCGTACGCATATCATGATATATAAAAAGTACTTTTAAAAGCGACCGATCCTTGAACGCTCTTACGCGTGTTCTCTTTGTCTATTGCTTATTCGATGATTCGATAAAAAGTTATTTTGCTCATAGAATCAATGTGTTATTTGGCAACGTTTAGAGGTGAAATATTTTCTTCAAATTTGAATCGGACCACTACTGAGGTACCCCCTTTCCAACAAAAAAGAATGATCTAAATGGGTTCTCGAATAATGTTGGAGTAATCACGTAACACTCACAGAAAAAATACAGGCGGATTAAGAATCTCCTCCTGTTTTTAAAGTTGATTAAAAATAATAATGTGTCAGAAAACCACACCAATTACCTGGTGTGGTTTTCTGAACAACAACTGAAGAACAACGAAATTAACTTCTGGGCACTAACCAGAACATTCACACTGAATGTTTGAAAGAAAATTTCTATGAATCTAGAAAAGTCCATTTAGTTTCCCAAATTGATCCTTTCGAATTATCGATCCGAGACTTCCTCATCCTACGCACGCACTGAAGTCGTCAAAACCGTCAAACATTGCTAATTAATCGTAGGACTAGTACCAGAAGAATACTAAATATCTAAATGTGGAGTTTATATCATACTTATTAAGTAATGTACAAATTTCGTTTATACGGAGAATACCTCCTTTTTAGAACTGTATTAATCCTTCTATCGAGTTGTTTTAATATATTATTGTAAAGGTTAACAAGATCTTCATTTTGTTTTTTAACGATAATACTATCGGGAAAGGTACTACAGATTATATTCTATATCAAAGTTGCAACGCTCTACATCACGCTACAGCTTATAGGAACTTTGTTATGTTAAAAAAAGATAATCGACGTAACATGATTCATAGGTTGGAGGTGATTAGGCGTGAATAGAATCATAATGAGACGGTGTAACTAATAGTTACATATATATATATCTATGTACCTTTTCATTGTATTTCGACACCAGACGATTGTCTTAACGCTTTTGACAATATATTATATAGTACAAAACGCATGGGTGATTCTGATTATAAACAGTATAATAAGAGCAAGTGGGCAACTCCCGCCTGTTCGGCGCGTAAATGCCTATACTTTGCTCAAAACGTAGGGTTGTCACATTAATATTTTAGTTGTACACTATAGTCTGTAAACATACTATGAAAAATGTCAATATAGTATTCTCATGCTATATTGGAATAAACTTTGTTAAATGCGGCATCCCGTATTGGTGTTTGATTATGGGGTATGATTTTGAAATACAAATGAAATGCTGAACAATTCTGAATTTGAGGCAATCTAGATTGATAGATAAAACGTTCATTTGGGTCTACAGACACACGTACATAACAGAAAAATATGTAATACAACACTGCCTGACATCCAGTTATATATGTGTGCTGTTCAAACTACCACAAACAACAATAAACACGTCTCCTATTTGATGTAATGTTTTAAACACCAAGCGAACGCAGCCACGTGTGACAAATCGCGCTATGCAACGTGAGTGCACCGTGAGTTATGCGAATGTGTGCATCCGTGCACGGCGCGCGGCGAGCGTGCACACATGCAAGCAGCGTTGCTACGTTTGTAGTCAGGTATCATAGGACATCGACTGTACCTATACATCGAACATAATATTTGAATGAACACTAAACTACGAAATTCGTATCTGGCCTTGCCTTGCGACCTGGTAGAAGTATCTTTAAATTTAGAAGGAGGGACTGTGTCCGACTACTTTAAAAATTCGAGTATCTAAAAGACTTAGCAATGAATCACCTTACAAGGGCATCGACCCAATGCTTAAAACCAAACAATGCCGCAAATTGGTACCTCTTAAAGGAAGTTCTCAGAACCACAAGTTAAAAAAACTCAAGAACATCACGATTTCAATCACAATAAACCGAAATGTGGTTTTTATCATAAAAGTAAATTCACTGCTTCGTCAAAAGTGATTGCAGTGTTTTATTATTGCGTTTTATTTTGCATTCGCATATATTTTTATATGTAAACTCTTGTATATAACGTGATGAATACAAAGAAACGTAAACGTATTTAATGTTTAATACGTATATTTTATTTTCATTTTATCACTTTGATTTCATCTCAGGCACATAATATGTAGGAAGTTTTATTATTAGAAGAACACGGGTATACGCACAAAACAAAGTCGATATTTTTTAAACATTACTATCTAATCTACCTATCATCAAGGGTGCGTACAGATCTGACGAATGTGCCGCGAATGCATGCAATTGCGTGCGCCTCAGTAATGACATACTTTAGAAAAATTAGAGCTCTTTGTGAAGGAGTTCGTTCAGGGAACCTTATCTGTTCCTGCCGCTAAACAGTAATGTTAGCATTACTGTGTTCCGGTTTTGAAGGGTAAAGGTGCTGGTGAAATTACAGTCACATGGGACTTGTCAACTTATGTCTCGGGGTGTCGGGCGCAGAGGCAGTGCTTCTCAGATCTTTGAGCTTTAAAGCTCTGACTAGCACTGCATTTGTTATGGACAGGCGTGTAGCTTACCTTTAGGTGCACGACTTGTTCGTTCCTTCACTTGATGTTATAAAAAAAATTAAAGCAGCACGGGATCTACGATTTTTTCGAACTGCGGAAAAAACTTGATAATGGCGCTCCCTCTTTCCAACGTTTGAGATCAATTGTGAAAAAAATCTTACAAATATATATAAAATCGACTTAGGATACGTCCATAAATCAATTCAGTATCCAACTGGGCGTTTAAGAATAACATGAATATTCAATAAAACAACGTGTGCTGGACGCTTTGTGAATCAAGTGTTCTTTTTATGTTATATTATGATTTTGGAGGACCCTGAGATTTTTGCGTGTCCCGGTTTATCCCTAGATCCGGGGTTGCACGCAAAGCTCGACTAATGCGATCGCACTACGTAATGTACGTATGCAGCTCGCGAGCCTTTCTCGAACAGGCGCATTAGCCAGATTTGTGCGCACCTTAAAGAGGCGACAAGACAATGGAATCCGCGTGTGCGATTGACTTTTTTTTTATTGCACCGGTCACTCAGCAGTGCAGTGGGAATGGGATTCAACATCAAGTTCATTTACAAACATTTGCTGCATCGGAACGGATACCGTCGCTGACGCAATGCCCGGGTATGTCACTTGACAGATCTAAAAATATTTTCTTCCCGTTCTCTCTCTACTTCTATAAAGAGACAACAATATTT
The DNA here is from genome assembly GCF_003589595.1 of Hyposmocoma kahamanoa. NCBI lineage: Eukaryota > Metazoa > Arthropoda > Insecta > Lepidoptera > Cosmopterigidae > Hyposmocoma > Hyposmocoma kahamanoa. The sequence goes on from NW_020653945.1 coordinate 9,307,565, forward strand.
GTAAATGTATCAAGTTTTGGGTAGATTAAGGGCAGTATCAATAAACATATCTCAAACTCAAAGAATCTTTATTTCATAAACATTTTATGGTCAGCAAAATACACTTGAAATCGTTATATTGATTAAACCTACCATGAGTTTACACTGGCAGTTGTCGCTAGCAATCGCGTAAAATATTTTGTGTTCAGAATGTTACTTCTAGTGATAATGAGTGAAATTGCCAAACAAGGTACAGGTAAGGTTTTTTACTGTTCCATCGAGAGTTGTGGTGCCACTAATTTGCCTAATTTGCGCTCAGTTGTACAAACGTCTATTGGCTTTAATGGTTCATTAAGTAACATGCGTTTTCAAATTTTTCCCCGGTGTGGGACACTATTACAGTTAAAGTACGTTTCTGCAACTCACTGCATGACATCAAGCTTATAAAAGTCCTGTTTTCTGTGTTACCGTACCATTTGTTAAAGTAGTTCATTTCGATGTTGATGATTGCATTGTTTATCTACTTTATTCTAATATATTACTTGACATTATAGATTTCTTAAAGGTAGCTGTAAAGGTGCTTGGTTGACTGAAGATACCCTTTCATAGATTTCTCACAGATGACGCTACGGTAAAAAAAGCCGTTAAAACAAAAAAGATCTGCAATATACGTAAAGAAAAATTCGTAAGGACTTCTGACTCGATGTGTAGCCCAGTTGGTAGAGAGGTTGCCCTACATTCACAAACATAGACACAAGTTCGAGTCCCGTCAGATCGAGCGAATTTTTCTGTGTTCGATCTTTGTATAAATACTTATAATAAACTAGTGATAATAAGTAAGTAAAAAGTGGAAACTACCATAAGACAAAATTGTTTTGTTTCGATTTTTTTCGCGGTTTGGTAAACCATTAGTACATTAAAAATTTATGTTATTTGGGATAAATAGATAGACTATATTTATCCAAACTTTGCCACGAGTTGTTGCAACCACCAATTTTTCGGAATATTTAGAAAAAATCCGACAAAGAAAAATCTTATTTAGTACATGTCATTAGAACTATTAAGATATGTATTTCAAATATACTGTTGATTTATGGATATTCCTCCGGAATCCTAAAAGTATCGCATTGAATCTTCGTGTAGTTCTAGGTATACGTTTTAACTTTCTGACTCGACGTTTACAATTTACGTAAACATAATCTACCCATTTCGATTATCATAGTAAAACATCATAATATTCATAACAATCAACGTTATTATAATTATCTTATTCATTATTTGCTATTATTTAATATTGATTTAAATGTTTATTTTAAATGTTAGTTATAAGGTCTATAAAGTTATAATAATAAACAAGAGGCTAATTCGTTGAAGGTTGAGTAATATTCTATATGTGAAATAACTAATTGGAATAAAATATGATAACGATCGTCAGCTTCCGTAATAGTCCAATAGCTCCAAAGTACTACACTAGGGACTTGACACCTTGAAAGAAAACATTTTACTTTTTTTTGACTCGTTGAAGAAAAATAGGGTCTAATTTCATTTTAAGTGTTTAGTATGGAAGGAACCTGGTCTTCATTTAACTTAATAACTCTAACATGATTTATCTATCAAACAGTGTATGTGACCTGTAACATAATTCAATTTAGTAGCAGTAAAACTCGTTGTGAAAGAGTTCGTCCAGGGTAATACTGCCACCTTACCAATTTCTGCCGCCAAGCAGTAACTTTTCAACTTATGTATCAGGGTGCAGTGCACCTCAGATCTTTGCGATTTAAAGCTCTGAGTGGCACTGCAACGGTTATAGTGAGGCGTGTCGTGTAACATCAGGCGCACGACTAGTTCGTCCCGTCACTAGATGTTATAAGAAAATATAAAATAAAATTCTTAAAACAGAAAGGTAATAGCATAAGCGATATTTCCGCTACTATAGAAGCATAACCTAAAAGTCTTTTATCTTTATGGACACATTTAAAAGAGTGCTTTGCTTAAAAGGATTTCATGTTCTCCCCGAAGCAATGTAAACTGCCATTTAAACTTTTAAAAGTAGTGTAAGGTTTAAAGACCTTCAATATAATATATCAATTGTAAGAAAGACGTTTAGAAATGTATATAGTCATATATCAACTTGGTTTCAAACGCTCCTATTGCATATGCACTTCTTGTACCTTCTTCCATTTTTTGGCTTCAGTTATTATTGTTACCAGTAGAGTCAGCACAACAGAATGCGACTTGCGCGAGAGCGACATAAAACACGAGATACTTCTATTCTCGCATAGAGAATAATATTTGGCGCGTCTATATCGCTTTCGCGCATGTCGCGCTCTGTCGTGCTAGCCCTACAGTTTCGAAGGATGTGTAGCTATCATAATATGAAATTTTTATTACAGTGACGGTTAGGAATAATTATGCAAATGGTACAATCGGTATTGATATTCATAGGAAGTGTATAGGTACATTGAAATATTTCGGCAAGTGAATTTACAGGCATATTTGACTTGTCTGATGACATGTTCAGATGTTTGCGATTTAAAGCTCTGAGTGGCACTGCAACTGTTATAGACAGGCGTGTCGCTTACCACCAGGCGCATGACTTGTACGTCCCGTTACTTAGTATCATCAATATTTATGATGATACGTATTTGTGATGGGTAAAACATTATAAAATTTAAACTAAAGTTTTACATAAAACATTTTAGCTTAGGAAAATGTGTTATAATACATTTTACAGTCGAGATCCGTACTTCAAACCACAATTGATATCAAAATATGTGTACAAGTTCGCAAAATTCTCTTCAAAAAATGTTAAACTCCAAATTATATTTGGTTAGTCTGATAAAAACTTGGTATGACTGTAAACTAATGTACATTCTAGTTAAAAATATGATAACGATAAGAGAAAATGAGACACAAACTATAGTTGTAATAAAAATACGTAAAGAGAATTAAATTCTAAAGTGGTGAAGTGGTAAAATACAAAATGTAAAATTTAGTAGCAGTAAGAGTTTGTCCAGGGAAGTACTGCAAACTTGCCAATTTCTGCCGTCAACCAGTAACGTGAGCATTACTGTGTTCCGGTTTTGAGGAGTAATTGGGGTGTTGGAGAAATTACAGGCTCATGGGACTTGGCAACTTATGTCTTAGGGTGACGGACAAAGTGGGAGTGCCCCTCAGATCTTTGCGATTTACACACTACATACACACTGTACTACTCACACTGTGTATGCTGCGCATATTAGCTTGGCGCAGCAAGCGAACAGCTAGCTATAGATGAAGACTAAAAATCAGCAATGCTGAATCTTTAACGTTTTTGTCCACATCACTCATTTATATTTTCTATTAGTTTATAAGTATTCTGTTTCCTATATTTTGTGGAGAAATAAATATCTTTTAAGTTGCAGTAGAGCTCCTTGTGAAAGATGGATGAACAGGGTAGTACTGCCACCTTACCTATTTCTGCCACCAAGCAGTAAGTTAAGTAAGTAGCACTACTGTGTTCCGGTTTGGAAGTGTAAGGGTACTGATGAAATTACAAGTACATGGGACTTGTCCACTTATGTCTCCGAGTGACGGGCGCAGTGGCAGTGCCCCTCAGACCTTTGCGATTTCAAGCTCTGAGTGGCACTGCAACTGTTATGGACAGGCGTGTAGCTTACCATCAGGCGCACAACTTGTTCACTTGATATTACAAAAAAGTATTTTTATTTTATTTAAAGCTCTGAGTGGCACTACAACTGCTATGGACAGGTGTGTCGCTTACCATCAGGTAGGTACACCATTTGTTCCATTAAAAAACTAAAGAAGAATTTCATTAAAACAGTTGTTTGTTCTCTAATCGTGACTCTTTAACCACAATAGTTGCAATGGGTGCTATTTGCATTTGATTCCACAAATGCAAATAGCAATAAAACTGAGTTTCGCAAAATACATAATGGTTCACGCTTCCAGCTTTGCGGTTTTAAGCACGAAACACCTTTAAATTAAAATAATTTGACAAAATACGTTACGGTTAGTTTAGTGTGAACTTTATGGATGCCTACGGAAATTCGGATTATATAATTTTTTTTGTATATTAGGGGGAGGAACCAATCGTGCGCCTGGTGTTATACGACACGCCTGTCCGTAATAATTGCAGTGCTGTTCAGAGCTTTAAATCGCAAAGATCTGAGGGGCACTGTCTGTAATTTCACAAGCACCCTTGCCCTTCGAAACCGAAACACAGTAATGCTCACATTACTGCTTGGCGGCAGAAATACATAAGGTGGCAGTAATTCCTTGAACGAACTCTTTCGCAAGGAACTCTATTGCTACTTTTGTTTTTTGTATAGTGAGAGGATAGAGAGATACGTTGAATTGAAATTAAATTTAGTACACCTTTGCTCGAATTGACGTCATTGTATCGATTGTCGTATCGTCGCATTAGTGTTAAAACCTTCTTGTACTTTTTTAAATTTCAAAGGAGAGGGAACAGACTAAAAATTTGTAATTGGTACATGAAACGTGAGGTTGTGAAGTTTATCAGTAGAAGTCTCGGTGATTACTTATTGTAGACATGTGAGGATTTTACAGGTAATTCTTTCTTCACATTTAAGCTGAAAAAATGGATTTTGAAAAACTGTGAAGTAATGACTGACACTCTGCACTTGGACGTCAACAAATTCAAAGCAAGGTTGAAATATATCGAGTTCTTAGGTTTTCGCGATTGTTACACATAGGAAATGAACTGTGAATGAACACGGTTGGCTGTGTCAACCGTGACCATGGGACCTGTAAAGGGCCCGAAACGTCGGTTTGTTTGAAAAAACAAATATACGCGATTTAAATTCGGAAAAATAGTTTCATTTCCTAAGGTTGAAATATTTTGATGAAACAGAAAAATAAGAAAAAACTTGAAGAATATTTTATTATATATAACCTATTTACCTAGAAGTTATTTTTTATTTTCTTTACAAGGTTTTACTCAAACAAAACAAATTTCCACTGAGAGGAGTATTGAAAGTGTTTGTAATTATTTTTCATTTATTCATACATTCATTATTTTGTAACAGTTCAAACTTTAAGCCATGTCCAAGTCATGTGATTTGGAAAAAGAGTTATGCACCCTACAGAGCCTTGGCAGAAGAGCACGATTACCAAGGTTACTTTTAAAACATGGTACGGCGACAAGCATATAAGCGCTCTTATCGGGCAATGTTTTTTAAGAAGTGGCCAGAAAAATATTATTAGTTGTACCGTTCATTTAAACGGATACTGACACATTAACAATTAGAACAAAAAACAAATATATTGAAATGATCAGATACAGTTATGAAATACCAACCCGAATCTAAGCTGTCGGAAGTCATTTCGGCGATAGCATGGTTCATCGTGATTGATTGCTCACGACTACTTGATCGATTTTCGTACTCGATCCCGTCCACTAGATTGTCTCAAGCCGATAAATATATTAAGCATTGTTATTGTAATCGATAGTTCTACTTTAATTTTCACTAGACTATGTGTGTTTGACGACCTCCGTGGTCGAGTGGCTTGCATACCGGTTTTCGTGATGTCGCCATCTCTGAGGACCCAGGTTTGATCCCCGACCGGGTCAATGCAGAAAAAAAAACTTACTTTTCTACATTGTCACTGATCTGGGTATTTGTGGTACCGTCGTTGTGTCCGATTTCCATAACACAAGTACTTTAGTTACATACTTTGGGATCAGAGCAACGTATGTGATGTTGTTTAATTAATATACATGTTTAGTCTAAACATATTGCTGCATGTTACAAAAAGTTTTGAAACAAATCATAAATTTTTGAGTTGCATGTTGATTTTGAAACAAATTATAAATTTTTGAGTTGCATGTTGATTTAGCGAACACACATTTATAATCCTCCTTTCTGATGCGTACGGAAAAGGAATGGAATGCTCTACCAGCATCTGTATATCCCGAAAAGTACAATTTGGGGCTATTCAAGCCTTGAGTGAATAGGCATTTTTTAGGCAAACGCGTCGCATCGTCGGTCACGTTGTCGCTTAGCAACAGGTGAGATTGTCGCCAAGCGTGTGTCTATTATATATATAAAATCTACCTAATGTAAACTAAACTGTTAGGTCATTTTCAAGTTGTTTTTAAAGTCTTTCTAGAACCACAAATTATATTAAATCGATACGTAAGAAATAGTAGAAACTACCATGATTAACTTATCTGACCTAGGTACTTTTATGTTTATGTAATAAGCAAAAAGTAATTTTACGCGTAAATGTAAGTTTGCAAATAATATTAAACAGCTTAGCCAAGTTGTGCTTACTTTTTTATCTTAATGCTGTACAATATTCTAGACGTTAACAATGTGCGTGGTGTTTGTTTGCGATAGGTTTTTATAGAGTGTAATACTACCTACACTTAGCAGGTCAAACGCTCAAGACAAATGTAATACCTCAATAAAAGGAAAATGCACTTATTTTTATCGAGTTCTTGGGCTTTCGCTATTGCTTACACATTGGAAATGGAACTATTTTTTCGGACGTCGGTATATATGTTTTTTAAACAACGTCGTTTCGGTCCCCTTATACGCGATTTAGTGCCGAAAAATAGTTTCACTACCAATGCATTTACGTCATTCATAATATTAAACTACAAAACGTACCTTTAAGAACACGTCTCTGCAAAGGCAATCTGAAATCGTGATTCACACCACGTATCTTGTTTCCTGTCAATAAAGTCGTCGACTGGTCTATTGCTATTGTCACGTGTATTTATCTTTAGCCTTGCCATGCTTATAGCTATGGTCCAAAGTTAGTGCTAGGTACAAAAGAATTTTGGGGCATTCTTTCATTGTTTAGGGTAACGTACCGACTGAAGATATTTATAAGGCCGCAAAACACAGAAATATTTATTTTGGCTTTCCATACTTTTCAAATATAAAGCAACAATTGAATTGAAAGAAAATACCAATACAAACAATAGCAAAGAACAATACATACGCAGATAAACAACAACAGTCCTACGACTAAAGCGTGATACACAATGACAACGGGTGCGGGTCGTACGCGTGTCGGGTCGGAAGCACAGCGGGTGTAAATCCGTGTATTTATTTGGACGACAACACACTGGCCTCGCGCACGCTCGTGAGACACGTCCACATAAATACACGGAATTACACTTGCAGTGCTCTCGACCCAAAACGCACGTGACGCGCACCCGTTGTCTGTGTGTTTCATGCTTAAGTTTTATCGGTATAATGTAGATAAGGAAAAATATTAACAACTATTTTCCTCATCAGACACCGATTATTGACATAACGATGGAATGAACACAAATAAAGATTTCTGCGATCCGGCTGGACTCAATCCTGCAATTTTTCGCCAAACGGGGTTATCACTCTCTTAAATGAGTTATACAACAAACTACTTTAGTATTTTCACTAAAAATATAATGGAAAAAATATCATAATATTCATATCCAGTTCTTAGGTTGTCGCGATTGTTTTCGCGAAACTATTTTTCCGGATTTAAATCGCGTATATTTGTTTTTTCAAACAAACCAACGTTTCGGGTCCTTTGCAGGTCCCATTGATCATAATATTCAATCAAATCAATATTACTACATAAGATCATTGCTACAAATTACTAACTAACAAAATAAAGTAGGTATCTGAAAAGAAGCGCGTTGCCTCACCTAATTACCATTAGATAGTCATATAGCATCGCTTTCTAAACGAGCATCATATACTAAATTGCATCAGTGCGCCCTCGCCGATTTCCTAACGCCTGTCGTCATCTGACATGATACCTTACTATTACGATCACGACCTTGATAGACGTGACCTGCATCAGTGTAGCAAATACGAAGAGAAGATACGTGTTATGTTGTCGTACTGATAAAACTACTATAACAACATCGCATCATGTATTGAGCCGATAAGGTACACACTTCTCGTCAATAAGTTGATTCAATCTTCGTTTAATTTTGTTAAATGCCTTGATAATCTAAGTGAAACTCGGCAAACAAAACCATATCCTAATTTTGGTGTCGCTGAACTTGGCTAAAACTATGGTTTAAGTAAAACACTTTCCCTCGTGAAGGTCATTTGAACTTTAAATATTATGTAATATAGAACACAGTCGCAGGCGACTGCTAACTATTATTACGTATGTTACGTGTTGTGTGTTTTGATCATTGTTGCGTAGAAACCACGCGTCGTAGTGCCATTTTGGTGACACTATTTTGGTGGCACTTGATTTGTATGTAGACGAAGTTGTTAGATCCAAACTAAATATAACTTAAAGTGAAATGTAATGAAAATGAGTGAAGAAATAGATTTCTCACAGATGGCGCTACGGCAAAAAAGTCGTTACAACCAAAAACAAAAATCTGCCAAAAGCACATAAAAAAATTCATAAGGTCTTCTAGTTCGTTCCATAGCTTAGCATAGCGTCTGACACGGTTTGCTGGAAGACGTTGGTTCGAATCCAGGCAGAACGAAGAACTTTTTTCTTAGTGTTCGATCTTTGTATTAATAATTATAACAAACTTGTGGAATAATTTCACAAAAATAATTAAATATGACGTGACGTTAAATAAAAATTTAAAAATTGTAATTATAACGTAATCTAATTATATTAAATACAAAAGTCACTGTCTGTTACGTTTTAACGCCTAAATCACTGAACCAATTTTGATGAATTTTGATATAGAGATAGATGGGACATAGGAGAAGGACATAGACTACTTTTTGTCATAAAAATAAATCTTAAAGGAGGTAAAATAGAGGATGGAAGTTTGTATGGAGAACTAATGAAAACTATGAAAATTATTATAGTACAGTAGGCTACTCGAAGTAATAATTCTACGCAGAAGAAGTCACGGGTACTAGCTAGTAGAGAATAAGTGCTTTATACAGGTCATTAAAGTTTTCCATTAATAACAACTACTTATACAAACATGTTGATTTCAAGGTAGGAGAAATAAAATAAAATAAAACAGTAGTTCCAAACTACATTGACGTCAACGTTTACATACATGTTTTTTATTACTTGCGAGTAAATATAAAGTGACAAGCATTATGTTGCATTGAATATAACTTTCGTTTTGTCCAAATTAATCCTGAAACTTACTCGCTGAGAACTAACAATATTTTATTTAAAGAAGATTCTTAAACTGCCTCGTCTGTGCTGATAATGTTGTAATGTAACCGATGTTACAAGCGATCAGTCTGATGCATCTCTCTTGCAAAACAACACTTATGAAATCCGTATGAAAAGTTTAATAATGTCGTTTTACACTTAGCAATGATTTTCCCAGTCACGGGTAAATTTGTTGCACGGCACGATCGGTACGGCCATGTTTATTTATGGATTCTATTTATAGGTGAAATTACCCTTTATTGCACTACATCCTCCGCGTTAATAACGGTGGCATCCTCGCGAGAATACTCAGGTTTCCTAGTGCTCAGATTACTGTACGTCCTGTGGTATACGTACATTCCAATATATAATTCACTATGGTGCTTGATTTGTTTGAAAGAACAATTTTTACGATCTTCTGTTTGATTTGATATACTAAACTTTTTCGAGTATATATCCAGAAATAGAGAAGAAATGCCATATAATTTGTTTGAAAACTATTTTGCCAAATCATTACGGTGATAATTGGCCTCGTGCTCCGATTGGCCAGCCCGAATTTGAAACAATTGACGGGTGTCGTCAATTGTTTCACTTCAAATCGACCAGTTTAACGGACGGTTAATGGACGAAAATTTAAAAATTACATGTATGATATTATTTACCGATGAAATGTGATTCCGTTTGTTTTGTAATTAGATGTTTTGCCGTTTTTCCCACACCACCGAACGGATATAATTATATTTTGTATCTGCAATCTGTTTTTATTGTAATAAAGGTATTACAACAAATACAGATTATTTTTGGAATATACGGAGACGTCCTTACAGGTCAGTTGTTGGCGCTGTACTATTTCAGCTTTCTAATTTGTGATTTCAGCTCAAACAAAAGTCGATATTTAAAAGTGATATAAGGCCTATTTCCCTGATGAGTTGCCAAGGATGGATGGCCCATATTTTGTCTCTATTTCTGGTTATATACTCGATCATTGAACTAATGATAAGCATTATGTTGATAACAAATCCTTTGACAATACAATACAAGCGTCAAAGGAATGAAATAACATTAGGTATCTACCTCTTTCAAACTGACCATCAAAACCTGAGAATACTCAAATGTATACGGTGAATATTCTACTGTTGCATCAACATTCCACGTTTTATTTGCTGCCACTCCTTCTCACTATTTTCACAAGCCGTTCACGGGTATGACGACTTTGGCCGAGAACTTAACAAATTTCTCGGGAAACTGAATGGGCAATGAATAGCTAAATTCACTAGCTTAATGTATCAAGTTTGCAAAAATTATGAGCTATTGTACTTGCGTTTTGCGACAATGTGTTAACTTACTTTATGCTGTATTGCCGGAAGAAAGAAAAATCTCTCAACTTTAAACGCGAACATGGACGTTTGCCGACGCACCGACGTGCTAAACACAATGTTTGTTCACATTTTAGTTGCATTATGACGTGGAAAGTTCTATAGTTAGATGTGTTTAAAGGCTGTTGAAGTTTTGTAAGATTCTGACCAGCATTGCAAGTGCTCTACACGTTCGTGATACATTTGTTAATGTCTAACCAATTTCCTTTCAAGTCTTTGTTTATTCATATCTTTATAACACATAGTCAATTGTATTTATTAGGTGTGTTTTTTGATTGGCGATAAAAATACCCCAACACAGTAATAAATTAAAAAGCAAGTCCAATTACATCAACCGCTACTTGAAACAATGATATGACATTTAAAATAATTTTGAAAGATTATTATTTCACAAATTGTTATTAAATAGTTAATCATTTTAGTAGCAGTAGAGCTCATTGTAAAAGAGTTCGTCCAGGGAAGTACTGCCACCTTACCTATTATTATTAAACAGTAAATTGAGTATTACTGCGTTCTGATTTTGAAGGGTGTTGGAGAAACAACAGGCGCATGGGACTTGTCAAGTCATATCTCAGCGTGAAGGTCGCTGTGGCAGTGCTCCTCAGATCTTTGTGATTTAAAGCTCTGAGTGACACTGAAACTTTTGTGGGTAGGCCTGTCGCTCATCCCGATTAGTCCCGATTTTATTTAAGAATTTTTAACCACACTAAGTGTCAATTTGTAACTTTTTGTTCAAACGAGACTCGTTTGAATCCTGGCCCTGTACTCCGTCTGACATCCGTCCAAAATAGATACTGTCAAATAAGAAATACCCGTCCAAAAGACGCATGATGCGAATGAAGCTTTATACTTAACATGGTCTTTTAATTGGGTTTAATATAACTTATGTCACAGTAATTGTTACTGACGGATGTCGAACTATATCCATGCAGTTTTGCAGGATATAGCTAACAAAATTGTACCCCTTTTTTATTCTAAAATAAAAAAAAATTATATTACCGGCCGAGTTGCTCCAATAATGTGCGCACTTACACCTTGCGATTGAATCTAATAACTATAATAGTTGCTATTACAGTCAACGTTATGGTTGAGTAGACCAGTCAAGGACACTAACAAGTTCCCTACGCCGCTTTAGCGTGTAAACAATGTGTCCTCTTTTTTTACAATTATCTTAATGGTGACGTGACACCCTTGTTACGCTGGCAGTTTAAACAGTCATGTTTAAATGGTATTTTTTCCACCAATCACTCATCAGTATGTTTGCGTCTTTACTTTGTACGTGCCAATGTAAATACGCAAGTGGTTGTGCGTGTACACATTCCATAACCCGTAATTCCATCGCGTACACAATTTTGAAACGTGTGTTTTAATTCACCGATAATACTTTGTTATAATTATTAATAAAGGTCGAGAACTTACAAAAACCCTTGGAAGAACACTTAGAAAAAATTCCTTCCTTCCGAACCGAAGTCTCCTAGCAAACCGTGCTATGCCAACTAAGCCACGGAACGAACCAGCGGACTTCACGAATTTTTCTATGTGCTTGTTGTCGTATTTGGTTTTTCAATGACTTCTTTTAGCTGTAGCGCCATCTATGAGAAATCTATGAAAGTTTTCGTTTCGTCACCCAGTTAGATACCTTTGCAGCTACTAGCCCTGGCTAGAGATGTCGCTATTCAGTGTATTTAAATTGTATTTTGTGGAGTAATTTCACATAAAAAATAAATGAAAATCAATTCAATTAAAATTTAAATTGACCGATAATAATTCTGTAAATAAAGTCTAGTACTTTGCATTCATCAAGTCATAACTTACGTCTTATTGCATGATTTTTGTTTGAATCTCTGAATAGTTTTGTTTTAATAATGCTTGTTTATTCTGTACACGTTCATCATTATTATATACTTTTTATAATTTTTGACATATTTACTTTCGTGTTCTTAGGTTTTCGCGATTATCCATTTGCACATTACGTCCGATGCGTATCAGGGGGTCTGCTCTCGATCTCCGTCCGACATCCGTCCGAAACAATTACTGCCAAATAAACAATACTTGACCAAATGAGAAGACGCGTGATGCGATTGAAGCTTCATACTGGATACCTGTCTTTTAATTTTGTCGAATATTACTTATTTGACAGTAATTGTTTCGGACGTATGTCTGACGGAGATCGAGAGTAGACCCCCCAGTTCCGAATCCGAGAATTGACGGTCCGAAACGTCACAGGGATCATTTTATTATATTTTTATTTCTAGGTGTACAAGCGATATTCGTAATTTCTCAGATTCGAATAGGACTTAGGGCACAAGCGATATCCGAAGTGAGTCCGAGTTTTCTAGTCTTGTATAGTCTCGGATTAGGAACAAACACGAGCTGGATAAAATGCGCAAACACCTGAAACAATTTTTTTCGGATCTTAATCGCGTTTATTTGTTTTTCAAGCAATGTAACAATGTACCAAAGTAATGGGCCAAACAACCACACGAATTGCCTGGTATGAAACTAGACAATTCCCCATACTATAAGTACTAGAGCAACATAATTCACTCTGGGGCCATTTCCGTAACACCCAGACCAGAACCTATTTAGAAAAGTTAATTTCCCAAATTGGTCCTACCGGGAATCGAACCCGAGACCTCCGCTTCCAGCGCCCACAATATAAACCGTTAGGTCACCGAGGTCGTCAAACAAACCAACGATTGGGGCTCTTTGCAGTTCCCATGGTCACGGCTGACTGGCATAGTTAAGTCATCAATCAGTTATGTCTAATATTAATCCAAACCACCTTATTTTTCACTATAGTTGCCAATACAAAAGGAGTAAATTTATTTTGAAAAAAGTTATTTAATTTTCTTTTAATTTTCCAAAGAACATTCCGTTTTACGCTACATACATTTTACAAATGATTTTATTTTAAGAATATGCATTTCAATCAAATTAAATTTTATAATGAAAATTAGAACAAATTAAAATTATTGTAATATACCTTGTAAAATTGAAACTAATTAATAGTGGAAATTAGGATAAATTAAAATTATTGTAATGCACCTTGCAAAATTGAAACTAATGATTTTTTAAATTATTCTTTGTACTGGTATTAGTTAATTGTTTACACAATTTTCACAAGTAGTTGTATCTCGGGAAAGTTCTTGTGTATCTAGACTAGTACTGATGATTAAAGTAGACATTTTTTAAACATAACCTTTTTTCATCATCTCATTCGGCGCGACCATGGGACTTGTAAACTTTCGTTTCTAATAAACTTTTTTTTATTTAAGGAGGCGATTTTTTTATTGATATAATACATTTAATAGTGACGGGACGAACGACACGGCTATCTATAATAGTTGCAATGGCGGTCAGAGCTTTAAATTGCAACGATCGAGGGGCGCTACCACTGCGCTCGTCACCCTGAGACATAAGTTGACGAGTCCCACTCAGAGCTTTGAATCGCAAAGATATTAGGGGCATTGTCACTGCGTCCGTCCATAATTTCACCAGCGCCCTTACCCATCAAAACCGGAACACAGTAATGCTCACATTACTGCTTGGCGGCAGAAATAGGTAAGGTGGTAGTACTTCGCTGGACGAACTCTTTCACAAGCAGCTCTACTGCTACTAAAGATAATTTTCTTAAGAAAATGTCACTCCCAGTCTCCTTAAATATCATCTTTTTTTTTAATACCAAATCCCGTCACTTGACATACTTGAATACGAACAAGTCGTGCTCCTGGTGGTAAGAGATACGCCTGTCCATAGCACTTCTGGTCTCCTTATCATAACTAACGTAACCAACATTTTTAGAGAAATTCAGTTATTGTAGGGCTAGCACGACCGAGCGCGACTTGTGCGAGGGCGACATAAAGCGCGTGATCTCTATGCGAGAACAGGCTTATCTCGCGTTTTATGTCGCTCTCGCATGTCCTGCCCTGTTGTGCTTGCCCTACTGGTATATTTCTAGTATCAGTGAAATCAGATCTATCCCCTCTAACCAGCTTCCGGCTGGATTTGAATCAACGTCTCCTAGCAAACCGTGTCAAACGCAATGCCAATCAAACCACTGAACTGACCAACGTTCCTCACTTTTTTTTGGGAAGTCAATTTTGTCTTTGACTTTCCAACAGAGAATGATTTTTTCATGCGTTTGTTGCAGATCTTTGTTTTGGTTTTTAACTACTGTATTGTAATTAAGTTTTAATGAGTGTCAGTATGTTTCACCACCATGATGTTAAATTATTTTTTGTGAAATTACTTTACAATTTATTTACAATTAATAATAAATTAATAATTAATCCATTACTTTTTTAATATCTTATTTCATTTAAGTTTTATTTTAAGCAAAATTTACGTAATTGACATTTTATAAAATATAAAAAACAAAACTTTTGGTGCTAATATTTCGAAACTTCAGAAGTCGAAGAGTTCAGAGTTAGTCCCACTCAGTACTTTCAACCGCTAACATAAGTTGAAAAGTCCTATGTGCCTGTAATTTCACCAATTTATTTATAGTGTAAAAATTTCATCTATATATAACATAAACGTGGAAGCTATAATGAAAGATACAACTCTTTACTTTATCTAATATTAGATTAGTCATTATTGTAGTTAAAATACCACGTTATTATTTTTTTGTCCTTTCAAATAAAGGTGGGGTTCCCCATGACGCATACCGCTGTTTCTTTTATAATTCAGGCCGAAGTATCAAGGACGTAGTTGACCGTTACTACACCAAGGCCGGCCAGATGTTTTATGTAATTATATTAAATAAAAGATTGTTAGAAAAGAACTTACATTACAATATCACCACGTGGCTTTTGCAAGAACATTCGTGTATAACTTATTACAAAACAGGCAAGTTTATTTTACTTTCTTTTGAAATCAATTATGTCGTCTTATTGGTAATACAATATACATTATATGTAAAAATATCTTGAGTTACAGTTAGCGCTAAAACGCGTAAAATATTTCTTTGCATATAATTATGCAAAGTAATATTTTACGTTATTTTACATTATCATTAGAACGTCGTCGTAACATTCACAATCCAGTTTTTGGCAAAATTTTATCTTCTTTCACAATCTATCGATAAAACTATCGACAACAACTAAATTACTATTAAAATTTTTATGAAAACGGGCAACCCTACAAATGTGATTTTATTCCGTCTTCAAAAAACATACGACAAACTATACAAAAGTTATCTGATGTCAGAGCAAGGTGTATGCGATCACAGGACTGCAATTTACTGTTAACGGGTGGTTACAAAACAGCTTTGATAAGAAATAATTTACCGGAAAGCATAAGATTACTACCATTAGTATTATTCGAATAACTTTTTTTTATGAAAAAAGAAACCGACCACAAAAGTTCGTGAAATTACATCTATTTGCAAAGTTTTATTGGAATCGGTTACCGGAAAGTGCGCTAAATCGGATTTATCTCCAAGTTTGCTTCCCTTAGAGGTGGAATATTTTCTTCAAATTTAATTAGGACCAATTCTGAGGTACCTCTTTCCAACAAAAGAGAATCATCAAAATCGGTTCACAAATGCGAGTAATCGCGTAACATATACATAAAAAAATATAATCTAATTGAGATCCTCCTTTTTTGAAATGTTACTTTTTCTTATGATCTACAAGGGCTTCCACAATGATTTACAATAAATGTTTATAACAAATGGTTTACAAAAAAATGATCTACAAGGGTTTACAATTTACTGTGAATTTTTTACTTGGATATAGGCTATACAGAACGTCCACGAATATTCATTTTTGTAGGTTATACAGAACGTCCACGACTATTCATTTTATGTATATTTTGCTTCTTACTACATAAAACGATCTATTCTCTCTCTTTAATGAAGCCTCACGCTAAGAATTTTGTTTGTTCATAATGGAGAAACGTCTTTAAATTTACATCAACATTCCAGTAGGTACTCTCTATAAAATTGTAACCGCATTTTTGGTGCCAAGTATTTAAGTTCTTAAGTTAAGCTTCGCGTGTCTCGACGCGTCGTAAACGGTCGAGATAAGGGAGATAAATTAATCCTAAGTCGACGAGATCAGCGATAAGAGATAGTGGTACCGCTCCCGGGCTTAGTTATAATTAGATAATGAAATCAAAGCTTACTTTACAGTTACGCCTTTATGCCGTTAGTTTTGTCTTAACATTTTTTTTGCTATCATTACTTCATTGCTAAAAATAGTTTCCAACAAAGGATAGCGCAAGCATTGCAAAGACGCATTTTAAACAATTACCAGATATTTATTACGCAAGATACGTTTATCACCCTATTCTCGTACATTTTGTACCAAGTTCCACTTTGTAAAAAACTTATGCTTACTTTTTTCACTGCGCAGACAGGTAACATAGTTGGTAGCTATATTAACACGTTCGTGCTAGTGTACGCCAGCGCAGCGAGTCGAGTATTTAACAAGGCATGTGATTTGTTACAGGATCGGCTCCCGAGCGCGGCGCCGGCGCGGCGCCCACCTCCACCCTCCTGCTGATGACAGAATAAATTGTGATGCTGGCACGAACAGGATCCTACAGGAAACTACGTCCTAGAGGACGGCGAAGGACGTTTTAGCTAACGAATTACTAGTTTTACAAGTGAAAGTGCCTAAAACCTAAACATGGTGACTAATCGACGTAATTTAATATTTAGGGTCAGTATAGTGATCAATGTAGCCGTGATTTTATACGCGGCGATGCAGTTGTCGGGCACGCCTTCGCCGACTGGCGAGTGGGTGCCCATAACTGCCGACGGCACGGACCGGGGTGTAGACGTGCGGTTCTCTGGCGACCTTTTAAGAACTCCACGGATTGTCAACGACACAGAAGTCAGGTCAATTGATTCAATTATACAAGGTTCTGACGAATACACATCGCAAAAGACGCCGTCGACTACTCCTAGTGTAAGTAAGACTGTTGCCGCCAACAAGACTGTCTCGAGTACTGTTGCTGTAACGGCATTGACGAAAAACGTCAGCGTTGTATCATCAGAGCCTACGGTTACGACGAACGAGAGTGTCCAAGAGACTCAAGACGACACAGTTTTGAGTGCAACCACTTTGGCAAAGGTGCGGACTTTAGTGCAGTGTACTGAAAAGGAGTTCGAGCCTGAGGTAGTGCAACGTGGGGAATATTGGATGCTGAAGAACTATGTGCGAGCGGAACACGGGGCGCTGTCTTGCCATGAAACCATCACGTACACGACACACGCAGGCTTCGAGTTCCTCGACAACGTCCAGCCTCTAGTCGAACGGTAAGTAAAATATTTGCTTTCGAATTTCTTGTGTATTAAAATTGATTGGAAAGTGCACACGTACGTGTGCTCAGTTTCACATCGCCAAGTCGAAGAGAAGTTAATGCGGTTGTGAGTTGGTAGGAACGTTCATTGTTATATTTAACGCTAAATAATAATGAATTTCGAATTTTTAAACATATAAAATCGAGTAGCGAGTACCGTTCCTAGAACTAGTAACTTTGTAGCTACGTAACTCATTCGACAGTTTAAAATTAAAAGGGGCTATATGGCCGTAGAGTCGCGTAGTCGTGTAGTTACCCCTTTTTATCTTTCAACCGTTGTCGATACACTCGCGTTTGTCTTCTGGCTGAGTTATCTTTCAACAACAAAAAAACAAAAGAATGTGGAAAAGCATAAATATTGTTACTACAATCATTGACTTAACTACACTCTTTATTTTCATCATTTGATTCCGCTTGTTTAACATGAAAGAGAATAAATACTGCCTCTCTCTTGCATTCATGATTATTGTCACTTCAGTTTTAATTTCAAATTAGGTAACAATCACTTACTTTAAATAATTTAGACTTTTATTGCGTCAACCGTCATAGGACAAACGATTAAATCTTTTGCTCAAATCGGGCTTAATTAGTCGCAAGACGTGACGTCATCGCGCGCGCACGACTTCTTTGGCAACTGCATGCCGGCTGCCACAATTAAAACAATGCAGCGCTCCAAACACAATTATAAACAATAGACAATTATAGCTTGATGTTGCATACTGATCTCTACCTTGTCTTATCACTAGTATTATGATGTGCAATAGATCACACCTTATACTACATTATTAGTTGTCCTAGATAGGAAAACTAGTAGAGTAATCGTAGAAATAGCAGAATGTCTCCCCTGTGGAAGAAACTGCAGCTTTATTGTCCACTAGTTACCGAGAGGAAAAAGAGGAGAGGTTGGGTGAGGCTCCCTTTACATAGGTCGTGTGGGCGATCTACTATCTATAAAAATGTAAAAATATTCGAACAAAAGCGACACGAAACATTAAACGAAAAGCACCAAGTAAGTAAAGAGAGACCAAAGTCCTCTTATACCAAACCAACTTTATTGATCTGTTTGTGATCGGGCATTTAAAAGAAAATTCGACGAGTCATATTAGGGCACTCGTTAGAACCTAATCTCAAAGGGTGCTGTTATTAAAACAGATAAACAGGACTATACTGTATGCAGTATGCAGCGAAAATTCCTTAAATTATTTTTTTTAATATGCTTTTCATCAGCACCGCAGTAGCGCTCTGTAAGAATTTGATGGTTTGAGGGCGCGTTCAAATTAGCCGCTGTTAGACGCGCTGCAGCAGCGGACTGAAGTGCGGTTGCAGCGCTTCTAGAAATTGTACTGCTGCGCTGCTGCAGCGCATCTAACAGCGGCTAATTTGAACGCGCCCTAATACAAAATTATATGAAATATCAAATGTTTGTTTGTATGATCGCCCCGTATGTCTTCAATAATTACTCATCCGGGTTGAGATAAACTTTCGTGAGTTCTGCCCACGGCAACGCCAACAAGTTTCTGAAGTGTAAATGTAAAGAACAAAAAGAAAAAAGAACAGAAAAAAGAAAGATAAAAAAACAATTTAAAAGTGATATAAAAATATATTTATTATAAAAAAGTAATCAGTACTTAGTTAGTATTCAGTAGAAGTAAGTATTTTCAGTAAACACTCCTCACACACTTAACTCCCAACATACTCACATGTAATTCACCAACACTATTTATATACTATCAAAGACAAAATGTAGGCCAATAGTATCGCGTCTCTGATTCAGTACAAATATGGAATTAAAAAAAATAAGATTCCGTGCTCTGTCTTTTGTGTTCTATATATACAGTCAAATACTCTTTACTGCTGAGTGTAGTATTAGCGGTGGTCAGTACGTATGTCATTTGAGGCTCTATGGTTTAATAATTTAATTGTTAATTCTGTAGAAAAATGTTCTATACATTTAAATTTTTTATTGAATTGATATTCAATAATTTTTTTAGGTGAAATTACTCCACTAGTTTGTTATATATAAGTTATAATTATAAATACGAAGATGAACACTTAGAAAAAATTCCTTCGATCCGGCCGGATTTGAATCACGTCGATTCAAATCCGTGTTAACTTTTTTTCTAGCATCTAGCATCAGTGTTGCCAGGTCTACTGTTTTTCCAGTAGATCTACTGTTTTTCGACGACATCTGTTTTTTAGCGAAAATCTACTGTCTTTTTAGGAATTTTCAGATTTTTTACTTTTCACAACTATTCTTGTCGGCTTTTTAGATTTTGTGAATCGTCTTTTTGGAATGGAAGCGTAGACAACATTAAATAAAAAATGTCGTAAACTGTTCTTATTGGACATAATAGGTAACTTTATGCACTCCACTGAATGATGTTTTTTTAGCAGGTCCATAAATGTATCTACTAAAATTTTTTTACGTGCATGCATTTAACATTAACGTGATCTCAACTGTGACTCTCTGACCATATTGAACATTTGTCGGAGTTTTTGCAAAACTTTACAATGTGGTCAAATCATAGAACATCGTCCTTATTTATTATTAGGTATTTCATTGGCATATTAGTCAATCACAGGTCTAGAAAATGCGGAGCAGCAAGATCTATGGTATTATTATCCAAATACAACTATTATTGTCAGATACCAACATCAAAATAACACCAAAAACATTAGGTGACAATGTTTGAAGAAAATCTATTAAAAGTGTTTCAAACACTACGGTGTAAGTTCAGCATCTACTATACTTTTTCCTCAATCTACTGTTTTTTTCAGATTTGACCTGGCAACACTGTCTAGCATACCGTGCCAGACGCTATACGAACTAAGCCCCGGAACGAACCAGCGGATCTCACGAATTTTTCTATGTACTTGTTGTCGTACCTTTGTATTTGGTTTTTCAACGACTTTTTAGCCGTAGCGCCATCTATGAGAAATCTATGAAAGTATTTCATCACCCAATTAGATACCTTTACAGCTACCAGCCCCGGCTAGAGACGTCGCTATTCACTGTATTTAAATTTTTTATTGAATTGATATTTAATTATTTTTCATGTGAAATTACTCCACTAGTTTGTTATAATTATCAATATAAAGATCAAACACCCAGAAAAAAATCCTTCGATCGATCGATCGATGTTCTCATGTATAATGTTTATTTTTAAAATACTAACAACCCCGCTGTACCATATTACTGAAATCACAAACAACAACTTTTGTTCCATGACTTTTGATAATTCTTTCGATTTTACTTTCGTACAATAATAAACATACATTAAAACAGATCTTAATGGTGACAACTCTGTGCGGTAGCAAAAGAAAGCATCCACTATTATAACAAAATTATTTTTATGAATGACACGCGCACGCGGGGGGCGTTCCTAAAAACACAGACCTAAAAAGTATCAGATGGTACACTAAAATATTTTTGGTACATTTATTACATCATGTAAAAAGTCATGGAACAAAAATTATTGTTTATGAAGTTAGTAATATAATCCTGTTAGTGTGTTAGTATATTACAAAGAACCTGTATAGTGGGTAACGTTACCCTCTTGTTTATGTAATACTTTAATCGTAAAGATACCTGCCTCTACATTTTACGGTGTCTCCAGCGGCGAATACTTGCCAGGTGAAGCCTGAAAACCAGCATTTCTTCGACATAGAATTAAGCTATTATTTTATTTTAATTGTTCCGTGTTTTGTATTGAAGAACAAAGACTTTATATTTATATATTTAAATATCAGAACTTTCTTTTGCAGATGCACTTCCAAAAATCTGTTTTTCTTTCTGTGGCATTGCAAGATGGGTTCAGATAGTGTGAAAGGTATCCAGTTCTTTAACATAACTCTTTAAAGTTCCAAGGCTGAGATGCAAGAAACACATCAATAAGCAACAAAGCAAGTCCTTTAGAAAATGCGAATTTGATTGAGAAGTCGTATGGTGTCAAGGACTCTATAATATTCATATGTAGCTACATTACTTCACGGTAAGCACATAAATTGAGCATTGATGGGAAATTAATGACCATCCACCTCGTTTTCTATATTTCATGTTGAGTTTAAAAATAAATTTATGATAAGAATATGTACACATTCGTACGTACGATATTTCAATGGATGTACTCGTAAAATTGTTTCGTAACGACATTGTGCAGAAAAGTTAAAACAAAGTAAATTGATTTTGATTGAATATCATGATGTTTCTGAAATAATAGTCGATAACGATCTGGAATCCTGAATTTCTCCAAAATTTACGTAGTTTGATGAAACTATTTATGTTATTATAGCATTCAATGCTAATACTAATCTCAAATGTTTTCAAACGTTTCAGTTCAATAGTTTTCTAAGTTCAGGTGTTAGAATTGTACATAAATATTTCTTATTTCTTATTATTCTTTTTTTTTTAATTCCATATTTGTACTGTATCAGAGACGCGATACCACTGGCCTTTGTCTTTGATAGTATATATAGTGTTGGTAAATTACATGTGAGTGGGCGTCGTATGGCTGAATGATGCTAATGATGGGGAAGACAAGAGTGTGGATGATATTATTTTTTGCAATATTTATTTAGTGAATACCTGATGTTACTACCAGTCATCTATTTTTTGTAAAAAGACTCCTCTCGTTTGTTACTATTGTTGATACAAAGATCGAACAAACACAAAGAAAAAATCGATCCGACTGGACCACGGAAGAAAAAACAATGGAAGTACCTTAAACCTCGATTACTACCAGAACCGAAGTCGCCAAAACTCACACATTCTTAATTTGAAACAGTACAAAAATCTTGATATTGAATGGTCGCAGTTTAAAATTTAAAAAGAAATAACAAATTCTGGATTGTCAATACAATTTACAATTTACCTTTATATCGTTAAAAGTTCAGTACCATCAATACCTATTATTGCAAGGTATGACGTTTTGATATTCTATTGAAATTTTAATCAATGTGCTGCCATCTAGCATTTAATTGCTAAACGACGACGAATTGGAGTTATTAATTTAGTTATCAAAAGAAGAAGCGACCATATTTCAGGGGTATAAGCTTACATTCGTAACAGAAAAATATTTGGATAAACAGAAAATTGAAAATTTATTAAAATAAGACTTTCCGATGAAATGAAATACCACCACGGCTAATATTTTTGATGCGGCTATCATTTTTGCACTCCAAAACAGGCTTTGTTTTGGGGTTTTAGAGAATTTATAGAAATACCATACAAAGTGAAAAAGGCGGAGTGAGCTCAGATAGGTCTTTCGAGACCTATCGTTGGCAAGCGTCTGAGGCTAATTAACAATTTCTACTGTATTTATTGTTCTGTGGACTGAACTCTAACCTGTAAGCGACGAGTCCAGTCGGATCGAAGGAATTTTTCTTTGTGTTTGTTCGAACTTTGTATCATACAATAATATAATAATAATATATAATAATAAAATAAAGTGAATTATGTTCGTTGACGTGTCTTACAAATTTATCATATATTAAATCTGTGCGTTAAAATCTCATTTAACAACTCAAAATCATAATTCTCTGTTACTCAGTTATGGCTAAGCAAATTACACCTTAAATCGTCGAAATTGTTAAGCGCTATACTAATTCGTAAAGCATAGTCCCTTGAAAAGAACGATTAATGTAGTAGTGTAATGATAGAAATCCCATTACACTACTTACAAACATATGCAACATGTTGTATAAATTGTACATCATTCAATACACGTAATAACAAACATTTGAACACAGTCACCTTAAATTATGACTTAGAAAGATTCACTAAAAATTATATAAATTGTACATTGATTAATATTAAACACCAAACGTCCTGGAACGCTATTGTATTCAAAGTAAATGTAGAGGTCGACTTTTTAAGTTACAGAAGAGAGTTCATTGAGAGGGGCATTAAATTGCGTAAGTTACACAACTCTAAGCCTTCAGCTAACGTTAGTAATTTTTTTCGCCCGTGACTCAGACATTCAGAAACCGACTTGTTATCATCTTTATCATAATATTCATGAACATTCGACATCTAAAACTCATAGTGACAATTTTATTATTTTTAATCAGAATATACAAGGTCTTTGTAGTAAATTAGTTCTTTTAGACGTCACTTTTAAGGAATTATATGACGACGGCAATGAGGTAGATATTATGCTTTAGTGAAACATTTGTAAAAAGAGGTTCGGAAACTAACATAAAACTTAGTAATTATAAATTAGCGGCAAGTTATTGTCGCGAAAACAGTAAAGGCACATGATTTTAATACAAAGTATTTTAGACTTCAAACCTCTCCCTATCGTTTCGAAATTGGCATCGAAACTATACTTTGAATGTTGTGGTGTGGAAATTGTAGGCATTGGTCTCATTGTAGTTAATATATATAGAACTCCGGATCATACAAAAACTTTCGTGGGTTTACATAAACTAAATACTTTACTCCACCATCTGTCTGACAAATTCAAATATAAAAAAAACCGTTATTTGCGGTGATTGGAACATCAACATATTACAGGAAAATACAGCTACCAAAGATCTTCAGAGTATTCTTCAAAACTATAACTTTAACATAGGAAATGAAACTATTTTTCCGGATTTCCTATATGTAACAATCGCGAAAACCTGAGGACTCGATATAACTTTAACGTTCACATAAAATCACCAACTAGGTTAAACTCGTGTATTGACTTAATCGCCAGTAACATAAAATTAGTAAAAGCAGGCGTTCACATTCTGGCTCTTTCTCACCACGAAACTACACAAACGTTGACTTTGAGCATAGGGAGTTAAAAAGCTATCACCACTTGGTACGACAGCGGCGAGACTATAAAAATGAAAATATTCAGAAGTTCTGTGAATGCGTTTCAGCTCTTTCCTTTTCTGATATCTTAGGCTTAGACAATGCTATTCAGGCTTTCAACAACTTTTATGATTTAATAGGTCTTTTATGAACTATGTTTCCCAATTCTCAGAGTTAAAATTAACAATAGGCCAAAAAAGCTGTTCTGGCTAACAAAAGGACTTAAAAAATGCTGCAAAACAAAACGATTATATAACTGTATTTGAAATACAGAGCATCAAAAATAATAAACAGTTAAACACAAATAAATTTAAAATGTATAATAGTAGCCTAAGAAAATTATCTTAAAATATCAGAAAATCAATAATCTTTATATCCACAATAATAAAAACAAATGTAAAGCGACATGGAATACAATTTCATCTACAATTAGTAACAGTACCTGTAAAAATGATATAAAACATATACGACATAACAATATGATATATTCAAACCCAGATGACATTTGTAATATTTTTAACGATTATTTTATAGATTTGACAAATAAAAATAACTTTACCCAACTTAACTTGACTAAAAACTGCATGACATATCCATCTAATTCATTCCCATACAATATTTTTGGAACCGATAAATGAGAAGGAAACTTATAACATAATTATATCTTTAAAAACCACCAAATGCAGTGGCTATGACGGTATAACAACTAAAATACTTAAAATGTGTGCCTCTTATATCTATCATCCGCTTGCACATATTATAAATTTATCGTTTAGTGATGGTCTTTTTCCAGAACAGCTAAAAACTTCTGTTGTCAAACCCCTATATGAAAAAGGCGATAAGGAAAGCCCAAGTAACTATAGACCAATTACATTAATCCCGACTCTATCCAAATTATTTGAAAGGACTCTGCATTCCAGGATAAATGCTTTTTTAGAGAAACATAAAGTAATATATCACTCTCAATTCGGATTTACAAAAGGTAGTTCTACAACTCTTGCATGTTTTGCGTTTTTGCGCATTGTAACGGAAAGTATAAACGTACTCTACTCTTGTAATGTCAGTCTTTCTAGATATGACTAAAGCCTTCGACTTTGTAAATCACTCAAAACTACTTTACAAGCTTGAAGCATACGGTATTAGAGGAACAGCCCAAAATTCGATAGCGAGCCACTTAAAAAATCGGACAACAGTATACGGAAATAAGTAGATTAACAAAATATAAACACAATAATAAATTAGAAAAACAAATTTTTGGATCACACTTTAAAACGACTAATTCTGGAATACCGCAAGGTAGCGTCTTGGGTCCGTTACTGTTCCTACTCTACATTAACGATCTCCCACGTGATATTGATCATAATTGTATACAATTTGCTGACGATACAGCTCTTATAATAAAATGCCAAAACAAAGCGACTTTTAACACTGACGTAAATAAAGCACTGACAGACGTAATAAGTTGGATGGACATCAATGACTTGAATATTAATATAAGTAAAACCAAAGTTATGACATTCAGATCTTACAACTCAAATCCCATACCGGTTAAAATTAATTACAACTCTGATACTGTATATGAAGTAGACACATTTAACTTTCTTAGTTTAACAATCGACAAGAACCTTAACTGGAAGGAACACATCGAACAGATCTGTTGAACCTAAACAGATTTGTTTACTCTTTACGAAGACTAAGGCAAACTGTCTCGCGAGAAGCTGCGGTGACGTCCTATCACGGCTACGTTTCGTCCGTGCTACTATGGTAACTCAGTAATCTTAGAAAGAGCGTTTAAAGTCCAGAAGAAGTGTATTCGAGCAATTTGCGGCACATGGTTCGATGACAGTTGCAAACCGCTGTTCAAAAGGCTAAACATATTACCTTTGCCATGCATGTACATTAGGGATATCTGCGTATTTGTCAACTCTCATCCTCAACATTTTAAAACACGCGGTGAAGTCATTCAAAGGCAAACTAGAGCAAAAATTATGAATCTCTTGTACCAACCTCGTTGCCATAAAGTAATTTATAAGAATAACTGCTTCAACAATGATTTACAATAAATTACCAAACTAAATTAAATTGTTACAAGGACATACTTTTAAATTAAAATTGACAAAATGCCTTTGACACATGGCTTCTCTAGTAATAAAGAATATTTAGACATAGGAAATCAAACTATTTTTCCGGATTTAAATCGCGTATATTTGTTTTTTTTCAAACAAACCGACGTTTCGGGCCCTTTACAGGTCCCATGGTCACGGTTGACTCTGGGACCTGCACTAGGACCTGGGACACGGTTGACCATGGGACCTGTAAAAGGCCCGAAACGTCGGTTTGTTTGAAAAAACAAATATACGCGATTTAAATCCGGAAAAATAGTTTCATTTCCTATGTGTAACAATCGCGAAAAATCTAAGAACTCGATAAGAACACTTAGAATTTACAAATCGTTACATTAATTAGAAACTATAGAGACTAAACATTGAATCCCATTAATATTTGCACATCTGCTTGCAAGTTGAATACAATGTACCTAATTTTACTTAAGACCTTTGTAATTACTGTATTCTGGCAAATAAACGTATTCTATTCTATTGAGTAATTCTAGAGGAAGCTGTTTTATAAATATATATTTGTTCTGATGGAGGCTGCTATTTCTATAATATCAGAGTAAAATCACGTAATAACCTTGTTTTTGACTCATGCCGAAACAACTTTCGCAGTCAGCATACCGCTTTTATTTCGATTGCAATACACCGATTTTCACCTCGAATTTGTCTATAGAGAGCAGAATTTCTAGTTGGAATTTATTGGAGACTATAAATTCTACTAGATGTTCGCCTGCATTTTCTTAAGTACCAATAGTGATTTTGTATAGCTTGAGAGTTTGAAATACTGCTTTTAAATATTGCCTACTGCTTGAGACAAAATGTTCTTTTTTTTAATGTGGAAACATTCTTGAAACATAGAAAAGATATAAAATTCTTAAAAAATAAGGAACTATTTCAAATGATTTTGTAATTATATTAGATAACAATTTAAAATGCCAAATGAGACTGTGCTATTCAGACAGCAGCATCAAAAGATATAAAATCCTTTCAAAGTATTCTTTCGAAGCATGTATATAATATGAAGTCAGATTAAAATATCACAAAGATATGACAATATCAATGTGACAAATATATCGACGGTGGAAAGATAAAACGGGGTTAATGATACTTACTTTGAAAATGAGTTATGGCCAATAAAATTTTACATTTTGGACTTTGGGCCGTTCTTGCCGCATGTCGCATAGAGTTGAAATAAGATTAACTTAAGTGTCAAGCTAGATGTGCACTTGACCCTGTACAAATGTCTACAATTTTCAAGTGACTACCACTTTTCGAATAACTGTATTTTACAGTAAATTTTTACTAATAGCTACCATCTACAATAAATTATAGTACCTACCGGCACGCTATGACGGCCGTTCTAACGTTTGTCCGCTCATCAAGTTTCGTATTAATTCATAACTACGTTAAAGGAGCTAATTGTTGTACGTTGTTATCAATGGCGACGTGTAGTAAAATTTATGGAATGTATAATTTTACGACACAACTCGGTATTTGTTTTTCGAAATTCGAATTTAAAAAAATGAAATCTAATACGATCGTCACCTAAGGGATCTCTGGCCAGCACAACTTCTATCTCCGGCAAACTCGCGTCAAAGCTCAATGCAAAACAAAGCAGTTTCGAATTGATAATATATTATGTAAACATTTTTGTTTTATTAAAACTTTTTAATCAGCTACCCCTAGTAATACTGCTTATAAATCTAAAAACTTACAGATGCGACTCACATTTGATTATATTTTTTTTGATAATGAATTGAGATTTGACCTCACTATTGTAATCTGTCAAAACTGCCATCATAACGTGCCGGTACTCTAATTATAGGTATTTTATTACTAATACCGTTGTTTTAAACATCGAAATTTTTATTTAAATTTCTGCAGCGGTAGTAAATTTAACGACATCAAAAATCAAAAACAATCTTGATTTTTTAAAGTTAGGCACCAGGGTCAGAGATATTAGGCGTACCTATACAGGTTATGTGTATCTACTACTCAATTCAGGCGTAGTTCAAAACATCAATATGCAAATCAAAGGAATGAATACACTAAACCCAAGTATTAAGTACTTAACTAAGTATATTTCAAAATAAAATAAAATACCTTTTATTTAAAATGCCTTTTATTTGAAATTGTTTGTCAAGGTTGTAAGCTGTCACAGAGGATGACTGACACACGTAACTAGAGGTGGGGGTTTAAACGAAAAGCACTTAAAAAAAGTTTGCTTTTTATTCTAAGCACGCTTTTTATTTTAGGCGTAAGCGTTGGTCAGTTCTATGCTCTACAATTTCATTTTTTACAACTTGCCTAAGTTTCAAGTTTCGCCATTTATGTTTCCTAAACAAATTAATTCGTCAAAGTGAAAAATAATTTTATAAATAAAAATAAAACTCGTGTTTTACAAATAAACTTACTTAAGTTAAAACCTTTGGTGGTCTATTTTTTTTTTACTTGGGGGAAATCTTTATAGATACCCCAGAGCCCAGGGAGACTCAGGGGTTATGTGGGGTCTCTTGGGGTGCAATGCAGGCTCCGGAGTCCCTGTCCAGAGCCCGTTGGTGGTCTACCCTTGCTGTTCGCCGAAAAGCGCATAAAAAGCACGCTTTTTAAAAAAGCTACAACATTTAAACGTTTATAAACTTAGCAGTTTTTCCCATCTCTACCATAACATAGATTTTTTCTAGTACCCATACTAATCATATACATAATCAGTGGTCATTTAGTTTGGAATTAATTCCACTACGTTCTTTTTGTTCCTTGTTTAATTGTTAGCTATTTTGTAATTAGGCCTTGCTCAATAAATTACTATTATTATTACACTTTCGACCGAACATGCAGGCGTTGGCTTGCCATTTAATTTTATAGTGAGACATTAAAACAGTTATACATTCTTCGTATCATTTATAAGACGAAAGAGGTAATTAGAGAACAAAAAAGAGAATCATATAAACCGAAATTGACATTGTAAATCGTGTGTGCATTTAAATTCGAATCTAAACACCGCCGTCTAATTTTCAATATGATACTAATATTGACGTCAACGTGTGTCACATATTTTTTTATATTGTGACGTACTTACAAAATGTTTAGGCGTTTGTTTCATGGCCAGTCAGTTATGCTGTTATAAGCGAATATGTATTGTATGTACGCCGGTTACAACATCCATAATATTTGTGTTATCGTAATGTTACAATTGCAATGAATGATTAGATAATTTTACTAGTTTTGACGAATATTCGGTTACTATTTGGTACTCGGCCGATTCGTTAATTTTTTTGCGATTCGGCAGTAAAAGAAAAAAACAAGAGCAAGAAATAAAACAGTAAATTATTAACTTTCATTAATGCTGGACGTAAGTATATTGTAAGTTTCAGAAAGCGCAATTTTTAGATTATTTATTTAAAAAATCAAAGTCAAAACAACAAATTTAAGTTACTTTTGTTAGAGATCATAAAATACCATATTGAATGAAAACTAGTCAGGAATTCCATGCCTGCTAACTTATTTCTCGAACGCTATAACTTGGGCATTTTGAAAACGAGGGTAAATAGGCATTATTTAAGTGTACATGCTACATCGTCATTTTCGATCAGGTAAGATGGAGGTCAAAGGTACACTTATTTTTTA
This sequence comes from Hyposmocoma kahamanoa, assembly GCF_003589595.1. Taxonomy (NCBI): domain Eukaryota; kingdom Metazoa; phylum Arthropoda; class Insecta; order Lepidoptera; family Cosmopterigidae; genus Hyposmocoma; species Hyposmocoma kahamanoa. Next base: position 9,337,888 of record NW_020653945.1, read on the forward strand.
TAAAAAAAAAACGCATGCTGACACTAGCTAGTCGGGCACGCTCCTGACCGAATATTCCGTATTGGGCCTTATGCCTAATATACTAGTATTCGTGGCAACACCAATTTTTACAACGCTGTATATATTCATATATTAATGTTGATGACTGTGCAATGTTTTTCCGATTTCTACTATTTTTATTCTAATCGTGACACCGCGGAAATATCTTTTAACGCCAAGTGAAAAATTTCCAGACATCTTATTTTTATAAATTTTGTATTAAAATAGAAGCAAGCTACTTAGCTTCTATTTTAATACAAATTTCGTAATACCCATAATCTTTACGTAACGAACTACGACTTACAAACACTTACAAAACAATTGTATATGGCCGGATTATTTAATCTGAAGCTTTGGTTTCTTCACGTAATGTGTCGCAAGCTACAATCGCACTTGGTCATCTCAACATTGTCTGATAGCTACAGCTATTGACACTGGAGGAACTATGTACCAAGTTTCGTGTTTTTGTTTCTGTTGTGGATCGATAAACATTATAGTACACTGATAACAATATTTTTATTGAATGTCACGATGTTTTTACTATCGTGATCTTTATCTTGTGAAAATACTTCACTTGTTTATTATTATTATTATTGACACAAAGATCGAATAATCACAAAGAAAAATGTATTTCATCCAATTGGTCTCGAACCAGCGTCTGTTGTCACAACGAGGCTACCGCTCTTACCAACTGAGCTATGGCTTGATCCGCTGTAGGATTTTCTTTGTGTTTGATCGATCTCTATATCAATAATAAAAAAAGACTAGTAATAAGTGGGGCTACTCATGAGGTTATGCATAATTACGTCTACCTTGGCCAAAATATCCAGGTTGGCAAGCACGTCTTCGAGAAGGATGCCGACAGGATAATTCGTTTGGGCAGCATTTGGGAAGCTTAGCAACATCTTCAGGTCGTCAATCCCATAAAGCCTAAAAACTAAGGCATTTAACCAGTGCATTCTCCCAGTTATGTCCTACTCAGCCGGGACGTGGACGTTGACAACAGGCCTCATCCATGAATTCAAGGTCGCTCTGCGTGCGTTGGAGCGAACTATGCTTGGGGTTTCTCTGATGTACCGAACCCCTAACAAGGTCATACGTCAGAGAACTAAAGTGACCGACATAGCTCGCAAAATCAGTAAGCTTAAGTGGCAGTGGGCCGGGCATGTCTGCAGGAGGACTGATCGCCGATGGAGTAGACTTGTTCTGGAATGGCGACTACGTCAAGGAAAACGTAGTGTGGGACGCCCTGCGGCAAGATGGACGGACGACCTGAGCAAGGTGGCCGGCAGTGGCTGGATGCAGCCGGCACAAGACCGGGAGAGTTGGCGTGCTCAAGGGGAGGCAGTGGATGCGTGTAAGCTGATGATGTGAAATGAAATGTATATAGAACCTTAAATGTGTGTATATTGTTGGTTTTTTCTCCAAAGGCCAATTTGATTATTGATTACATTAATAATTATATGTAAGTACTTTAAGTACCGTCATCTTACCTATTTCTGCCGCCAAGCAGTAATGTGAGCATTATTGCGTTCCGATTTTGAAGGGTACTGGTGAAATTACATGCACATGGGACTTGTCAACTTATGTTTCAAGATGACTTGCGCAGTGGCAGTGCCGGTCAGATTTTTGTGATTGAAAACTCTGAGTGGCACTGCAACTGCTATGGACAGGCGTGTCGCTTATGAGTTATTCGTCTTGTCATTTGATATTATTAAAAAAATAAGCGAATAGTGCTGTCGAACTTAGAATAGATGGTCAGTATTAATATTTCTTCCTTCTGCTTTTTGGAGTTCCATATTCGGCCCAATAGCAAACTACGGGCCGAATAGCCAAAAGTAGGTCGAATGAGCTGTATACCGAATAGTAATCGAATAATCGCTGCAACTGTAATTATTGTGCAAATAAAACTTATTATTCATAAGCAAAATGTGTTATTTTGAATATACTATAAACAATATACAATTGTAAATGAAACCTGCTCAAAATACAAAATCAATAGACAAGTTGTATTTAATTTTAAACGATTAATCCAAATTTCCAACGCGTACTCGTTGTTCAAAAAGCAATAACTCATCTTAAACTTGAGATGACATAATCAATTAGAAGTTCTAGAGCCTCTTTGAAACTTAATTAATGTATCATGAACTCGAGTCTAATCCGACGGAATGCTTGGTGATTGTCAATTGAGTAATTGTACAGTTCGAGCGGAGATTGCACATCAGATGGGCGCGGGCGCAGTACCACACACGACGTAACAATAGACGGGATAGAAGGAGATGGAAGCTACGGTAATGAAATCTTTGCAACAAAGACTTCATTACAGAATCTCAAGATTTCACCAATGACGGTAATGATGGTAAAATTCATGACGAATTGGTAATTCTACATTATCGTATCTGGTCCTGGATACGATTAGAACCATTACATACATATACATAGTTGTCATAGAAAGCGATTAAGGGGTTTGAATGTTCTTTTCATAGTAATGATTAATTTTATTTCGGTCAATAAGTTTAAGTTGTTGAGGGAGATGGGCAGCAGTATTCAGTTCAATCAATTCAAAGTGATTTATTAAAGACGGTTGATTTATTGTCTGCTCCAGTAACACGTACTAGTGTTTCGGTTTATTAGATGAAACGGTTTACACTTTGGGCTCTGTATCTTAGAAATAGGTGTTCTCGATAGTACTTCATGAATTCCGTTGCTGCTTATAATACAGGGAATTTCCTACTTTGAGACCAGGTAATTAGTGCGGCCTTATTATCAGGTATTAAAAGTTTATGTGGAGCGTGTGTGTCCCACACCGGTCCGAGAAGACTCGCAGGATGCTATTGTTGCTGCCACAGAGGCGCATCGTTTCTTAATAACGGCCGAGAAACCGTAGTCACCTTGAACAAATACAAATGTATTCCCATGCGTAATATGATTCTATGATTCCTCCTTTATTGATAGAGATTGACAATGTTTTAAAGAATGATTTCCAATATTCGGCTAGTGAATACCAAGTGGATGGTGATGTGTCTTATAGAGGGTCTATCGTGTAACTTGAAAGCCTGTACAGAACGACTTATCATAGCTGAACATTTCCAAAACCCATTCTCTTAGTAATTCTCTTAGTAGGATGGATCTTTATGTTCTGAACTTAAAACTGGCTTTCAAGTTACACAGAGAGCTGAACATTTTTTTCTATCATACATAAATACCCGATTGGATGACTCAAGTAACTGGCACTTAACACAGTGTTAACTAAAATTTATTTTTGTAAACACTTTTACTTTTTTGTTATGATTTATGTCATGATTCTATCAACAATGAGCTTCCGGAAAATAGTGAAAGGTGATACCAAATTAACCTTTGTTTCGCAAACTGTAATCTAATGACCTATCGGGTTGCTTTCTTGTTTTATGATAATTAGCGGCTATTCGTGCGGACGGTAATGAGGATCTCCTTTCCTTAATAGGTATTATGAATTAGCTTGAACTGAAAACTCCATATCTGTTTCGTAAGCACACTGTATGTATTTTCATTTATGATAATAAAATATTAATATATGTACATACCGATGTTAAATTTACGCAATAAATTTATTAAATAATGTATTCGTTACGCTTTGAATTCGTTAACACTGTTTTAATTAATACTAATCAATTTAAAAGGATATCAACCCACCAGCTAAATTGAAAAGTATTCCAATATGAATTAATTTATTACAATTATGTACGTTTAAATGCCACATATGTGCGATACATTGTCCCCGTCCCAAATCAAAAATAGCAATCTAGCTTCGCAGTTGATATGACGGAGAGATTCGAAAGCCAAAATCATCTACCTCGACCTCTGCTTCTATTACTTATTGGCGTCTTTGCACTTGAAATTCTAGGTGCGTGGTATTCTTTCAATAAAATAAAATTAAAAAAAATATGATCGTATTAGTAGTTCTAGCTAGAGGATTACACTGCTTTAATAACCGTAAGGTTCAATTTGTAGCATAATGAACTTTCTGCCAATTGTGTAACGTACAAACTAGATTCGAGCCAAAAATAGGTCACGCGCCTTCCGGAGAATTCTCACGCGGTCGCGGGAATTCCCGCAGCTACCGTATCGTTTGTACGTTACACGATTAACGTAATAGAGGACGGACATTATGCTATACACAATTTCGTTACAAAAATTTACTTCTTTCCATTTCTCATCCACGGCAAAGTAAATAGAGCATGTAAAGCTATTAGGTTGGTTTCATAGCCGTGCGGATTTATCTGCGGACCGTCCGCGCGGAGCAACGCTGCGGAGTAAAACGTATCGCGTTAGAACATCATTTACAGTGACGCGGATTGCTCCGTACGGAACACGCTCCGCGTGAATTCTGCATAAGTCACCCGTTCGTTCATTGTAGGTGAATGTCTTTCGTGAATATCCGCACTAAATTAAATACTCGTTTCAGTGATGCTACGCATGCGGATCGACTGTGAAACTAGCCTTATAAAATGTGACGCGAAGACCCAGTATTATCTACTTAAAGTGGACCTAGTCCCAGTATTTAAGCTTGCAATGTAAATTGTAGCAGCAGAGACCCTTGTGAAAGAGTTCGTCCAGCGAAGTACTGTCACCTTATCTATTCCTGCCGCCAAGTAGTAATGTGAGCATTACTGCGTTCCTGCTTTGAAGTGTAAGGGTGCTGGTGAAATTACAGGCACGTGAGTCTTACCAACTTATGACTCAGGGTGACAGGCGCATTAGCATTGTCCCTCACATTTAAAGCTCTGAGTGACACTGAAACTGCTGTAAACAGACGGTTGCTTAACATCAGGCGCACGATTTGTTCGTCCCGTCTTTTGCATAAAAAATGTACTTTAGCCGTTTTGTGTCATTAAGAGTCAGTTCAATTCAAAAATTGATGATCTAAACTATCTCCTTACCAGTACGATGACGAAGCGTTCGTACTCGAATACATATATGTAGTATAACACTAATACCAGCTTAGAGCATACCGTTGAGAACGCCTTTTGCTGAAAAGAACTTGAATGGGTTGATGACCTCGTCGAAACTGTGGTTGACACCTAGATTGGTGTCCTTTCTCTGTACGGATATGAAACCCAGTACGGCCCAATATGCCAAACGAAGTTTTTGACGAGCGCCGTCATTAAAATTTTGTTCTTGTAAAAAAAATACAGTGCCACAATGCGCCACATTTTCCAACCACTATCACAAACCTCATACACAATCGACTATAACAAAAAAGCGCTTATATTAACCTAGTGAACCTGACCTCTCAAACGGTAGTCAAAGTGAGAGATAGAAGGTTAACAACTTATTATTAGCTGTTAGGCAAAACCTCTCTAAGATCATAGATAACTTGCCTTTGTTCTTTAGTTGCAAAACTGGCAGAAGTTGTAGACGTTTGTTTGTATCTGGACGACTTAATTGGAGACGCGCAGTTACGTTTACTCGTACTCGTATTGTGACAGCTGTTTAACACATTTTATAATACTTTACCATTTAGTTCCACACTCTTTCCGACAACTTGAAAGTCCGGAGCACTCCATCCCTGTGTAACAGACTTACTGCTAATTCGCGCTTCATCTTTCCTGACATGTACGGCAAATGGAATACACTGCTGGCATTTGTGTTCCCTGAAAACCACAACCTAGGGCTATTCAAGGCTAGAAAATAAGCATTTGCCCAACAAACGCGTAGCATTTTCGGCCACATCGTCGTTTAACATCAGACAAGAGTCTGGCGCTAAGTACGTCTATGTTGTATTAAAAAAAAAGAATAAGTGGAAAAAAGCTCATATTAGAAGGCATAAAAAATATTCCAATATATTTCTTTAATTTGTTGGTATGTACGTACTACTGTTAAGATGACAACACCTATATTGCATCCCTGTCATAAGTTATTTCCCAAATTGCGTTTTAAGTCGTTGCTATAAAAATTAGTAGATAACCGATTTTTTAGTCGCAACGCAACAGCGGCTAAGGCTCTAAAATACACCGCCATTATTGTAACTGTCAATTAGTTGTGAAACATATAATTAGCCCATTATATAATCTCAGCTTCATTGTTAAAAAGAAACAGTAGCTAAGGTGATTAAACAAGTTATTACGAAAATGAATGCAATTGAGTAGTAAGTTGAATATTTATAATCCTACATTATTTTGAAAATTGGTTTTCAAAATTATTTCTTACTAACCTGAAATAAATAACATTCCGAGGAACACAATAGTATTTTGAATATTTCATGCAGTTCACTATGCAGCTCATGCGATTAAAAAAATATGAAAACTTTCGGACATAGAAACCATTATATTGGTTTACTTTAGCTACTTTCGCAGTTTAATGACATACGACATTTTGTTTCGGAGTAATGCCGATATTAATTGAATTTTTTGTCGTGCTGAAACTTGTTGTTAGTGCAATGTATATCGGAGTTCAAAAGTGCTTTTCAGAGACAAGCTTAAACACAATTAACATTCTTACACTAGCATCACAGTACATGTATTGAAATTAAATTTATGTTAAGAATAAGTAATTTTTTTTTGATGAAAAATAATGATATGTTAAAACGGGAAATCAAAGTATCCACACAGTCACAAATTCATTGAAGGGGCAATGTATAACGCTTCAACCTATAACATGATTGCGGTTGATATTCAACATTAGCCATTTACGAGGTTTAAAACTGTATAAGTAGTGAAACAAACACTATACACGAAAACCTTCTTTCTGCCACTTGGATAACAAAAATCTATAGTAGTGATTTGTTTTACTCTTGCAGATTGTTTTGATCCATGATATTTGAATGAATGTTATTTTTCGTAGCAGTAGAGCTCCTTGTGAAAGAGTTCGTACAGGGAAATACTGCCACCATATATATTTTTGCCGCCAAGCAATAATGTGAGCATTCCGGTTTTGAAGGGCAAGGGTGCTAGTGAAATTACCGGCACTTGGGACTTGTCAAATGTCTCAGGGTGATGAGCACAGTGGCAGTGTCCCTCAGATTGTGATTTAAGACTCTGAATGACACTGTTATGGTCAGGCGAGTCGCTTACCACCAGGCCCACGACTTGTTCGTCCCGTCACCGGGCTAGAATAGCCTCATGCTCATGAGGATATATAATTGGTTGAGTACAGTACAATTCCGCGCGTTAGTTTATTTCTGTGACAATTATGGTCATGGTCAGACTTTCGCACCCGCACAGAACAGCAGTTACAGTTCTAAAACTACTTTTCTCTAATGACTATAATTTGCGCGAGCTATATGAATAAATTATGTCGAACCATGGCCAAAGGACAAATAGAACATAACACTGAAATTGGTCACGCGTGACCGATTGTTTCGTAGTCCACAAATCGAGTTAGCCACCGGAAACTGATATAAAAAAATAATCTTATTAAGTTATTACACATATACATGGCAAATCTAACAAATCCCAAACAACATTTATTTTTGTATTTTTGTTGTAACGGTCAATAGTAATAAAATATGGCGTCCGTTAACAGAAACGCGGCTAAGAGAGGAAATAATTTTTTGAGATGTCTTAAAAAACCATAACCCAGTTTTAGAATATTGAAATTCTTTAATGATATTTCAGCTATGCATCGTTGGGGTAAGTTCCGATAAGTCGAACATGTTAACTAATTTTAACTGTTTTTAAAAGAGAATTTTGTGCTCTATTTTTTTCTATTTAAAACGGATATATGACTATTTGTCACTTCGTCGTATTTTAGTTAGTGGAAGGCAGATATATTGAACAAACAGGACTTTATTTTGAAATGCGTGAACGCGATAGGTAACTGTAAAATAATTATTTGCAATTCTTTTAAATAATTCTCTTCTGCTTAGGGTGCCATCTCATACCGGAGGTCCGCTATTATTATGGCAATTTGGGTCCGTGAAGTTGCGGCTCTGCAAGATTTTGAAGCCACATGATTTTTCTACGACCATGTCTTCTGCGGCCCTGGATTTTTCCCTGCAGAATGAATTGCAGTAGAGAGTATTTGTCTTTTGCAAGATGTGCCCGAAGTACTGCAGCTTCCCCCTTTTAACTGTTTTCAGGACCTCTAAACCTTTGTGCATACTCTTGTCATTGGTGACTCTATCCGTCCACATTTCGAAGTCTTCTAACCGTTTACATAATGTCTTAGTTATTAGTCCATGCTTCTACTCCGTACAAAATTATTGAAAATATGTAGCACAGCACTAAACGGCTTGTCTTGTCGATAGTTTGAGATTACAATTGCAAAGAAGGTGGGTCATTTTAATAATAGAAGTCTTAAATAATTATATATTGCAATATTTCTTATTATTGAACATCATGTAGTTTTTATTACCCTGATTGTTCTTTTTTTGTGGAAATACTCCTCTAGGTTGTTATTATTATTGATATTAAGATTGAATAAACACAAAGAAAAATGTCTTCCGTCCAGCTAGTCTCGAACAAACATCTGTTTCTAGCGTCTGTAGCCACGTTTGGGCAATAGACGCTGATTCGAGTCCAGTTGGATCGAAGATCTTTTTCTTTGATTGATATTTGTATCAATAACAATAATTATTATACCATCATTATCAATCTATTATATACGTCCCACCGATGGACTCGGATCTCCTCTATTTTTTTATCATGTGTATCAAGTGACGGGACGAACAAGTCGTGCGCCTGATGCTAAGCTACACGCCTGTTCACAACAGTTGCAGTGCCACTCAGAGATTTAAAACGCAGAGATCTGAGGGGCACTGCCACTGTACCCGTCACCCTAAGACCTAAGTTGACAAGTCCCATGTTCTCGTAATTTTACCAGCATCCTTATCCTTCAAAACTGGACACAGCAATGCTGAAATAGGCAAGGTGGCAGTACTTCCCTGGACGAACTCTTTTCCAAGGAGCTGTATTACTGCTAAATCTATATAACGAAATCACCACGCTAGCCCAATGCGGGTTGGGAACTTTCTTATCACAATGTTTTCTTTCACCGAACAGCTCATAGCAAACTTCAAATTAAATTTCGCACTCACTCAGAGATGCTAGCCCGGATTCGAATTCACGGCCCCTGCTTGAGAGGCGGTAGGGAAACCATTGCGCTGCCACTGCTTTTGACATATTTATTTTATTTAAACAATTATATATTCTTAAATAACTTCCTTAAGGCCCTATTAGGATATTCAGTATTATATTGTATTCATGTAAGAACAGGCATTAAAGTGTTTCAAAAATTGTTTGTACTTTCCGTATAAACATCTCAGCATAATTCTGAGAAAAGATCTCATACTTTCGCTGTTACATTTGAATGTAACAGTAACTTAACAATCACAAATAGGCACTTATTCATATTAATATTACGAGGCTGACCAGTGAAGCGAAAATTAAAAGTTTATAGGAACAAACTCAGTCGACCATGTAAATCTAGCTATTGCTCTGAAACATCCACGCGTTGCTCAGTGATCTAAAGGATAAATACTTGTAGAGGAAGATGATAATTTAGTCGTTAGTATAATAAAATTACAACTTGTATGCAACACGTGTTAGATCTTTAGAAGTAAAGAGTTCCTCCATTCATCCATGCATTCTGTTCATTGTAGCATTGAAACGGGGCCAGTGCGTGCGCGTGGCCAGTGTACGTGTCTGGTGGAAGTGGCCTGCGCACACGCCGGTATCGCCGGCGACGCCATATCCGGCGATACGATCGCGTGTGCCGTTCCAGTGTTTCTTATCTCTTGCACAATACCCAAATGTGCTGCTTTATAACTTTTTTTGACCTTTCGATCAATGCTGTATAACCTTGACTACTTGTTAGACAGATTTCTATCTGTTTTTGTATTTGTGTTAAGAAATATAACATCAAGTTTTTGTATATCGTTTTAATTAGTACAAAGCCTACATAATTGATTACTTTCAAACAACATTTTTTTAAAGTTTTTATTGAAAGTCACGATGTTTGACGCCCATGATATTCAATCAATAACCTCGGTCAACACTGTCCACTGTATCGCACGTGTTCTTCATACAATGGTATCTGTTTTGATTTCGATATTTTCTCTGTTTCTGTGGTCTCATCTCAATTAGAAAGTGTCTATTATGTTAACTATACGACAGACTTTGTTGGGTTTTCTTAAAATACTTGAAATTTAGAGTTTTTGTCACTTATTTAATATTTTGATACTTATGCAGTTATTTTAGCCTGTTTTGCATGTTGTGTTCACATCAAGTAGGATACATTCTTATCGTGTCACTATATAAATGAAATACTTCTAGTTTATATCTGAATTGCATCCAGTTTTGTGAACCGAATAAAAAAATATGTTTTTGTGAAATTACTCCACTAGTTTGTTTAGTTATTTGTAAAGATCGAATTAAGAATATATCCTTCTATCCGACTGGATTCGAACCAAGTCTTCGCCTCAGCCTCGGAGCGATCTAGCGGACCTTACAATTTTTTTCTGTTTGTTGCAGATTTTTGTCTTTGGTTTTTAACGACTTTTTGGCCGTAGCGCCATCTGTGAGAAATCTATTTCTTGTTCATGTTTTTTTTTTTCATTTATAAGTTAAAAACTTGAAGTATTTCTATAAGAGTTGAAATTTTCTTATTACAAGCTTTTCAAATTGTGCATATTTTTTGTATAACAATCTGATAATTGGAACATAAATATTTAACATAATTTATTACCAGAAATGATAACGGAACTAAATGCGCATTTGGGCAAAATATGTATATGCGCCAGCATATCCGATACAATCGGCATAAAGGCGATAAAGGCAGTTTTTAATTATCAAAAATCTGTTTATTTTGTAATGTACTATGTGACTAGATAAGCAAATCGTGCACCTGGTAGCAGTTGCAGTGCCACTCAGAGCTTTAAATTGCAAAGATCTGATGGGCACTACCACTGCGCCCGTCTCCCTAAGACATAAGTCCTATGTGTCTGTAATTTCTCACCAGCTTCCTTATCATTAAAAATTGTAACGCAGATAACTGCAAGCGTTAGAACACATTACTGCTTGGCGGCAGGAATAGGTATGGTGGTAGTATTACCCTGGACGAGCTCTTTCATATGGAGCTCTACTGCTACGAAAAATAACATTCATTCAAATAATATATTATTGTAACACAGACCTGCGGGTTTACTATCTTTCTCGATCCGACATCCGTCCGGAACAATTATTGTCAAATAAATAATTCTCGACCAAATTAGAAGATGCATGATGCGGTTACCTCTCAGTGGTCTGAAATTACATTTTTCAGAAATAACGTTTTGTCGAAATTTCATAACCTCGAAAGCAATTTTGAAAGGATGTTGAATGTTTTTTCTTTTAAACTTAACCTAATCGAACCTAATCGTGTCTTTGCGATAAACATTCAACATATCCTGAAAAAACAACTGTTTTGTTGTAATTCGGTTTTCGGTGTAATGAAAATTCGAACAAACGTTATTTCGGACAAAAAAATTTTCGACTTTGTGTTAGGTTACCGCATGATGCGAATGCAGTTTCATACTTGACATTGTCTTTTATCTTGGTCGAGTACCTATTACTTATTTGACAGTCATTCTTTCGGATGTCGGACGGAGAACGAGAACAAAGGGGCCGGTCATGAAAACCCATAACCGACGAGCATGTGTGAAAGCATTGATGATGCTGAGACGAAAGATGTATATCAGAATCGTAGAAGTGGAAGGCTGTTGACTCTATCTACCACGATGGCAAAAGTGTGTGAAGTATATGTATGATAAAGTAACACAATTTTAAGTAATTAAGTAACAAATTCGTCCAACCGAGAATCGAACCCGGGACTTCTTACCCTGGGTAACTGGATAGTGCCCACAGTGCAAACCGTTGGGCCACCGAGGTCGTCAATACAGGGTAGTGTATCAACTTGAAATGAAGTAAGGGCAAGAATTTACAAGTTATGCGTCACAACAATAATTATATATGTATATATCTTAACTCTTCCATTTAGAGTACAAAATTAGTCGAGTGGCGCGTGCTGGGGCATAATATCCAAATTCAAAATATGTGACGTTGGGTGACAGAGGGTTTTAAGATCACCGCCCAGACTCAATACAGGTGCTTCACATTTTCAAAGATAAATTTGTTGAATAGAATGTACAATGTTGTCTCAGATGTTATGAATAACGTACCGGATAAGTTAAAGAACACAATAATGTTAAAAGCTTACTAACTATATAAAAATGTTGGTTCCCTCTAAGGTAAGTAAGGGCCTTAGGCTCAACTCACACTGGCGCAGAGACGAAGCGTCGCGACGCGTCATGTTTTTCGCCTATAGTACATTCATCTCTATTTTATTAAGGTACAAATTTGTGTTATGCAAATATGGAAATGGGCGCCGACGCGCGCCGACGCGTGACGACACGTGTCGATGCTCGGATGCAATCGAGGTGCTTCGCGCGTCGACGCGCGTCACTTGAGCGCAGTGAGGCGTCAGACGCCGACCACACTGTGATCCGGGCGCGGGATTGTAGTTGAAAAACAGGACGCGACGCGACGGTTCGACTCTGCGCCAGTGTGAGTTGACTCGTAGAGTCGTATTCTAGAACTCTACTCAATGCTCAAGTCAGGATTTGAGTATGGTTTAAAGCAATTGATATCATACTCAAGTTCCTGCCATTAGGGTCGTATTCCGTGGAAAAGATATCATAGTGATGTTTTTCTGCACCGTTAATGCCACTTACATGACAACATGTAAAAACGAGTTTTGTTTCTGGGATATCAATATCATTTTCTAATTTGTTCTGACATAAAAACGTGAGAAAACTTTTTTCCGTGTAAAAATTGACCTTGTGGTAATGACAACGAAAGGTTCAAATTTACTTAACATTAAGGAAATTTACAAATTTTCGGATTCCTCTTTATTAACAAAAAGGGAATATTATATTTCAAATGAATAGCATATTTTAACGAAAATCATACAAATTAATGACAAAAAAACCTAGAAATGTGTAGATTTCTCAGATTATGTAAAATACCACTCTGGCAGCCACAAAAGTTTCAGAGACATGGCTGCTCTTTTCTCCATATTTGCTGCTCAATTAAACAAATATCAATTCTGTCTAACCAGAAACAGAACCTTTTTGATTTATTATATAGCGTAGTTAGTAAAAGTAAACAGAACATTATTCAAAAACATTTCGTACTTTTTTGTATACGCGACAGGCAGATGACTCCGTTCCACCTGAAGTAAAATGGAAAATGAAATCCAAACGTGAAGGAACCTAGCGCAGTGTTGATACAATTACTGCCCTAACCACCTCCACCTACCTAAAATTGAACCCAGGTCTACTACATATAAGGCAGAAGTTCTTACAATTAACTGTTATACTAATTAATTAATATCCGATATCACTCGCCTATTATAAGATGTTTTTACACGGTCTTATGTATGTTTCCATACAACGAAAGACATGTTGGTAGTGCTTATTTAGATATTATTTAGTGATAACATCGATTACTTCAAAAGTAAATTAACGAAGAAAATTAATTAAAGAAAATTAATTAAGTTCCTGTTACTTCTCAGGGTGTTCTATTACTATCCAATTTAAATTATATGTATCTTAATTTCTCGAATTTACTTTATCTATGTTTTTTTGAGATTGCCGTCATTTTTAATTGTTGTGTTCACAATGTAGAACACCCTAGTCAATAACATAAAAATGTGTTGTGGATATTGTGTTAGTGTTGATAAGAAATAAAATATTATAAAATTAAATAAAATAAAATTACTTAATTGGCAGAGCATCTGGCACGGATTGCCTGATGCCGGGTTCTGGTTCGAACCAGCCGTCTCTAATTAATTTTTCTAAGTGTTCGATCTTATTTATTAATAATTATGATAAACTAGTTGAGAATTTCACAAAAAAAAATGAATATCATGGTATTAAAACATCGTTTTTTTTAACTGCCTCCGTGGCCGAACAGTTACCATACTGGACTGCCACGCAGAAGTCCCGAGTTCGATTCACGGGCCGGGAGAAATATTTGTATGGCCTACATTTATTTCTTTCATGAGTTTGGGTGTAATTTGTGGTTGTTTACCTATGGGTGTGTATGGCAGCCAAAACACAGGTTTCCCGAGTGCGAGGCTATCAATGTGCCCGTTATTATTATTATTATCATGACATTCAATAAACTTAAAGTAATTTACTTTTAATAATGTATCTATCCCACAGTTACAACACTAGTTTGCATTATATAACACGCGACATATAAAATTGATTTAATACATTTAACAAGGTCTTCGTGCTAACAAAAAAGTTTATTTATCTAGTATTCGGCGCAATCGACAGACACGGTCGGCCTCGCAACTAGATTAGTGAAAAGGCGACCGAACGTTCTTAATTTAATTAACAGGATTCGCCAACGCAATGGGCGACAGTCACGCGAATTTTAATAATGCTTTTACATAAAAAATGTGTGCAGTTTTACAAATATAGTGGTGGCACCAGTGACCGACAAGCACTACTGTTCAACATTAAAAAAAAATTCTAATAAGATCTTACGATATGGGGTCCTTCAAACGAAGCGTGGCTAGAGCAGTGATTGTATCAACACTGCACTAGGTACTTTCACGTTTGGATTCCACTTTTCATTTAACTCCAGGTAAAATTTTTAGGGCATAATTTTCGCATAGCAACACGTTTCTTATTTGTAAGTGTCAATGACTGGGTGTTCATTATTGTGAGAGTCGATTACTGGTTAGTAAATTAGGGGATTTTTTGGTGTTAATTACTGGAGATTTAGAGACTTTTTTTTATAATACCAATGTGACGAACAAGTCGTGCGCTTGGTGGTAAGCCACACGCCTGCTCACAGCAGTTGCAGTGTTGCAAAATAAGAACGCAGTAATGCACACATTACCATTTGGCAAAAACAGGTATGGCGCCAAGGTAGGAGCTCTACTACTGCTAAATCGCCTTTTACTTTCCTGTAATATTACTTTCCCTACGAATTGTATCGTTTTGACCTATAGTAATATCTATTATATGACTCTATGATATTCTTTTTCTACACTCAATGTAAGTAAATGGCACCATAAAACAGTGGCTATATATTAATCAAATAAAAAGTAATTGTGAAATAGTCAAAAACGTTTGATTGAATAACCGGTTCGAATTCCGTTTCCTTTAAGAAAAGTGAAAATGCATGGGCGCGCTTGTTGACATTGGCATGACACCTACTACATAACAGTAAACATTCACGAAGTTTTATCCAATGAAACTATAGTTTTAACTATGTAATAAAATGCCTCTTATGCATCTTTTATGCTTTTGATATTCAAAATTTTGACTTTTATGAAGTTTAAACCTATTGCGCAAAAAATATACAAACAGTTCTTCTGAGAGCAATTTGCCTCGCGAAGGAGAAGATTTAATCTAAATTAAAAATTAAAAACTTGACAGGTAATGAAACCATTTTTTCGGATCTAAGTAACGTACATTTGTTTTTTCAAACAAACTAACGTTTCGGCCTTTTACAGGTCCCATGGTCACGGCTGACTTCGAAAAATAGTTTCATTTTCTAAGTGTAAAAATTGCGAAAACCCAAGAATTCAATATTAAAAACTTGATTTTATATAACTCTAAGCTGAAATTGAGACCATATCTTAGTAAGACTTTTAGTAGCAATGGAGCTCTTTCTAAAAGAGTTCGTCGAGAGAAGTACTGCACTATAAGTATTTCTGATGCTAAGCAATAATGTAAACATTACTGCGTACCGGTTTTAATGCGTGTTGGTGAAACTACAGGTACTTGGGACTTGTTCATGCCTCAGGGTGGCGGGCGCAACACCCCTCAGATCTCTGCGATTTAAAGCTCTGA
>NW_020653945.1:9354155-9355313 GCF_003589595.1 Hyposmocoma kahamanoa
TGTAACAAACACGAATGCCTAAGTACTTTATAGTCATACATACATTTATTTATCTGAAAAGATCCTTTCGTGCCACTCGTTGGCTTTCGTAGCCGATCTTTCTCACCGTCCAGTAAAAGCAAGTAGGTCATCGCATCTGATGACATTGAGATCTCATTGATATTACACTTGGCTTTTGCCCTTTGCATTCCGGTTTCTATAGGAAAGTTCAACCTGCACGGAGAGCCAATTTTGAACAGGTGATTTTCTCCTGTAAATGTAGACTAACATTAGAAGTTTATTTGTTGATAATAACTTTCGAATGAACGGAACAGGACAAGCATGTCACACATTATCCATTATACATTCCTTTTTTATGATATTAAGTGAAGGGACAAACAAATTGTGCGCATGGTGTTAAACGCCTTTCCATAGCAGTTGCAGTGCCCCTCAGTGATTTAAACCGCAAATATCTGAGGGACCCTGAGACATAAGTTGACAACTCTCATGCGACTGTTATGTTACTAGCACCCTGCTGCACACTTCCCTGGACGAATTCTTTCACAAGGAACTCTACTGCTACTATATTCCACTGTCAAACACGGAGTCAGATGTGAGTTACACCAACCTTCTCAAATGCAGAGGTTTCATCATGTTTTAAAAGTAAGCTATTCCAAGATTAATTAAGTAAATGTTTAAAAAGCAAAAATAGTTTCAAAATTAAAGTGCAGACGATTTAATAATCTCAGTACAGAATACTAAAAAACCGACTTCAACAGTCGTTCATCCCCTAGTTTGCCACCCTTAGATGTGGAATATTTTCTACAAATTTAAATGGGACAAGTACTGAGGTACCCTTTTTCCAACAAAAAAGAATCATCAAAATCAGTTCATAAATTATCGCGTAACATACACACAAAACAAAAATGTACGTACAGTAGAATTGAAAACCTCCTCATTTTTAAGTCTTAAAATTGACGCTACTGGACTATATATATTGTATATACATATTGTAATAACTTAACGTGTAATTATTATTACGTTAAGTTATTAGTGAGTGTGTGTGTGCGTTATTACGAACACACACACTCATAGCCCCGCACTAGGGAAACCCTGTATCGCAGGTGCCATGGACACACACATTGAAGACTACAAATTACGACACACACATTGAAGACT
>NW_020653945.1:9355323-9407936 GCF_003589595.1 Hyposmocoma kahamanoa
GACACACACATTGAAGACTACAAATTACGACACACACATTGAAGACTACAAATTACACCCAAACTCACGGGAGAAATAAATGTAGGCCATACAAATATTTCTCCCGTCTCGGGAATTGAACCCGGGACCTCTTGCGGGGCTATCCAGCAGGGTAACCGTTCGGTTTCGGAGACAGTTATCAAAGGTTTGCTTGTAAAACCAGTAATCTGCACACTTCGTAATTCAGAGAAAATTGCTTGTAAAAGTTTGAAAATTGTTTTAATTTAGATAATAGTTCGTAAAAACGGCATAATAGAACAGTGATGGGCCCAATGGGAGGACGATCCTTATCTTTTAAAATGCTGTGGCGACATATACCCATCACTTAAATAATAATTAATTTGTAAGTAAGATGTATTTGTTTAGTAGCAAATTAGCTGTCGTTAATGGAAAAGGAACATGTCGTGTTAAAACCTGTATACCGAATAAGGTTCACAATACTGTGATCATCACCAAACCTTCGTTATTTTTCAAATTTCTCATGAATCCTCTATTTAGACACTCGATCATTCTGACTCATTCCGGATGTGATTTCGAGTTTTTTGTGCCTTCTCCTTGACGTCCGTCTAACGTCTTGGAGTCACCCCAAATTGCCACCATCTTCTTGCGAGACGAGAGACGCAACGTAAACTTTATCTTCTTCTGAGTATACTTCTTCTAAATGTAGTAATCTGACGACCTCGGTGGCCTAACGGTTTACAATGTGGGCTCTGGATAGGCCTCGGGTCAATTTGGGAAATAACAAACAACACACATACTCATAGCTACGCGCTAGGGAAACCCTGTATCGCGGATGCCATGTACACATACATAGACAACCACAAATTACACCCAAATGTAGGCTTACGAATATTTCTCTCGGCCCCGGAATCAACCCGGGACCTCGGTGTGGTAGTCCGGCCGACATACTAACCCTTCGGACACTGATGCTGTTAATGTTCCCTTCTAAATTGTTTCTAGTCTGGGTATTCAGAGACGTGCCCCATAATTCCCCTGCTGTCGTACTCATTGCACAGGGAATTTCCTAGTCTGAAACCAGGCCACTTGGTGTGGTTGTCAGGCAAAAAAATTGTATACTTCTTTCAGTAGATAATGTGATAAATTATATTGTTATTACATTTTGCAAAGTGTGCGTCACTCGCTGCATCTTATTTTTGTCGTCATTTTTTGTTGTTTAAATAAATGTAACCTTATCTGGATAAAAGTTATGTTGCGTGGCTTGTTTTAATGCATCACAACGCCGCGTCGCCTGACTGCAGCAATTCGAAGCGATCCTAACGCAAGTCTGAGGCTCTACCTTAAAGGGAAACAACATTTATATTTAGATTATAAGTGTTTAACATTCTTACGTTCTTTAACCTACTCACTACGTTATCTTTATTCATAACGTTTGAGACTACAATCACGTTTGGTTGTTAAAGTAACACCTTCCAACGATACGGATAAATCGACATTTACGTGGTAGTTAATGACCGTAAAACAATAATTTTACATAAACAGACATTTGCAGCAAATTTGTTATACGGATTGGCGTTCATAAACGATTCTCTGCGATCATTCTGAAGGTCTGTTACGCATTTAATTTTTCTCATATGGTAATTAAGCGATATAAAGTTAGGTAACTGTATAGATGTGTGTTTATTGTTAGATATGTAACCAAAGAACGTAAATAGAGTATCATTTAGATTCAAATTACGTAGCAGATATGCTGATGTGGTGATTATGCTTTGGTCCAATGCGGGGTGTGGATTTACACGTTTTCCGAGGGTTGTGAACCTTCTTCGACGTGCAAGTTCATCATGGTATTTTCCTTCACCGTAAAGCTAATGGTAAATTTCAAATTAAATTTCGCATAAACATTCCGAAAACTCAGAGGTGAATCTATACAATACAAAGTGCTGTATTGTTTTAAAGCTAAACTACTCGTACCTATTTAAATTGTCTTTAATATTTGACACCGTGTAATTTTGAAATCATATCATACAAATAAAAAATGACTAACCACGAACCTAGACATTAATTCCTTCTTCCTATTTTTTGAATAATGTTGACTTTCAGAAGTTGATATACATATATATAATATTCATGCGGAGGGGTGGCGTCAGCACTGAATTAAGCTCATATTATATGAAATTGGGTCTTTATTGTTACGGCAATAGTCTATCTAATTTGTTGGTCGCTAAATATCGATATTCATTAAACGTACTAAGTTTATTAAATATCACTATGTTTTAGGTACTACCATACTTTACTACCTTAGTTCGGCGTCTCAGTGACCAAAAGTGGGTCTTGGCCTCCGACATCAGGTTCTGCCACGCTCTTCGATTCCTACATGCTCCTCAGTTCCGAGCCTGCTCTTTCCAGCCACTAGCACCGAGGTCCTCGAGATCTTTCTGGTCTTCATCGCTCCAGCGATACCTAGGACGTGCGACCGGTCGGAGTCCACTCGGTCGTCCCAAATAAGCTCATCATTCTCTCCACGTGTCCGAGCCAGCGGAGTTTTGCAGCTTTAGTTTCTCCTACAATATTGAGCCCGGACATCAGATCTTCAATCTCAAGGTTTTAGATAGATACATAAATACACTTTTTTGCTCACATACAAAAACAAACAACAAATAACTTAGAATTAATTTGGGCAAAGGTGGCCTTATCGCTGGAAACTATCTCTTCCAGATAACATTTGAGGCAGAGATATACGGAACAGAGAGGGAGATGTAGTGTGCTTTTGGTACAAATTTAAATAAAACAAGGTTTTTCTGCCATGACAGTCAATTATTTTTGAGAAATTACTTCACTAGTTTGTTACTATAAAACTTTGAATACAATAAAGACCGAACGCTAAGAAAAAATCCTGAGTGAGTCAGACACGGTATTATGAAGGCGTTGGTTCGAATCCAGCCGGATCGAAGGATTTTTTCCTAGAGTTCAATGATTTTAATAAATAATTATATTCATTTAAAATGCTTGCAAATATTTTGTATTTGAAGTTTTTGAAAGCCTTTGTGCACACATTTACTCTCTATACAATTAAAACGTAACAGAATAATAGCCGTACCAACTTTCAAAGCCATTTAACAATTCAACATTCCTATACCTTGTTAAGTACACACATCCATTTATGGAAACTTACTATGTTACTATTTTCACTTCTAATTGGAGTCTTAAATTCTATGTAACAAGGTTGTTGTAAATTTGTATGGGGTCCACGTGGCTTGGTGATCGGTAGACCAAACCTGTTTGTGGCACAGTCGCACCACGTGCTCAACGTGAGTTATTATAACATTTATAACGTCTGTAATGAGTTTTGGATAAAACCGGCCACCAATATAAAATATGGAATTAATGCAATATGAAAATAAGACCATATTAATTATGTGTATTAATTTACAATAAAATGACAACATATTCAAACCAAATCAAATTCTCTCTTGATAAATGGGTGCTACTACAGTGTAAGAGACTTCATGGATACTCCTATAGGATGATGTGAAAGAGATGGTGAATTCTTCAACTCTTCCATAATGTAACAATTCACTTTCCTTCCTTCTAACTTTCTGTGTATTTTGTATCTATTTTAAGTACTCTAAAGTCTACGTTTTTTATTTTTATTAGCTATTAGAGAGAACTAGTCGCTACACCCCAACGGATGTGTCTGTCTTTTTTTTATAATATCAAGCGACGGGACGAACAAGTCGTGCGCCTGATGGTAATCTACACGCCTGTTCACAACAGTTGCAGTGCTACTCACGAGCTTTAAATCGCAAAGAATTTCTTACGTCTACTTATGTCTCAGGGTGACAGGCTCAGTAGCAGTGCTCCACTGTGTACCTGTAACTTCACCAGCACCCTTGCCCTTTAAAACCGGAACATAGTAATGCTTGGCGGCAGAAATTTGTCCATCCTGTAAGGTGGCAGTACTACCCTGGACGAACTCTTTCACAAGGAACTCTACTGCGGCTTATTATCTTGTAATGCCTGTATTGACATTCTTTGCAATAAATAAATCACTTCGGTGAGTTTTGGTGTATATACTATAATGTGAATTTTGTGTCTGAATTTTACATCTGTCTTATTTCAATTCTAAAAATAGAGTTTATTGGATTACCAATAACGTTTGATTGTCGAGGTAGTCTTATGGTTTGAGTTGGCGTCTCTCAAGCTGAGAGTCGTGGGTTCGAATCCAGGCTTGCACTGTTGAGTTTTTAGGAATTTGTATGCGAAATTTAATTTGAAATTTACTTTGAGCTTTTCGGTGAAAGAAAAACATCGTGAGGAAACCTGCACACATCTGCAAAGAGTTTAATGATGTGTGTGAAATTTCCAAACCGTATTGAACCGTGTTGGGGACTACAGTTCCACTCCTTTCATCGTGAGACGAGGCCTGTGTGCTGTATATTGTCCATTTATTTACAGCGTCCGGTAATTTAAATTATTTAGGTTCTGGTGCAAACATCGATGTACTGTAAAATTCCAAATGAGGCCGTTGTTTGGGCCATATTTCTATTTTATTCCTTGTGTTTCTAAGATTTTTAGATGTGATGAGAATGATTCGTTCCTCTAGTTCTTATTGTACAGGAAATTCCTTAGTTTAAGGCCAGTAATTGGTGAGCTTGTCTGTCACATTATTTTTAATACCAGCGCATGCAACTGAATCACATTTATGAAGACTATTGTCTTTCGTGTTACTTTTGGACTGGGACACCAATGTGGACTTTTAAAATCAATGATGACGTCGAGTCCAGAAAGCGATCTTGTCGTATCTCGAAAAATAGGACTTTACACCAGAGCTGAAAAACTATTTCAAAAAATTATTTATCTTTAATTAGAATTAGAAGAAAGTCAATTTTAAAGTATGATGTATATAATCATACTTTAAAATTGACTTACTTCTAATTTAAATTAAAGAGAAATAATTTTTTGAAATAGCTTTTCGGTTCTGGTGTAAAGTTCTATTAAATTAAGTCCTATATGATGTACATAATCATACTTTAAAATTGACCTCCTACTAATTCAAATTAAAAAGAAATAGTTTTTCGGCCCTGGTGTAAAGCCCTATTTTTCGAGATACGACAAGATCGCTTTCCAGCGTCGACGTGATACATTTCATAATATGGCGGAAGAGTTTTCAAAATGGCCGCCGTGAAGATATAATGATATCCTGCGAAAAAATGTCAGAAAATATGAACTATTGAAGAAAAATTGACACCTAAAATCTGGCAGTACCCATGGCCAATTAGACGCCTGTCCCAATGGACGAAAAATTTCACTAATATATATTATTATATGACAAAGTCTAAAATTGGACCTTTCATTGCAGTTCTTCAAACGTGTTAGCCGCGTTGGCTGTGTTAGCCGACATGTAGGCCGTGAATAGTGATGTCAGCCTACATTACATCGGATAATTTTGATGTAACGTCAGTATGTCGTTTGATAAATTGGGTAATTTAGGTATTGTTTACGATTACGTTCCTACCAACACAGTCAACATGTTCGGAATGTAATTTCGTTCCTAATTTAAACAAGACAGCGTAAATCAGTACGAAATCACAGCAGTAGGTAAACAACAATCAGAACGGAAACTAAGGCGCGGTTCGCGTGCACCGACATTAAATTATGACCTGAGATTCGAATTGAGTGTTTTATTTAATGAACGCTATCTGGAACGACCGCTGGGTGCATTCCCAGCTCAAGAAAAAAAAAGAAATTACCAAATGGGCATGAGAAATAACGACCTTCCAATTTGGTAACAGTATTCTTGATTTTTTGCCTTCGAAACCGTCAGTTGGATAACTTTAAAAGCTCTTTAAGCGTGCCCTGACGCTATGTGATATGAATAAGATTTTATGACATGAAAAGTAAAGCATAACTGGATCATATCG
This sequence comes from Hyposmocoma kahamanoa, assembly GCF_003589595.1. Lineage (NCBI taxonomy): Eukaryota > Metazoa > Arthropoda > Insecta > Lepidoptera > Cosmopterigidae > Hyposmocoma > Hyposmocoma kahamanoa. The sequence goes on from NW_020653945.1 coordinate 9,361,242, forward strand.
GTTGATACCTAAACGCCATTTGAATCCTATTTTTATTAGTTTTCTTTTCTAATGACGAAAATAAATAATTTCTAAATTATGTTTTATTTTATTTGATTTCATTAGGGGCTTACAGCTACTTTTACAAAGTGAATTCCCATATGAATAATCACTTTTAGAAAGTGAGTTTCCGTATTCCATCATACGCCACTTACAAGCTGCCACATATGAACATAAAAAATAATTCATGTGCATTCTATTCTCTATTACAATTAATTACCTTCATTTATTATTGTTAATAAAATAAAAATTTAGTCCTTGCGTGTATTTCGTGTAGTTTATATATTTATTTTAAATCATAGTATTCCTTATGTGCATTTCTTTACAATCTTAGCTCTCCTGGTCATTTTTCCTTTAATTTTTTTTTCGTTTTCCTCCCGTCCGTTTCCTAAACGATGGCTTTGACGTTGGCTTAAAGTTTTCTAGTGACATCTAGATAAAAAAAAAACTAACGCGTCTCCGAAAATAGAACCTTAGAGGATGGAAAAATCTAATAATAACAGCAACCTCCATATCAGTCGCCATACCTATCAGTTATTAAGTCTTTTACAAAAAATCACTATCCTCGGTCATTCTATGTCTAAGTAGGTATGAAAAATAGAATGAAACAGGCTGACAGACAAAAAAATCATCGTCTACAAGATAATTGTAACAAAAAGAGTTAAATTTGAATGTTTTCAACAAATAATGTGGGACGAAAATGAAACTCGTTTAACACAGAGAGCGGTAATAACGTTTGTGACGTTCATGTACAGTCATTTATTACAACAAGGTTCTAAAACAGTTGTTTACATAAAAACTTCGAACTGTGTCATTATAATAAAAATCACGACTGCTCTTCATATGTTCGCTACAGTATAATGGTTCCGCTAATGATGTAACATTGCCTAAAATGTGATTCGAATGTAGGAAGTCGTTACACGCACGAAATGTACTGAATTAGACATAGTTATCTTTATATTTGATATAGTTATATAGGCTGTAACTAAAGACCGACCGTATTTCAAATGATGATTGTACTGATGATAACAAATAACTTTAGAAACACACTACACAAAATAATTACTTACTTAATTAGAATTATTAATACAAAGATGAAAACAGAAAAATTTCTTCGATCCGAAGAAAGAAGAAATTACAAAGAACAAAGAAAACGTAAACTATGCTGGTTCGTTCCGTAACTTAGTTGGGTGAGCGTCAGCCGCGGTACCACGAAGACGCTGGTTCGAATCCAGTTGAATCGAAGGATTTTTTCTGTGTTCGATCTTTGTAGTAAAAAATATAACAAACTAGTCGAGTAATTTCACAAAAATAATTGAATATCATGCTAGATCGTGATAAACAGTCAGCTTAATATTATAATTAGTCTTCTTTAATATTATTTTTTAGTCATAGCGCGCAATACTGGCCTAATGCGGGTTGGGAACCGTCTTGGATAAGCAGGTTTAACTACGATGTTATCCTTTAATGTTAACGAGATGTATTGATATTAAATGTTCACAATGTAGGTACGTAATCATGGACCACCAAATCTTGACTCGTTTCATCGTCTATGACATAACTTAAAGTTGAAGTCATAGGTAACCTGGAACATTGGTACGTTCGAGAAATAATTGACTTCATGTAAATATTAAATTGTTATTAACTGCGCATATTTTGTTCATTTCGCTATTTAAATGATGAAGATTTGATAACATGGCTATAACTACTGCTAAAACTTAGAGCGATGCCATACGATGCGTTACGTTGGCGTAACGACATCTAAGCGGTGACGCTGTGTTGTACTACACATAAATTAGAACTATAAATGCCATATTATTAGAATTTAAATAGGTTATTGGGTTATGTAGAAGTAATATTAAATAAAACAAAAAAAAAAAAATATTCACCTAGCCAATTATTATAAAATTTGCAAAGTAACTCTTGATAAGTATGATTCATGACTAAAAAAATTGTGTTTTGATACCTACTAATACTTAATGCTAGATAGTAGGTAATGGTAAGATTTTATTTTATATTAATTTACTACATGGTGCATTGAAACGGCGGCGCGCGCCGACTGAGCGCGTGGGTATCGGGCAATTTCGGGGCCATGAGACGAAGTTGGTAGGGGTGCTGCGGGACGTAAGTAAGCGGTGTTACGTTGCGACAACACATTACTTGTGTGGCACTCGGTGCTATATGTCAATAGCGTTGCGACGACGCAACGCACCGGCAACACCCGTGTGGCATCTCTCTTAATGTATTCGTATATGCATTATGTGGCCACACAGTGCACACACACAAGTCGTTACATTATGACACATTGTACATAGCATATAGACTGAGAGTCATGCTAATAAATGATTTCTCTGGCTTAAACATTATTAAAAAAAATTACATTAATATTATCGATATGTATTGATTTGGCCAAAAAGTTCGTGAGGTTTTTGCCACTAGTTACATTTTAGTGAATTTTTTAGTTGTTTGTGGAGAAATCACAAATAAGCAAATTAATTGATTGGTGGCTACATTTTTGCGTATTGAGATCCACTAATAGCGCTACGTATCATATCAATTCTAAACACTTTTTAATGTGGAAGCTTGTTTAAAAAAATATCGTAAACGTGTTTGGGCAAAACAAATGAAGAAATCTTCATTGGATTCCACACACGTAGCAGTGTTAGAAACGCTGTAGCTCCAGCAAAAAAAAATAGGATTCTAACATGGAATAGCAAATTCTTTAGTCTAGACGGTTTTTAATACTATAATCTGTAGGTGCTCTGGACATCTTTCTACCCAGGAAGGAAATGCTTGCAGTACTGTTATCTCACATAATACTAGATGTAATAATTGTACTTCCAGCTAGTATACATTACGTACAGTATTAACACTACCATTGTAGAATATGTCTTTGTCGTGTGTCACAACAAACTGTTTTTGTAATAATACTAAATATAATAACAAAACGGAATTGATTACATTGAAATTGCGTTCTGAAACCTAATCACAAATCAAATTGTTTTTATTTTGTTTTAGTATAATGTCCTGTAATAAAATCTTATATACAAACGAAATTCAATCAAAGAATCTTCCAAATATTTGATTAATTGAATTGTTGTAACTTTTGCTCATTAAACTTTTAATTATATTTTCTTAAATAACAAGTACAATTTTCCTCGGCTTCATTCTTAGCAATTTGTTCTAGATAACATATTTTTAGCTATTTCTCATCGCAACAGCCTTTACACTAATTTTAAAAAGAATGTTATCCAATTTTATATTATTTCGTAAGAAGCACTATATATTACACACATATATAATACATTTAATTCTTGTAATGGAACACAAGAAAGAGATTACTCTCAGTCTTGGCTGTATGACGCATTAGTGCCTTTGCCTTTTCCAATGGAAAAAAAGTACAAAAAAAAACAAAGAAAAAGTTAGCCTTCGTCTAACCTTTACAAAGACAAAAATATTTTTATTCGCTGATACTGGCGATGATCGTCATAATTTTTATATTTTTCTTTTAAAACTGACACAGGCACAATAAAGGAAATAATAATAATAATATTAATAATAAGAGGGGCACTGCCCTGAGACAAGTTGACAAGTCTCATCTGCCTATAATTACACCAGCACCATTATTTTATACTCTTCAACGGTTTTTAAGTACAGTAGAGATCCCTGGGACACATTATGGGTACATTAACATTACTATGTTAGCATTACTGTGTTCCGGTTTTGAAGGGTAAGGGTGCTGGTGAAATTACGGGCACATGGAACTTGTTAACTTATATCTCATGGTGTCGGCGCAATAGCAGTGCGTCAGATCTTTACGATTAATAGCTCTGAGTGGCACTGCAACTGTTATGGACAGGCAGCTTACCATCAGGCGCACGACTTCTTCGTCCCATCACTGGATATCATTAAAAAAAGAAAGTCGTACACACACAATTGTATCTACATTACAAAGGGCTGTAAAATTGAAAACAAAGTCCATATTTTTTTTAATTGATTCTACTTTGAAACCTATCTGTAAGAAGTGATGTATATGAAATGCTTATGATACGAAGAACTTTATTGGCTAGAGCGAGGCAAGGTCGCCGTGCGGTATCAACGGGAACAACCAGTAAGACTTGTTGTTATAGATTTGTGGAAGTACAATCGCTTAGTCACAGTTAAAGGTCCATGCTCATTCACACTGTTGACACGACATCGATCTAGTTTTTTATATGAATGTCAGCGTTACGCTTCCACATATATATGGCGAACAGCTATGGAGTGGTATTACCTGCCTGCAGACTTGTTCCCTGAACGTTATAACTTGGAACTTTTCAAGGCGAGAGTAAATAGGCATTATTGGTGTCCATGCTCCATCGTCGACCTCGTCGTCACATTCCATGAGGTGAGATTGTGGTCTAATGAGCACTTACATTTTTATTAAAAAATGTAGATAGTGTAGCTGCCGTCTTACGTTGCCAGTTGCTAACGTGAATTTTTTTTGTTCACTTGATAAATAAACTTCCACTTATGTTTTTTTTTTATTATATCAAGCGACGGGATGAACAAGTCGTAGGTACAACACGAACGTAAGACTTAGGGTCGTATTCCAGAACTCTACTCAATGCTCAATTCAGGATTTGAGCAGACTTGAGTATGATTTCAAGCACTGGAAATACGACCCTAATGGCAAGGACTTGAGTGTGATTTCTAATCCTTTGAATTATACTCAAGTCCTGACTTGAGCATTGAGTAGAGTTCTAGAATACGACCCTTAGACTGAGATTTATAACACGAACTTGGACTAAGGCAAAAATGTGGTTTGAGATATTTATCAAAAATCTCTCTGAGAATACTAGCTTACAAATATACCGTTACATAGTTTACCCATTCTATTTACTTTTACGGTTTGGTACCACATCTAGGTATAAACAAATCAGGACCAAATACATTCTCACAATACTGTTTATTAGTTAAGTCTTAAACATTAGGAATTAATTATGTTTTGAATTTACTTAGTAATTTCTTGCTTAAACTTAGGCAAAGTTTATTCTGTAAATACGAATCATTTCAGTACAGTACTAAAAAACCGACCTCAAAAGTCATTCGTTCCCTAGTTTGCCACCCTTAGAAGTGGAATAATTTTCTTCAAATTTAAATGGGACCACTACTGACGTACCCTTTTTCCAACAAAGAATCATCAAAATCGGTTCACAAATGCGTTATTGCGTAACATACATACAAAAAAAACATACAGTCGAATTGAGAAACCCTCTCCTCCTTTTTTTGAAGTCGGTTAAAAACTTGATTAGCTCGCCATTTTTGGTCAGTCTATCTATCTGGATTTTATTGAATGTTTTCTTGATGAATAATTTTTAAAATGTTCAATAATGATCAAAGCCCCAAAATAAGTAGAGTTAATTTTTTTTTATAAATCTAAGCCTTAGACTGTTTCTAAACTGTGTAAATATACATGGTTATTTTTAAAATAACAACCTCGCAGGATTATATTATCAACATCATGAACAACATTTTTTGTTCCATGACTTTTAATAATTGATCAGATTTTACTTTCATACAAAAATAAGTATATATAAATTAATCGCTCTAAACGGTAATAACTCTGCGCAGTACGAGGGTGGGAGTCGTTCCGGAGGATGTTTGCACGTTTGAACTTAGATTTTACCAAATACAGATCTAAAAAGTGTCAGATACAAAAAGTGTTAGTACAACAAAAACTTAAAACTTTATTATGTTTTGTAAAAAGTTACTGTTTATGATGTTAGTGATAGACCTGCGAGGCTATTGGTACTTAAAAAATTACCCTGTATATGGACAGTTTATAGTTTTATACGTAATTCGTGATAGACTCTGGCCATGAAAAGGAACATTGACCATGACACGTCATTCTTCTTCACAAGTAAATAACGAAGCTCGAATTATTCAAGGAGACATACCATCTAATTTATAATAATCAACAGGGAAGTCGGTATACTGTCCAATTGCATAACTGTGTGTTCGCGTGAGGCCTTGTGGTCAACCCAGATGAGCGGCATTGGCCGTGGGACGCATCTCCCATTACGGCGGCACTTCGGCGCATCTACTCAGTAGATAACAGTAATCCGCATAGCGACTGCGGTCACACATGTAGGTCGGGCTCAACCACGAATTAAATTTATGGGGAATTTTATAATTGTACCCCAAAGTAGGCCAATCGCACATGAAACTTGACGCGTAAGCGGTACATGTTATTATGTTAATGCACTAATGATACCACATTATGAATGTTAAAAAAACAAGAACAAAATTGCGTTGTTTATTAGATAATGTACATACCATACATTTAGCGGGACACTACTTAAATTCCCAAAATAATGTGGTGCTTTTTTGTTTTACGTCTAATTTGAAAAATTTAAAAAGGAGTCCGTAATTTTGTATTTAGGTACATGATTTATTTGCCACAAAATACACACACAAGCAACAATATTAAAAAATCGAAATAGGTAACAATAGTACAAAAAAAGTAACACAGTAACACAAATAATACATAGGTACCTAAGCACTAAGACAAGAAATTCTAACACAAGCAAAAACAATAAAAAACAACAATAATTAAATAACAAAAAGGACAAACGCAAATAAAAATATGCAAAGCAATATCTCTTGCAACACAAAGGCTCGCAGCGCATTACATGTGTGCGCTGTGGTGACAAAACGGCCGTCGCTCAGCGTAATTCCTGCTCAATTAGAGCAACACACTGGTATTCTGTTACGCCCGAAATAGCAGACGCGAAAATTTGTATACTTATACAGGTGTCGAGTGCTCCGTAGTTGATTTTGCGTTTTTGTAAATTTCGTAAACATAAGTCAAACCAGTTCTTTATTAGTTAAAGTTTTATTTACTCAATGTTAAACTCTTACAATTTTTTTAATTTTCCGCCGTTTTTGCTTAGCCTCAAAACTATAAAAAAAATATTTTTTGTTTAAAAACGATGTTTTTTTCAATAAAGGTTGATTAAGGCTGTACTACATGTTATTTTAAATACTGATTTATGTCAAATTATTATTATATTTAAATATAAAATTTACCTTTTTTAAAAAACCTCACTTTGTTGCGCCGCTAAATACGTGTGTAGTTTAAGATAAATGTTTTTATCCTAGATTCTTTATTTTAAAATTTTTAGCACCAGTAGAGTTCCTTGTGAAAGAGTCCCTTCAGGGAAGTACTGCAACGTTCCCTATTTCTGCCGCCAAGCAGTAATGTTAGCGTTACTGCGTTCCGGTTATGAAGGGTAAGGGTGCTGGTGAAATTGCAGGCACATGAGACTTGTCAACTTATGTCTGAGGGTGATGGGCGCAGTGGCAGTGCCCCTCAGATCTGAGAGCTTTAAGTCACGAAGATTTAAGGGGTACAGAAGCAGGTAAAATGCCACTACTTCCCTGGACCGAACTGTTTCACAAGGAACTCCACTGATACTGACATCCTGGTCCCGTATGAAATCTCGAAATAAAAACAGCCATCCCATTTACCTTACCGTTCGGTTTAATTTCTATGGAACAACCACAGAATTGTAAATAATTATTCAGATATCTGTGGGAATATCTCATGGGGTCCCCACAGTACCTAAATGTTGTTTGGTTTCATGAACTGAACATAACAAGGATGTTACCCACAGACATATAATTGTATATGTCTGTGATGTAACCTAATAAATTAGGATGCTACCTAATAATAGGTTAGTTATTTTACTTTATTTATGTAATATAGTTGGGTGTTATAATCTAATCTAGTTAATTAGGGTGTTATAATCTAATTTAGTAAGTCTTTTGTCACAGCATCAGATTTCAATATCGTTTTGAATCGTTAAGTGCCACAAAAAAAATTACCCAACTAACATCGAATAATTTATTGTCCAAAAATCAGCACAAATTAATATTTGCCTATGTTTAGTGACGGAATAGTGTGGTAAGAGAACATTGCGGCATGGACAAAGATGTTGTGAAAAAGATACTAAAAGAAATGCTCTGATGGTTCTTATTATGTGGAAAGGACGAGTGAAAGAAGATTGACGAAACAGATTAAGAAGGCAAGTGTGAGCGGGTCAGTTGATAAGAGTCGACCAAGGTGAACTTACCTCAATCAAATTGAGGACATCCTAAGGAAAGGCCAGGTCAAGAGTACTCAGTCGACGAGCGCGTATGAAAGCATTTGACGAGTGTTGATGAAGTGAAAGATGTGTGTGAGGATCGTAGCAAGGGGAAGGTTGTGGGCTCAATAAATCGGAAAAGTGCACAAAGTGACATATCTTTAGCATTGCATAGCATATTTAATAGCAGTAAAGCTCATTGTGAAAAAGTTAATCCAGGGCAGTACCTTACCTATTTCTGTCTCCAAGTAGTAATGTGGGCATTACCGTGTATCGGTTTTAAAAGGTGATGGTGCTGGTGATATTACAGGCAGTTTATTATGACACTTGTCAACTTATGTCTCAGCGTGTCAGGCGCAGTGGCAGTGTCCCTCAAAGCGTTGCGATTTAAAATTGAGCGAGACTGGGACAGACGTGTCGCTTACCGCCAGGCGCACATCTTGTTCGTCCCGTCACTTGATATTAGTTTTAAAAAATGTATGTGTTTAGTAGCAAAATCGTTACTTTGACAACATCACAGCAGTAGCGGCAATCCACTCTATATAGCGGTTCATTACGGTAACCACGCGTTGTACTGGACTTAACACGTATTATAGGTACATTCTACAAATCTTTTTACAGCCTAGACAGCTACGGTTAAAAAGTAAAAGTAGCTAAGCGACATCTAAATCGAAAATGAGTTTTATACACGTTCGGTAGCAGTAGACAATTCTGCGTTGCGTGAGCTCGATTTCACCTACATCTGAGCACTTGTTTTCGCTTAGTTCCATGCAATTTTTCGATCTACTTGATATAAAATTCACGACATGACTACTAGAAAATGTCTTGATGGTTGATTTGCACCCTCTGCAGTGTATTTGCACTTACGTCGTTTTTTACTTATTTCTATTATAAAGACCACCATTATTAGGCATTTTTCCATACACGAATTAAACTAAATACTTTGCTTAAGAGAAGTATGAATGAAAAATGTAACAAAGTGACTTAAATCAATATGAATATATCTACCATCAATCAATACATTTCTAATTTCCTTCGATTGAAATTGAATTAGAATTGTTATAAATCTTTTTCGTGTAATCCATTTTCTAAATCTAAAATACATATACCTGTTAAGGATTTTAATGACTTTGTATAGAGTGCCGTAACAATGACAAATCTGAGTGACGTTTATAATAGTATTAATAAATAGACTTTTGACTATTAATATTCAAGTGAAATATTTAAGTCCTTTTTCAATATGTTTCTTATTTTGAGTATGTTATCATTTTTTGCTTGTTGTAATTGTCTATGAAATTTATTAGTCTCTATTTTAATAGTTACTATCATTTAGTCAAACAAATAATGTTATTTAAGATTTTCTTTATTCTTTTCTTGAGAGGTGGAAGATATACGGTTAATAACCTACATTATAAAAATGTGTATGCTGCAATATTGGCTTACGCGTGGCGTGTGCCGCGTTATTTCCATCAGTGTACATCGGGCACTCGAGTTGATCATTATATTTATCAATATCAGTAAGTCAGTGTATGATTTGTCTTATCATATATATCAATTATCATTTAATGTTGGCTCATCTCACAGATTTTGTGTCTGAAAATGCAAACCATAACACGCTTACAAAATCCAGTACTTAAGTTTTCGCATTTGCTGGACAATTGTGAAATTACAGGCACATGGAACTCATCAACTTATGTCTCAGGGCGACGGGCGCAAAGAAGTGCTCTTTTATCTTAGGGCATGGAAAAATCTTTATTGGACAGGCGTCTCGCTTACCGTCACGCGCACGGCTTATTCGTCTTGCTACTTGGTATCATAAAAAAATATACTCGATTTAGATCCAGAAAAAGTAGTTTCATTTCCAGTTTTAAAAGTTACCTATGCCTTTACCTTTCAACTATGTTTAGGTTTATTATCTATTACATGCATGCATTTCAGGTTAATAATAATACAGTTAAGACTTTGAATTTAATAATACGTATTCACTCATAGCCACTAGGGAAAACACTGTATCGCGGGTGCCACAGACGTGTGTCCATACATACATAGACAACGACAAATTACACCTAGACATCGAGAGAAATAAAAGCAGGCCATACAAGTGTATCTCTTGGCCCGGGAGTCGAACCCGGGACCTTTGCGTGGCAGACCTGCATGGTGACCGTTCGTCCACGGCGGCAGTTAAAAACTACCGTACAGAATAAGTTGAATGGTTATTATCTTTACTAACGTCGTAGATGTTGTTACAACACTCTCAATATGGAGCCTCAAAATTGGTGTCAATTATAGGCTATAATTTTATTAATAGCTTATAATTACAAATGTGCAGTAAAAAATACTGTACATACAACTTTTGTTGTATGTAAAATGTTTACGTTATTGTTTAAATAATTACAGTAAAATATTTTATTAATAACTAATTATGTATCCCAAATTTTATGCACATTGTGTACACTTTATATTTCATGTCAAAACCATTTTGAAAACAAACTGGTCAAATCAGAAAGAAATTGTCTTATTATATCACAGTTGTGACAAAGCTATGACATATTTTCCTGCCTTTAACAAAGCCTTATGCAAAGGTTGTTGCTAGATGGCCTAGTGAAGGTACGTGAGGAAGATATTCCCTGTCCTCTCCAATCTCTACTAGGAAACGAAAAAGCTTAAAAAATCTATTCATAGTTACATCATTTCTACTTTTCATGTCATATAAGGATTGAAAATCCTTAAGAAGATAATGAGAAGATGATAAAAAATGAAGAATAGGCTGTATGACTATGCCAAAGCCGTTAAAACAATTTAAAAAAACTACGAAATTTGTTAGAAAGTCATGATACCAAAGACTACAAGTACGCTAGTATACATAGATATCGTTGCATGTTACTAAGGTTACTAAATTATCTGCTAAAGAAAAAATATATTCAAAGAAGAAAGTCTTTGAAACACAATAATTAAAAAAAAGACAAAATTATTGAAGATTTTGTTTGATGGATTTATTCCGATGCCGTACAACCAATATTTAAAAAAAGTAATTTAATAAAACTTCAGATAGCCATGACCTTAAATAATAGGAAGTAATTTTTCATTTGCATAAACAAATTTATTGCCCTAACGCTTTATAATGTATTGCTTTGTGTTTATATTGGGATGGTAAGCCATAATTAACTGTGTTACTATGCTATCTCGCAGTGACCCTGTAATTAGGCCTTTTTGGTGAAAAGTTATAAAGAAAAGTTAATTACTATTTCAATATTGAAACTGTCTACATCATTGTACATTTATTTGTATTTTTTGATTATTATTATTAGGTATCTTCTATTTTAGACTCACCTTTCCCATGACCTAAAAGATTTTTAAATTTTAAATGGGAGTCGGCCGGAGTGAGGGACGCAGGTTCAAAAACCAGCGAACAATACGAAAAATTATTATTGTTATTTTTGTTTCATAAATTACTTGCTAACATCATATACTTAGTATATTCGGTATCTTATTTGTATTTAGTTTGTTCTTACCGGATGGATTTTCAATGGTTGTAGAAATATTTATTTACTATTAAAAATAAATAATAGTTGCTAAATCATCATCATTTCAACTGTAAGACGCCTACTACTGAACTTAGTTTTTAAGTCGCGTCTACTGAATGTCTTCGAATTTGATTTATTAATATCTCAAATAAAATTAAACTTTGCGTGTATGGAATGAAGGACTGTGACCACCAAGGTCGAAGCTTGCTTTGTATTTTTTTTATAACATCAAGTGACGGTACGGACAAGGCGTGCGCCTGATGGTAAGCTACACGCCTGTCCATAACAGTTGGAGTGCCACTCAGAGCTTTAAGTCGCAAACATCTGAGGGGCACTGCCACCGCGCCCGTCACCCTGAGACATAAGTTAACAAGTCTCATGTGCCTGTAATTTCACGAGCACCTTACCCTTCAAAACGGAACACATTACTGCTGACATTACTGCTTGGCGGTAGAAATAGTTAAGGTGGCAGTAATTCCCTGGGCGAACTGTTTCACAAGGACCTCTACTGCTACAAAAATGAAATATTTCTAATTACTTTATCTTAAAACACAAAAAGTAATAAGAATTGTTCTAAGAGACTTCAGATATATGCCCCTAGGCATGCCCGGAAACAGGGGGCAGGCCCCATCCATCACAGCTAATCCGTTTTGAATTATCGACCAAGACCAGCGTCACCTTGACTGCGAACAATTTATAGCTCGTAGGAAAATTCTTACTAGAAAAATTGCTACGCGTTATGTAATTTGAAGATTTCAGATTAAAATATCATGAAAATAACAGTACATTGTGTATTAAGGACTCTACCAAGACTCTAACAAGAAATTACTAACGAGGATCTATAAGGCGATTACCACACTGCACCGCGCCCCGCGTTTTTAACGTTGTACTGAAATACCTCAGTTTGTATGGAAAGCACGCGCCGTCGAACACACGGACAACGCTTCTACGCGCGGATTTACCGCGCCCCCGCGCGGTGGGGTGCGGCGAACCGCAGCGTATGGCACTTTGCGCTTCGCACTATCGCGCAGATTTTTAAGCTTAAGGACATGTTTAGTTACAATAGATCTCGACGTTGATAAATGTACAATTTTGCTATTGAAAATCGACCAAATTTATCTTAATATTTTCTTAAATCTTTCTAATGTAGTTGAAATTATCCATTTATCGATCTGGTTCGTAAAAAGGGATGTATCCAATATCTTCGGTGTGTTTTTATTTGAGTAAAGAAAAACCAAATAGTATAACTGCAGCGTCCTGAATGAGTTCTAGTATTATTAGCCATTCTTGTCAAAGAAGGATCTCGGCTACATATACAATCACTACGGCTATCAACAGCGGAGCGAGTACTTAAAGTGACGCGGGGCCCGGCCCCAGTCTAGCGGCTAGACCGCTGCCACCGCGCGTTGACGCAGATGTATGTCTCCGCCACCGGGCGCGTGATTCCGCGTCCCGCTCTCCGTCGCGGGGCACTTTTTTGCAGTGTGATAATCGCCTTAGAAGCCAGAAGCCAAAGGCTGAGGGCTTTAATAACACGAGTTTTGTATTTTATCACCGTCCGTGATGCATACAATGCTTTTCATCGCACTTGCGAAACAAATATAATATAAATATGGTTCCCAACACAACAGTTATGAATTGTTAAATGGCGGGTTTTTGTTTTTTTTTTGACGGGGGGGAAATCTTTATGGATACCCCTGAGCCCAGGGAGACTCAGGGGTTATGTAGGGACTCTCCCTCCAGACTGGAGGGCCTACCCCACTAAAACCCCCCCGGGTTTCCCTCTCGCCGGTTGAGTCGGCGCCGTGGGATCAGTGAACATTCACCACGACGCCGCCCGGCCGCCCTAGTTTACGCCAGGGCTCCCGCGCCAACGGAGGGGCGAGTCGGTTGTCCTCCGACCCGCTCCCCAGACGAGTGAGGCCGTGCAATGCAGGCTCCGGAGTCCCTGTCCAGAGCCCGCTGGTCTCACTAGGGGATCAGGCGAGCAGCGAACTGCCTTCGCCTTCTCCCCGTACGTCTGCGCCGGAGCGGATGCGCGTCCGCCGCGTCCTCGCGCACCCGCTCCGCGGCCTCCTTTTGCTACATAACCTCTGCGCAAAAGGAGGCCACCGCCTCCCGAGGACTCCTCGCTATCGAGCATGGCGGCAACCACGCTCGGCAGCGAGAGGTCCTGCCCTACAGCCACCTCCACCCTGCCTGCCTACAATATGCCTCTTATGATCATATGTGATAACAATAACTCTGTTGTCGATCGATTTGATTAGGTATCGTAATACAATTTCTTTTCACAATATGTTATTCTACCATAGATAATACAACTCGAACTGAAATGTTGTTAAAAGCAAACACGCATCACGCACGGATGAGTAAGCCGTGCGCCTGGTGGTAAGCGACACACCTGTCCCTAGCAGTTGCAATGCCACTCAGAGGTTTAAATGGCAAATATCTGAGGGGCACTGCCACTGCGCCCGTAACCCCGAGACATGGGTTGAGAAATCCCATGTGCCTGTCATTTCACCAGCATCCTTACCCTTCATAACCGAATTGCTAGACTATGGAAATAGACTATTTTTTCGGATCTGCAGGTCTATTCAGAACTTTACGATAACTCTGTTGTCGATCGATTTGATTAGATATCGTAATACAATTTCTTTTCACAATATTCACAATAACCGAATCGAACGTCAAACTGTCCTACCCGAAACCGATCCCAAATGACGTCACACCCGTACGATAATTCGTACTTCTCGACCAGTTGTTTACAAAGCAAGAATGTAATAGGAAATCTTTTATTATTTTAAATAAAATCTAGTATTTGTTCAATTTTAATAATTTAGTTTAATGCGTGACTAATGCATTTCTATATTTTAGGCCCTTAAAGTCTTAAAAATGTATATAAAAGGATTTCATTTTTCTTTTAATCTATATTTGCTGACTTACTCTGTAAACGTTTTTTAATAACGATATCGTATCCGAATCGGAATCGAACGTTTTAACTCGAATGTTCTGAATAGCTCGGAAAGCGCCCTTCGATTCGAGAACGATATCCAATCGAACGATTCGGTTAAGATATCGAAGAGTTCTGAATCGGGGTCCTGAATTGTGTGTATTTTTTTTTATAAACATACCAACCTTTCGCGATCTTTACGAGTCCCGGCTGACGGCGAGTTAGGTCCCAAAACAAAAAAAAGTTCAATTGGAAAAAATAAAATAATTCCTTGTGCGAGATACATATTTAGAATAATTGTATTTATGTGTCCCACAACTTACGAAGTATTAGGCAAGCATAAATTCGTTCTACGTGAGTACTGAGTGTGCCAAGAGGGCGGGTCGCCCACACCCTCTACTTAATTAATGCCCTAGACAAGTCTAGCTATAAACATGTACGAATGCTAACTCCTACTGAAAATCAATAACTTGCCATCCGCCAAACAAGGTACAGAGGGCAAAAGAGTAAGTTTATTATTATTTATTATTTTTCCACATATGTATGTTACCACTTATGATAAATAATGTTGCATATTTTATCGAGTAAGTATTAGGCTACTAACAGATTGACTTCACGCATTACATGCAAACATACTACTCTGTCAAAAAAGTACCGGGAAAAGATCAATAATACACAAAATGTCTATTATTCATCCAAATTTATTTTATCACCTTCAAAGTATGCTCCTTTAGAAACGATACACTTGCGCCAACGAATAATCCATTCATCAAAACATTTTTTAAACGCTGCTTCCGGAATTGAGTTCAGTTCTCGCCGCGAATTCTCCTTTATGTCTTCTATCGATTGAAAACGGGTGCCACGAGGTGGTAATTTGAGTTTAGGAAAAAGAAAAAAGTCAGCAGGAGCCATATCTGGTGAATATGGTGGTTGTTGGATGGTATTTGTTGAGTGTTTGGTCAAAAATTCGTTCACAATGATAGCCTTGTGCGAAGGCGCATTGTCGTGGTGCAAAATCCAAGAATTTTCTTTCCACAAATCTGGCCTTTTTCGTCGAATTTGCTCTCTTAAACGCCGCATAACGCTCAAATAATATTCTTTATTTACCGTTAGACCTTCCGGTAAGAATTCAGAGTGCACAAAACCGCGATAGTCAAAGAAAATAGTCAACATGACTTTGACTTTTGATCGACTTTGGCGTGGTTTTTTCGGTTTCGGTTCAGTTGGAAGGCGCCACTCCGAAGCTTGTTGACTAGTTTGCATGTCAAACTCGTAAACCCACGTCTCGTCACCGGTAACAATGCGTTTCATGAATGTTGGGTCCGAACTGACTCGTTCTAGCATGTCCTCAGCGACTTTCATGCGATTGAGTTTTTGGAGAAAATTCAGATATTTTGGGACTAGCAGCAACATGTTTCATACCCAAATGATTAGTTAAAATGGTACGGATCGACTCGTGAGATACAGAAAGTTCGGCGGCTATCTCTCTCAGAGTTGA
The DNA here is from genome assembly GCF_003589595.1 of Hyposmocoma kahamanoa. NCBI lineage: Eukaryota > Metazoa > Arthropoda > Insecta > Lepidoptera > Cosmopterigidae > Hyposmocoma > Hyposmocoma kahamanoa. Next base: position 9,377,382 of record NW_020653945.1, read on the forward strand.
ATGGGGATTTTCAGTCACTATTTCCTTCACTTTTGCGATGTTAACTTCAGTTGCAGACGTTGACGGCCTACCAGAGCGAGGCAAATCTTCCATCACATCTCGACCGCTTTTTAACGCTTTGAATCACTCATAAGCACGAGTTTTTGATAAAGTCGAGTCACCGTAAGCCTTCTGTAACATTTTCAGTGACTCGGAACACGAAATTCCATTGGCGATGCAAAATTTAAGACAAACTCTTTGTTCGATATTTTTGTCCATTATGAAATTCGCAATACACACTATATATGATATTACTAAAACCAGCACTGTATTTAATATAAATAACAGATGCAACTCAAACTCCGCGCCAAAATGGAAAACAGTTGTGCCAATCTAACAACTACAAAATAACAAAAATTTGAATTTGGAACCATAAACAAATCATCCATTCCCGATACTTTTTTGACTGAATGTATAAAGCCCCCGTATATAGACCCCGTATAAAGCCGGAAACTATTCACGTAACGTCGAAAATGCAGCTACATTGTGTCGAATTGTGCATAAACCAATTCGTAGTTCGTTTTGTCACGGTACTGCATCTAATCATCACATTGCTATCTTGTCATTCGTTATCTCGTCGTTTTAATCAATTGTACGGTATCGCAAATAACCATTACACCATTATTGTGTGAGCGAAAATCGTACTCTGCAAAAGAATGTTTTGAGGATTCATTTGGTTGCAAATAGATAACAAATAATACGTACGTATGTGTGAATATCGGTCGCGTGAAATTTGGTACGGCGGCCCTTTGTACCTTAAGTTATTGTTTTGTTGTGTCGTTGTGAACTTTTAAAGTAAATTAAAGAATAATTCATTCTCTATTTTCATTGATTCGTTGTTCAAAATCACGACAAATATGATTTTGATAATATAAAAATATTCATCAATGGAGTTTTGAAACAAACTAACCTTTGTAATTATGTATGAATCTCATTAAATTTAGTAATCATATAAAATTTTATCGTCATAATTAAATTACATAACTCCAAATAAAAACGCACCCCGCTACGTTTCATACTTTATTAAAAGGAAGCAAAGCATTTGTTTACGATCGTGTACAACTTCTCTAGAAAAGATGGAAAGGTTCGCGAGTAGAAAATCATTATACAAAACGAGCGACAGAAACGCGACGAGACTGTTGCACCCCTACCCAATTAAGACCCCCTAATTGAACTGGAATTGAACAAACCAGACGGTATGTACTTGGTCTGCGGTACGTACCTAACCAGTGTAGCTGCAACCAGCTGCGTTTTGTTTTTGAGTATGAAATTTTGGAACGCTTTATAGTTTTTAAATCCAAACAAAGAGGTTTTCTGTAGCTGGTTTACATATGTAAAGATAACACCCGTATTTGCACCCCGCATATTTTTGTCAATACTCGTAAAACAAAAAAGTACTGTTACCATGTTATACATTATCCATATTACTGTCAATTGTGTGATAATAAGAAATTCTTAGATTATGTATTGAAAATATATTTATTAATAATTAGTAGGCGTAGGTTACAATATGTGATTACGTCACAATGATGTGATTATAACCTAATTGTGCTTAAGACTCTATCAAAAACAGGTAAGATTTATGTAATATGAACTAAAAATTGTAGAATATAATTATGATTAGCTTCCGAAAGCAAAATAGAGTCTAATTATCTTGTGTTGGCTTTACATCCTTGATGTTCTCGATTTCAAATAATAATAATAACGCACACACTCAACATAATACAATTAAACAAAATAAGCAGTTTGTAAAACATCAGAAACAGTTGTATGTCCAAGATCAAGTCCCTATCTTCCGACCCGACAAACACGGAGTTCCGGGGAGACTACGGGCTCCTCGGTAAGATCAGGGTACGGTGTGCGTCCTGGGCAAGCCCTCCGCCAGTGATACGCCTTCACGGGCGTCTCTGTCGTACCAGGATTTGGCCATGGACTCGCCGGGCTTTGTGGTTAGCTGTAGAGATGAACACGTTCATCTGCCCCGGTAGCATGTGTTCATCCCGTGCGGGACGGGAAGTGATCTTGTCAATAACTCCGGTACCTATCTGGACAATAGGGAGGGCGCGGCAGGTGTACACCTGTGGCAGCTCACCCACTAGCCTTTTGAGAAACTGATGAAGTCTGTGCCAGCGGGCTGATGTGGGGTCAGGACCGGACTGATAACTTCCCTATCTCCGGGCTTGCTTGTACGACTTATAATGCCCTTCCTGTATAACCAAGAGGTTGATAGAGGGTCACTATAAACAAAACTTATGTAGAGAGATATGGGTTTGTCCAAGATCAAGAGCACGTCAATTTTGACCCTTAAGATTGAAATTCAACTCAATGCCGTTTTTTTAATATGTTATGGTATAGTGCGGTATGGTATGGCTAGATTCAGGGACTCAACGTCGTTATGCCTATTTTGGTGTGGTAGGTGCAGAAACCTGTTCCTGTTATCCGAGTTCCTCCAGAAATCTCAGTATCCTCTTGGGTTTACTGAAGACTTGGTCGCTCGGCACTCCTAGGCACTTCACACTTTTATCGTCTAAAAAGATTTTTTACATCGAAAATTCTAATAAGTATGAAATTATACCAAGTTCGACTCGACTACGATTTTGGGCAGAAATGGATAAAAACTCGGCGCTTTGGGTAAAATCCAGCGTTTTGGGTAAAAACCTGGTTGAAACCTGGGCGGGTTGATTGGGTTTTGATCAACGGCCCATCTCAGCTTTGCCGTAATAACAGTCTAATGTCCAAATGTGTCAAGCTTGTTTTGCTCTTGACTGTACGTATGAATTCTGAAAAATTTAAATAATTAAATTCAAATAAGTTTTAGTATTCCTAGTAGTATTACCTACACTATCAAGTTCCTCTTTCTCAGGATTTACTTTAACGTTTGAACTAATTAATGTGTTTTTCGAGTATCTTGTGAGCGATGTGAACACAACTCTCTCACTCGTAAACTTCGCCGGCTATTTTCAAGGCACTAGGTTTATGTCTTCACAGCTATGTAGGATTTGTAAGAAAGGCCTGCCATAAAAATTTAATACCAATTATTGTGCTTTATTTCCGTTCACTTGCATAACACAAAGGTAGAATATTCCGAACGCATACCAAGTTTCTCGTACGTATATACATACATACTTTTAACAGGAGCGCTATTTATAAAAACTATGTTGCTTTCAAACACGGCCTCCTAAGTAATTAATATAATTGAAGACCGCAATATTATATTTTTTTTATGACATCATCTACCCGTAAGTTGCAATGCTCAGACCTTTAAATTGCAAAAAGGGCACTGCCACTACGCCCGTGACCTTGAGATATAAGTTGATAAGTTCCTCGTGCTAAGTAATTTCAACAGTACCATTATCCTTCAAAACCGAAACGCAGTTATGCCGTTATTGCTTGGCGGCAGAAATAGGTAAGACGGCAGTACTTTCTTGGACGAACTCTTCCACGAGGACCTTTATAATGCTATTGAAACCTTTAAATCGCAAAGGGAACACTGCCCCGTGGCCCGTCACCCGGAGACGTAAGATGACAAGTCCCATGTGCGTGTAATTTCACCAGCACCCCTTGGCTTCAAAACTGGAACGCAGTAATGCTCACATTACTGCTTGGCGGCAAAAATAGTTTTGGTGGCAGTGGCAGTATTTCCTTAGGCGTACTCTTTTGCAATAATCTCCACTGCATCTAAAAATTGATTACTCCGAAATAAGAAAACCAAAAGGGTTTTAAGGTGTCATAATTGTTATTTCAGTATTAAATGTTTATAGGGAGCAAGACCATCTTATTTAGTCGAAACAACATCTGTCTCTACACGCTACGGTGTCTCCAGAGACGTATACTTGCCAGGTGAAGCTTGAAAACCGGCAAATCGCGGAGGCTTTTACCTTTTCTTTGACACTATTTACTTTTATATTTTTATTATACATATGTTGTATGTTTTGTGTTGAAGGAAAGCCTTTTTATTATTTATTTTATTAAAATGATATATGGCTTGTAAGCTTTACATTTTTTTTATTGGAATATCACAAAAACATGAAACGATACTCCATTGAAAAAGCGTAGAAAGTCGTATTCGAGATGTGAGAACATGCGACATTATGACTGCAGTATTATATTGGTCATGGCTATTTGGAACGACACAGAATTCGCTTATATCGATCCTGTATTTCTCTAGCGCTCATAAAACGTACAACGTCATAAAGAATAGCTTGTCAATGTTGTTTTAAATTTACTTTTGTGAATTGTATATCATATATGTATACAATATGTACACATAAAAATCATTATACACATAGAATATGTATGTAATAATACCAGGGTTGGAAATTACCAAGATATTCATTTTCATTGATAATTATCCAATATGTATCCGATAATTATCCATGCTGATTCACAGTTTTATCTTCTGAAATTAGACTTAAACTAGACTTCTGAAAATAGAAAATTTTTGGGAAAACGATTTGGTTTGTGACATTTTAACCATTTGGGTTACGCGTCAGATACAAACGCATGGCATAACATTCTAGTGGTGGCATTTTGTTGTTCCTATTAATTTTAATATATATCAGGATAATATTTATCAAGGTATATTTATTGAGATGATTATGAACAATAAGTATATCACTTCGAACTCTTACTTACACCAATTAGCATATCCATATTTTGAGTTCTGTATCATTAAAATTCAGTCTCTCGATTTCTTATAAATTTTGTTTTTGTGTAGTTCGATTTGTGCCAATAACGTCTATTTTTTTATGCAACCAAGTGACGGGAAGAACAGGTCGTACACCTGGTGGTAAGCGACTCGCCTATTTATAACAGTTGCAGTGCCGCTCAGAGCATTAAATCGCAAAGACCTGAGAAGCACCGCCACTAGCACTGCCATTGCGCCCGTCACCCTGACACACAAATTGACATGTCCCACGTGCCTTTAATTTCACCAGCACCCTTACCTTTCAAAATCGGAACGCAGTAATGCTCACATTACTGCTTGGCGGCAAAAATAGGCAAGGTAATTTTAAATGAAAATTAGGCGCAAACACTTAAAGTTAATTTAATAAACTTGCATACGATAATTTACCTACAATCATTACAGATATATGACACTTGCATTAAGCAATATCTTGTCATACATATTTGACAGTTCATTGACCTGTTCAATCAGCATAATTTGATACACCTTTCATACGCGAATGTAGAACAAGAGAACAATACTGACGCCTAATGACGTCGAACCAAAAATGATACGAGAAGTATACAGGTTGCTTTATAAATCTTAGATAGTAATATTTTTTCAATACATTTTAGAAATTAGTTTTTATAATTGTTACTTAAACGCTTGCTTCATTACAAAGTGTTTTTTTTTTATGATACGGAAGGACGGAACGAATAAGTCGTACGCCTAATGGTAAGCGACACACCCCTGTGTATAACAGTTGCAGTGCCACTCAGAGCTTTCAATCGCAAAGATATGGAGGGACACTGCCACAGCGCCCATCATCCTGAGATATAAGTTGACAAGTCCCATTTGCCTCTAATTACACCAACACCCTTACTAAACCGGAACACAGTAATGCTCAGTTAGTGCTAGGCGGCAGAAAATGTAAAGTGGAAATATTTTCCTGGACGACTTCTTTCACAACTACTAAGCTATACAAAACTACTAAACGTGTACCAGTAGTGTAATATTAAAGTTGAATTTATATTAAGTAGCAATGATGAGTTTGTTTGTGAACCAATACTCATTCACACTTTTAGTACATATATTTATAATGACACCTTGTATATCCATGTACACCGCAAAAGGTTGCATGGAAGCCTACTAATATCATAATGCCAGGGTCTAATCGCAAAGCATGGCAAGGGAAATGTCACGTGACTCCGGAGCTGTAAATTCCGTGACCTGAAAACCCCACGGTGTTTCACCCCACCGCCTTTTTATACGTTAGAATCATTAATAACGAAACGAAACCCGATTCTAAACACCTGCGGACTTTATTCAAGATAATTCAAATTAAAAATCGATTTTATATTATCAACGGGTGAGTATAGGTGAAACCAACAGTTGATGTGAATAACTGTAGATGACGTTGGTGAATCAATACTTGTTTCAACGATATACGAGGCGTGTTTTTTTTTAAATAAGTACCGTTTTGAAATAAAAAAAGACAAGTCATATTCGGAACAATTTTAATATTACACGCAAGATTTTACTTTAATTAATTTTTCTGCGTAATTTCCATCAATAAGGCATTTATGTATCAGTTTTTTAATCCCGTCATCTTGTTTTGACACCACCATAGTCATCGTGGCGTTGGCCACCGAGATGCTTCTTCAAATGCAGAAACATGTTTCAGTCACTGGGCGCTAAATCGGGCTTTACACACAAGCGTGATCAAGTTACCAGTTTCATAAACTTTCTGCACCAAACCTTCAGTACTTCAACTTCATTCCTCGTCATGAACATTCTGGAGGCCACCTTTATAAACTCTATCTCCGTTTAAGGCTCATAATGTTTTGTCCATACACTTCACAGATCTGACGATGAATTTTAATCGCTTTCATTCCTTTAATATACTAAGAAAACGAATCACAGCGCGTACTTCACAAATGGCAGGATTCTCAAACAGTGGAGGCATTTTAAATACGCATAAACAAACAAAGGCACGGTCAAATGTTACCGTTATTGCATCTGTGACTTGCCAATAGATGTAAGTAAGTAGAGTAAATACTTACCTGTTTAGAAATACGCGGTAAAAATATAAGCGAAAGACCGTAAAGCATTTTTCGGTTTCAAGAGTAGAATAAGAGAGAGCCAGGGAATTTCGGCATTGCAACTTTTACACCGCCGATTCTATTGCTGTATTAATAGACTCACGGTACCCACTTTCTTTTAGGTAAACCGTCTGCAGTAAAACGATTTGAATACTACGATAAAGAATAGACACATAATTTAATTTTAACGCAACTGAATTTGAAAGAATTCGAGAGTAACTATGGATGTATGGAGCCCCTTAGCCTGCGGAGAAATCTTGGGTCTCTGTGTGTGTTCTACCGTTTTATGAGGAGTGCGTTTTTCGAACTGTTGCCATCGTTTCGTTTCCACCATCGCACCTCCCGCTAAAGGAGTAGAGTCCATCCTCACATCTTAGATGCCTGGCATTGTAAGACCGTGCAGGTATCTCTTCGTTCGTTCTTTGAACCTGCAAGATGTGGAATGATCTTCCTCCTGAAGTATTTCCTTTGCGCTATGACATGGGGTTCTTCAAAAATTTGGGTTCTCTAAAAGTCCATGTCCATGGGCGACGATGACCAGCTCCCATCAAGTGGCTCGTGAGCTCGTTTGCCTCCTTGATTGCATAAAAAAAAACTAGATGCAGATAAACACGTAAACAATACATACAATCATCTATACCGTATCAAAAGTTCTTCTTCGGGAAGCGACAGCTTGATTTGAACTTTACATAATGTTTTATTGACAAGCTACGCTTACAGCGCTGACAAATGTTGTCTCACTTGCTGCTGGTGCCAAGGAAAAGTATACCAAATGTGTCATTGTTTGTGAGGATGGGGAAGTCACACCGGCTATTTATGGCCAATCTTCTCCAAATAATTGGACATTTACTAGCAGATCCCTACATAAACATGGATTCTCGCTAATTAATGCCGTAGAACATGCATCAAGATGGTCATTATAACGCCATGGCCATGGATTATTAATCTTGTGCAACGCAAAAAGTACGAGAGTGAAGTAGACCATTAAAATTCTTGGAGATTATTGATTGCGTAGGGCAGGCAATGCTTTGTCTAGAGATTTTACTAACGAACGATATTATTGGAGAAAAATTATCAACTTCAACAAGATTCATCAGTACACAATTTTTTAAGTTGCACAAATGTTGAGTTGAAATGCTTTTTTTATCATAGTTGTTCATAAAGGGTATGACATATGGAATCAAAATTGAGGCTATCAGCACAAAAAAGGTAAAACTCACATTCAATTTGTTTCTACAACATTTCTTTAAATGAATCTAAAGTACTTAATTATTTAATATATGGATGCTATTTTCGTATATAAAAAATATTTAATTATTAATTTTCTTTGTGTGCATGAAAATACCATCCACATATAAAACAATTATGTACATACTTTGATATCATTTAAAATAATATTGTACAAAATTTTACAAAACTTTAGTCCCACAGGAGGGGTAGGCAGATACACAACTCTCAATAAATACGCATAAATATCATTATTAGAAAATAACAAAGTTTTACTGTGATGTACACTATTTCTATGTGAACTATAATTATGCCGCAAATTGTTATGTTATTTCATGTTAAATCAGCTTTAACATGCATTTATATAACAACACAATCGCGTAAATTGTGCAATGCGTGAACCACAATGCGCATGCACGTGTCAACGTAGATTTAATTAAATTGTCAATTATTAAATCGTACGGAATGCACAGTGTTTAGCATTATTTGGGTTATTAATAAAACTGTACTAATTATTATAATGTACACACGTGTATTCTGAAAAGAGTGAATATTCATCATCGAAATTCGTCAGGCCAAAGTAAATTTCTTTTACAATGTGTAAAAAATTGCTATCAAAGACATAGATATCAACGCAACACATAAAATTAGATCGCAAAAAGAACTTCGTTATAAATAATTAAAAAAGGTATTAGAGGTGTCCAGAATAAGACCCGGAATAATAACTAACACGTTATATGTAATGTAACCGGCGGCTTTTCTATAGCTACCGAACAGATGACTGGCGTTTATTGATGCAATAATAACCATTGTTACTGCCATGATACCTACTACGGATACCTTTGAGTCTGCCGCCATTAACTACGTTAGGTGTTCGAAACACCTTTAGGGATTAGGGAGAGGTCTAGGATTTTATAGCATTAAAGTAGGAGTTTAATGATTAACGGAAAATGTTTACGATTTAAAGATATACTAAAGGTAGTATCGTTTAAACTACGCACCGCAAATGGCACATTTCCTCGAAAAGTCAATTTACGTAACCCGTTTTTTTTTTAACAAATAAAAAGTTTTCTGCCACTACATACGTCCGAGTAAATTTTTAGATTTTTATTTTTTTATAACATCAAGTGACGGGACCAACAAGTCGTGCTTCTGATGGTAAGCTACACGCCTGTCCGTAACAGTGGCAGTGCTACTCAGAGTTTTAAGTTGCAAAGATCTGCACTACCACTGCGCTCATCACCCTGAGACATAAGTTACCAAGTCCCATGCCTGTGATTTCATCAGCACCCTCACCCTTTAAAACCGGTACACAGTAATGCTGACATTACTGCTTGGCGGCAGAAATAGGTAAGGTATATCTTCTATAAACTGTCAAAATAAACATAATAGCCCAAAAATCGTACGAAAATATGTGACTACGTATAGAGTAAAAACAAATCAAGGCATTTTGGAGCCTTTATATCACACAAAAATCCCTCCACAGCAGCGGTATCCATATTTTGGTTAATGTGTTTTAATTTCACCTACAGTGATTAATACATTAATAATGAATAATGACAGTTAATTTCACTACCAGATAATGAAAATCATAGGTATTTCATAGTCATAACTAAAGTAGACCGTCCAGTTATACGTTCACGGCACACTGCGATCAACCTGTGGCAGGACAGAGGCGTAAATGTCGTCAGTCACGCGACTCACAACCACCATTATATTGATTAAATACCACTTGCTATATCTCATTGTACTTTATACTTGTTTATAGACAAACTTGTTAACAATGCAGAGACGCCCAGGACTGGGCGTATACGACTGCAAATACGACTGTTATCGTTATTTGATTTTTCTAATTTATTGAATTAAATATCTTGGCAACGTAATTTGTAGTCTTGAGTATTAAGATGAGATATTATAGGTATTCCTTCAAGTTTTTTATTATTATTTAAACTAGAAGGCAAACAATCAAAGGAACTGCGTATGAAGATAAGAAGCACGTGTCACAGACCAAAGCCCACGTTGAATCCTATTTTTGATTGACAGGTATCAACAGAAAAAAAAATCAAAGGACATACAAACTCTACTATACTCTACTATCACTTTTCCATTGAATTATATAGGTTTAAAATTACACGGACACAAGAACCTTACAAAAGAAGCCAACAATACGCTTTTTTTTTCGAAAAAATTGGACATTTTGCATAGACTCTGAAAGATTTATTTATACTGCCTCTCTGACCGAACGGTCACTATGCTGATCTGCCACGTAGAAGTCCCGGATTCGATTCCTGAGCTGGGAGAAATATTTGTATGGCTTACATTTATTTCTCTCGTAAGTTTGGATGTAATTTGTGATTGTCTATGGTGTGTGTCTATGGCACTCGCAGGGTTTTCCTAATGCGGGACTATGAGTATATAGTATATGCGTTATTATTATTATATGCCCTGGGAAAAACTATGAATAACATATATTGAAAAGTTATATCTACACATCTGCCACGTATTGAATGAACGTAAAACCTACAAATTGATGCGATCGCGTGACCTGGGTCACTTCACACACACTGCTCACGACAGTGATGAAAAATGTGTATGTGGAATGACAGCGTTTAACAATTCAGACAAGTTACTCGCAGTTTAACCTCTACCATTGCGAATGTGTATGCGGAATGGTTTCTAACGACTTATATTTTTTGCGTCAACAGCCATGAATATTGTGGACACTAATGTTCTAGACGCGTCATTATCGTACGGTTGCAGCATTTTAAAGAGATTTATCAAAACATAGCAATAATGTGTATAGTCGTGTGCATCAACTTAAAAGTGTAAGAAACATATGAATGGCCTAAATGCATGAAATTAGGTACCCGCAGCATTGGATCTAAACTTTCCCCCTTTGTATGCTTGCGCTAATATATGTTTTTAGATGTGATGTGTGAATCCAAGGACGTAAAGAAAACTTGAAATTTTTATGATGTTTTCTTTATCCGCAGATGGATGGGCCCAGTGAGCTTGGCTATCTTTGCACCAGGCGCCGACTTGCAACCCACTGTGAACAGCATCAGGTACCTTCGAGACTGCCTGAAAACCGACCTCGTGCGACAACTCGTCACTTTTCATCTATTCTTCTCCTTCAAGAATATTCCTAGCTCAGTAAGTATATAACATGGATTGTCGCTGTCAGTATAACCATTTTATAACAAGTAGGTAGTGTAGGACCCGTCAGTTCTAGGCATTGACTTACAATTATATGGACGTCGGGTCCGCGCTAAAAAATGTCCGAATTTATAGGGCGTTAAAATCGTATACAGAGCGTCATTCGCACTTTAGTCTTCGTTTGTTCGACTGACAGCGAAACAAGCAAAATTAGACAATACTGCGATGACATTACAATTTAAATTCAACGTTTTAGCTTTTTCATATTCCTTTACATGTCACTACGTTTAAATAGGTTGACTTGGGACATTTTTTTCGTGGTTTTTGTATTAGACCCGTCGTCCATTTATTTGTAAGTCAATGGTTCTATCCATATGGCGTCAATGATTACACTTCGCTCGGAGCGTAGGGTTGTCACATGATTTTTTAATTGTTCCTATTGGGTTGTAAACATACTTCGAAAAAAAAAATGTATTGATCACAGTATTCACGTGCTATACTAAAATAACCTTTGTCAAATGCAGTACTTAAGTATTGATATTTGTATACCACCATCACGTATTGGTATCTCGATTATGGGAGTATGATTACGAATTAGAAATAAAATGCTGAACAATTTTGGATTTGGAACATTCTTATTCAAACAACTGTTTTATAATATCAAGTGACGGCACGAACAAGTCCTGTGCCCGATGGTGTGCGCCTGTATGGAGAGGCATGTACGCCTGTCCATAACAGTTGCAGTGCCACTCAGAGCTTTAAATCGCACCCTGAGACATAAGTTGACAAGTCCCATTTGCATGTAATTTCACCAGCACCCTTACCTTTCAAAACCGGAAGACAGTAATGCTGACGTTACTGCTTGGCGGCAGAAATAGGTAACTATTAACAGTGCAATAAAAAAATGATGATTGATGATTATGTGATGCCATGTTTAAAAACCGAGTGAACGCACGCTTTAATTTTATAAGGAATAGCGAATGCAACCACTCGCGCTACGACGACGCGTCGTGCTACTACGCGACGTCGTATCGTGTTTGTGTAAGAGCCCTTACATGGCGCGCGACTGGCGTACGCACATACAAGCCATGCTGCTACGTTTGCATGCAGTTACACTACGTGTCTTAATTATACTATGGTATAACCATTATTAACGGATATTTGTACGAAAAAAAAAATAAAGTGTGGAATTTGTTAAATGATAGGATTAGTTTAATAGGGCAGATGAAATACTTTATAAAACAAAACAAAAGTAGAAAAGAAAATTAAAATAATCATATATTTACCTTAATTACATTATAAATATTGCCGGTAAAATTAAATTAAACTTAATTCTTGTCAGTTTTCAACAAAAGCACGCAAATATAATAATATACGTTTAAAAATTTTATCAGATAAAATAAGATTATGATATAGGACATGAAACTATTTAGTCAGATCGGATAATATGTTTGGTTTTTTAAACAAACCAACGTTTCGGGTCTGTGTTTCGTGCCTTACAAGTTCCATGGTCAAAATGTTTCATTTCCTATGTGTAACTATCGCAAAAACATAAGAACTTGGTAGGTATCGCATAATTTAAACACTAATATATGCACCGATTTGGGATCAATCAGTCTTCATATTTAAAACAATTATCTTATAACTCGAAAATTGGCAAAAGAAATTTATTTTATTTTCGTAAATTCCAAACCTGAAGATAATGTAGTAGGTATCTTACATAGCGTAACGTGTCACGTTCTCGTCTTTTTTTTCAAATGTTTTTGCGGCACTTTGTTAATAAAGTTTGTTTGAATTGAAAATGTAATGCAATTGATCCCTAATAATCTTTTTTGGGCGATTTTTTTTATTAAGGCGAGTCACAAGAGGAGAAGGGGGAAAAACTGTTGTGCTAGATGAAACGGTTTAGGGATTTACTTCTAAATAACGGTCCTACAAAAAATATACGATACACCTAAGGATATCGTCTAAAGAATATGCACTGTGTAATTTGTGGCACGATATGATGTACTTTACTCGATCATATAAAATCCTGAAAACAGGCTTAAAAGTCTGAAACGAATTATTTAAGAGCAAAATATTTAACTTTGCACATAATTTTTTATGGAGATATTTAAATACTACAGAGAACCTACGAAATTTTGGTTTTTAACTGAATCCCTATGGTTATTAAATTCGCATTTATCACAAAAGTTGGAAATAGCCCAGCGGTTTAATGACACACCGCGCCGCCCGCTGCCTCGTCAGTCGCCATCGTGCGCTTGTCGATGAGGGTTCTGTATAATTATTTTTCCGTCTGTTCTTATTTTATTCACATTAATTGTCAACATACGGGTTGCGGGACGCGAGTGACCCCCACACCTCACCTCCTAAATTGTAAGCTCGCGTTAAAATACCTCGCTATAGCAAAAATAGGTAATGTTATGCCCAAGTAGCCCATTTTATAGGCCTTAAACCTTTTTATCTATGTACAAGTAAATTGTGGTACGAGCTAGGTAGTAATTGTTCTAAAACATGTTTTATACCCTCGCAAATAAACGGGAGCGTTTGGTCATATTTATGCAGAAGCGCGGGTCGAACAATCAACAACAGAGGATGCCTCGTAGAGGCTAAACACTCGTCGAGTATATTGTTCGTGGTGATTTGTGATTGTGATCACAAATTAGAAAGATATAGTAGGAACAGATAGGAAACAGGCCCTGTAACGGAACGATCGTAGAGGTAGTTCCGTGCCCCGTGACAGCACTCTGGTGGCGCTAGTGTACCGAATAGTGACGCGCCTCAAACCTTTATGGATCGGTTACTATTAGTGATGTCCTGTATCGCACTTTTACGGTAAACGGTTACGGTTTCATCGGTCCTAGTTACTTTTTCATATTGCTAATGTTTTGTGGTTTAAAATAAAATACTGTATTTTCAATTAGGTATTAATAACGAAAGCTACTACCGTTTCGTAAAGGTCTTACCGCATGGGAGAAGAAACGGCGAAAGAATCTCCCAGTCACACATCTTTTGAATGTAACAATTAATGAATGGTAACAAAACACAATTATTAAACAAAAGGTCGCATGGTAGATTAGAGCACATAAGTCAAAAACCAACAACATTCGTTTATAGTAATACATCTGCCGACTAAACACAAAGTCTAATTAATTTTTACTTTAATTTGCAACTTAAATTCTAGTGGCGTCTTTTTCAGATTTATCACTCTCTTCGCATCTTCCAACATTAGAAACAACAAAGAAATATATAATTATATATCAAAAGATTTGTAGTGAAGTAAACACAAAATCGTTAGATCAGTTTTTTTTTTAAGTTATCGAACTCACAATAGTAATTATAAAAATCGTTTATGCAAAATTCGATACACCAACAAAATTATTACATATTAAATTCGGAAAAGTACATAGATAAAGTGTCACTAAATCCTTGAAAACACCGAGAAATCACATTATCATGTCACATTGTCGTGTTAAACCATCGAGCTTGTTAAAATAAGTAACATCACTTTTATTTTAGTCAGTCGATATGTTGATTATTGTGTGTGTGGTCTGTGTTCTGTGGTCCTTTTTCTTTTCCGGGTCACCAAGTCTGCATTTATCTGCATTGGTACAGCATAAGTATGATCTCCCACTGTCCGAACAGCTAAAATGTAAGAAAAATAACTTATAAGTAATATCTTATTAATATAATAAATGTATAAGTATCTGTAGCCACTAAACCACTGAATACTTACGGACAGTTACAGGACAAGTGAGTTTTCGATATGCTATTTCCACTTCTGAGAATAATGTAGGCCATGAGAAAGGCACTCTTTTATCATCTTCCATAAATTTATCCTCAAAGTGAAGGCTGCAAACCTGAAATTTAATAAATTTTGTGGATATAGTGCTTACATTTCAAATTACAAATATTGAATGCCTTTTAAAACAATTTAACATTTCAAATGTATATTTATCTCTCATGTTTTTTTAAGGCTTCAAGTTTTATGAGACACTTATGCGTTACTTCCTTAGAATCACCGAGAATATTAAGAGTCTTGAAATAGGGATTAGTTGTTTGAAACTCTATTATTATTAGGCAATGATACAAATACTTGTCTTAAAGTATGTTGAAGGTACGTTGATAAGGTACGTTGTTTGGTTCTCCTAAAACATTCATTCTCTACCTTTTTGAGTGTGCTACGATTATCATTAAAAATCGTTATAGGTTCTGTTGGTGACAGGCTGCTGTATTTGAGTTCGAATAAAAACAATTTTAAAAATTTTGCCTCTTTTGCAGAAATTTTGCTTATGCTCTTGGAAAGAGCATAGTATTCAGCTTCAGTGCTAGAACAAGCCACATTGTTGTTGTTTGTGTACCAATTTACAATGCAAAAGCCGAACCTACTCAGAAACCCTGAATATGACATTCGATCAGTCTTATCCCCAGCCCAATCTGCGTCAAATGAGATTTCAACTTTACTACTACTACCTCTACTAAAATTGAGTCCGTAGCTAGTTGGAACTAAGCAACTTATATAGCATATTTTTTTGGTGTTCATTTGAACTAAATATGAAGAAGTCATCATCATAAAGTGCTATGATGGCCTTGTCTTTGTAATAGGTACATTTTTCAGTCTGTAATTGACTATAGCCATTGGTAATTAAAACTTTATGCACTTTTCATTCCAGGTTCTACTGGCTTGTTTGGGTCCATATAAACTCTTCTTGAGTAAACAAACTTTGCCCCTCAATCTCAAATTCAGTCGGTTGCTCTCCATGCAAATGCATTCATTACGATGTCCATTGAGGAATGCCGTATTAATGCATTCGTTGATTATAATAATATTTGGGCATATAGGTAATCGTTCAGCCACCGAGGTCGCTTTTGCTGTGCACAAATTAGAAAGATATTTGCTGTGTAAAATAACTCACATAGGCATGCCAATGAATGCGGTTCCAGTGCGTAAGCGACGATGTTGATCTTGAGCTGTGAGACCTTAGGAGGTCTATCCATACTCGTTCCAGATCTACGCTGCGAGGCCACCGGCACACGACATTTGCTGTCTCCGACGTGGATGAACAGCCGTCGACGAGGAACCTGTGAACACGAGACATATCTCTGAAAACACAAAACGAAAAGACAAGCTGGCCGCTGATTGTTTCTGCAACAAATAATAAAAGTTTTATTAGGAATAGTCAGTAAATCTTTCGCTCGCAAAGCGAAAAGAAAAACTCAGAATTCTAGAAAAGAAAATTAACGGTCTAATTTTTTTTTTATGTCGAGTCCGACAATCATCCTTTCTACATCGTGATTATGGTCTCAAAATTAGATTTTTTAATGTAAAATTTATTAAAGTTTTAACTACAATAAAAACTTATTATAACAATAAATATTATAACATATTTTTAATCTGTGTTTTGTGTCAAACGCCATGGGCCTCGAGACGTCCAATTAAATAAGACCTCCATTCCCAGTACGTAAGTTTGATATTTAGGTTCTGAATAAAATGGATGATGAGGATGACCTTCTATGGTCGGCTCAAATACTAGAGTGTTTCCGTAGCGTGATTGTGATTGCATTTGTGTTACTGTTACATTCATTTACTGCGGAGGGAATTCACTGAATTCGCGGGGATAGCAAAGTAATTTACTTCCATTTTTATTAACGTAAATTTCCGCAAAATAACGCCTGAACCTATAAATTATATAAAATATTCATGCAAAAACTTTTATGTGAAAACACAACCGGTTCGCACCAACATGAACTCGTGTGTTCAGTATTAAGTTTAATATGCTTTCCTTTCACTAAGCAAACGACTGTTTAGAACAATAAAACAACGTCGCGCTTATTTTTATTATTATGAAGACCAAGAAAGGATAAAATTCCGACGTTAGATTTTTTTCCGTAAATCCACAATATCGCTATCATTTGTTTCTTTAACGCAGCAGACAAAGCTCTCGCCTGCTTGAGAGGTTATAAATCAGACTTGCCAAGATCCTATGCTAATGTGTTTTACGTAATTTTGTCGCTGCTCGACTTGATGCCAGACACACAGTGACGTGAGCTGAATGTAATAATCTGGAGCGATGAGTCAGCGATATTTTTATTATTGAATGTACGATATCGAGGTGACTAATTAGCAGTTTGACCGCTGTCGAAAACATGGTAAAATATTTATTATGAATAGTATTTTTTTTCTTAGATTTTTTTTCATATTAATAACGCACACACTCAACATAGCCCCGCACTAGGGAAACCCTGTGTCGCGGGTGCCATGGACACACACATGGACAACCACAAATTACACCCAAACTCACGAGAGAAATAAATGTAGGCCATACAAATATTTCTCCCGGCCCGGGAATCGAACCCGGGGACCTCTGCGTGGCAGTCCGGTATGGTAACCGTTCGGCCACAGAGGCAGTTAACAATACTTCAAACAATACTTGTTGTTTTTTATTTATAAAGTGGAAATAAACTTTCTACACGTTAGAATTCGATCTAGCACATCTGAACATTTAGTTATGGCCCTAAACCGAATTGTATTTTCAGATTCGAGATTAGAAACTTTCATAATTATTGAAAACCTATAAACGGTAGTAAAATATATTCAATGAACTTTATATTACAAATATTAAACCGATATTTCTACTCAGTCACTGGCAGATGTAAAAGTACCTAGCTGCGTGAAGAAAAACTTTCATAGATTTCTCATAGATGGCGTTACGGCAAAAAACGTCATTAAAAACCAAACAAAGATCTGCAACATGCTTGTTTCATAGAAAAATTGACATAAGGTCTAAGGTTCGAATCCAGCCGGATCGAAGGGAGTTTTCTTAGTGTTCGATCTTTGTAACAAACTGGTGGAGTAATTTCACAAAAAAACAAACAAAAAATCATGGTAGTATAACATCATGATATTTAAATATTTAAACTTAAAATTTTTGAAAACATTCAAAATTTGTTTTTCTTTCCTTTTCAGATTCCAAATATAGATACCCTCCTGGCAACTTCATACAACTGCTCAAGCCCGCCACCGTACGACGTAGATCCCACAACCACATTCATGAAGCAAAAAAATCTTCTATACCCCGTGAACGTCGCAAGAAACATCGCCAGAGACGCAGCTTTAACACATTTTGTACTGCCATCAGATATAGAATTGTATCCAAGTCCGAATTTAATATCAAGGTTCCTGAATATGATTGCGAGAAATGAAAAACCTTTGAGCACTTCCGTAAATCCTAGAGTCTTCCCGATAAGCATATTTGAAGTTGACGCTTCAGTTCAAGTAAGTATTTAATACACATGTGCTGTTTCCAGATATTTTCATATGTATTTATATTACCTACCGACTGCTAATTCGCAATCATTACCTTCTTGAATTATCTTCTACGTTCGTTCAATACTCAATAATTTTATTGTTCTCCATAAGGAGTATAGATGTTACAATCGTTTTAAACACATTTATGGGCCCAGTACCCACACAGATTCAGCTACAAGCTGAACATGAGACGTCACTCCTCTATCTTTCAGGTCGAAATATACGCCATAATTGCTTGTGCGTATCTAAACCTGAAGAGAGGCTATATTAACAATTATATTTATATAAACTTTATAGTCAAGCCGCTCTGCATGCACTAACCTCAGTCACCCAAACTTCGAGGATTGTAGAGAACTGCATAACTATACTGATTACTGAATACTCTCGGGGAAAGGAATAATGTAGTCCTGCGTTGGGTTCCTGGTCACTCTGACCAAAGGCAAAGGCTGGTGCTAGGGAGGCCTTCATTGGTCCTGAGCCCTTTATAGGAATAGCACACAGCCTGGCAAAGCTCACTTTGCTGAACGAAAGCTTCCACGTCTCCCGAGACGTGTGGCTGCGGACTAAGGGTCTTGAGCATTCTAAAGCCCTGATAGCTGCCTTCAGTGGCAAACACTGGACAGAAGCTCTGTCACTGGACAGGAATGGCAACCGGCCTCAGAGCCTTAACAGGACATGGTGGCTTGAATAAGCATATGTCACATATTCGACAGAGAGAAGACAGAGAATGTAGATTTTGCCACGAGGCGGATGAAACTCCTGCGCATCTCCTCACCCAGTGCTGCCTTCTGATGGGCGTGAGAAGTTCCATACTGGGTAGGCACAGGTCACACCCAGAGGACATAAAGACTGTCGGAGCCAGGAAAGTCCTTCAGTTCCTTAATGCCTGTTGGTCTTGGCTCTGAGCTGTGATTAGTGGTGATCACAATGAAGCTACCCTAATAATAATAATAATAATAATAATAATAATGGGCCCAGTACGGCATGACAATAATAGAGTGGTAGTTACTATATATTCACATACTTTTTATTTTATATTATTATTGTAGCTTTGACAGTCTTCTATTGTATAAGTAAGTATCTATTATATTGACATCGTTTAATGAAATCGTTTTCAATAACATTATTTTTACATTCTATTCAATTTCATATTTATTTATTTATTCACTGACAATTTGGGCGTAATTTGTGGTTGTCTGTGTGTGTGTCAATAGCAACCGCGACACAGGGTCTCGCGCGTGCGGGTCTATGAGTGTGTACGTTATTATTTATTATTATAATGTTGTGTAAGACACGATGATTATTTATGATATTTATTTTTAACTGCCTGTGTGGCCGAACGGTTACTATGTTGCTCTGCCACGAAGAGGTCCTGGGTTCGGTCCTAAACCGGAAGAAATATGTGTATGGCCGATATTTATTTCTCTCGTAAGTTTGGGTTTAATTTGTGGTTGTCTATTTGTGTGTCCATGGCACCCGCGGCACAGGGTTATGAGTATGTTGTGTTATTATTATTATTTGCATTATATTTTTATTATAGTATATTGTTTATATACAGAATACTATTTTTAAACATTGTAGATATAATATTTTTTAAATCCATCGCTTAAATATTCGTTGACGGTGTTCACTTCCCCTAAGATACGAAATATGTATACTGTGATTCACACAGGAACATTAGTATAATACACAAACAATAAATAATATAACATCATATACGTTGCTCCGATCCCAAAGTAAGTAACTAAAGCACATGTGTTATTTAAATCGGAAACAACGACGGTACCACAAACACCCAGACCTGAGACTATACAGAAAAGTTTTTCTACATTGACCTGGCCGGAGATCGAACTCTGGACCTCAGAGATGGCGACACCATGAAAACAGGTGTGCAAACAACGAAGGTCGTCAATAAAAGATAATATTAAAGACAATATGTAAGTCTGTGGCTTATGTGCAATGGCGTAGTACACGTAAGCTATGGGGTATTTTCGGCTTGAGTTCCGTGTAGGGCTGGCACGACAGAGCGCGACAAGTGCAAAAGCGACATAACGCGCGAGATACTGCTATTCTTGCATATAGCTCTCGCTCTGTACGTTGCTCTCGCGTATGTAGCGCCCGGCCGTGCTAGTGAATCATCGTGTCTTGCACGAAATCAGAAAGAGTACTTTACCGGGCCCCACGAAGCCTTAAGTTTAACTCGATAGTTTATCATATGCTTTTTAGGTTTATAATTATGGCCAACATAATATTATAACGTAAAGTGGGTAGTAAAAATATACAGTAATATAATAAAATAAGTACCCCACTACTAGGTACCTAAACTAATGAGGGTTTACATCGTTGGTTATAAACCCTTGCGCTATAAATATTCTAGTTAAATGTTGATTTCAAAATAAAGTTTAATATATGGCAAGAGTAATTATATTTTATGGTGGATTTTCTTCCATCATAAAATATAATTACTTTTACTATAACATTAAACGAAAGTGAGAGCGTTATTCAAAATGTATAAACTTGACTCAATTTAGAAAAACGTGTTTTCAAATTCAGTATTCTTGGTGTGTCTAGAGCAAGTTTAAAAAAAACGTTGTTTTCTGAGGTGAAAAAGCAATGAAATAAACAGTTTTTTTTCTGAAGTAGATTTTTTCTAAAACTATGAAAATAAAAATATGACAGGGGCATATTTTTTTATATTTAATTTGGAACTACTCTGTCTCTTTAGTTAATAATATTCTTCTTTTATATTGTGTAATAATACAGAATACCCACCTTGTGGTCTCTCGTACTATGAGGGATGCACATAACGATTATTAAGAAAATTGATTCAAAGTAAACGATAACGAGTTTTGTATACATTCGTCTTAGTGCTATTTTCAAGCGAACCGATTGAATAATAGGCGAAGTATGTAAGCAAGTAATAAACATTTTGTAATAATATCATTATATATGTGAACAAAACTTGATTTACAAATATTTAATTGTAAATAGGTTTTGGCCTCGATTGGCTTTAACCTGATTTAAACCAAGTGTACACAAAGCGCCGGGTTAAAACCCGGGCGCTTGCCCATCTCTGAGCGTGCTGCTTTTTCATGTTTTTTCAAAAAACGTTTTCTTTTTCAAGTTACATCACTAGAGAGTTTATCCACCGAGCTACCAAAGTTGTACTTTAGGGCAGTCTGTGGATAGTATGTCTAATCTCCAGTTTCGTTTAGGTACCTTCGACCAAGACGGAGTTGCAAGAAATGTTGAAGAAAAAAACTGCGATTCCGTTCCATAAGTTCGTGTGCCCCGACTGCCACAATATTCCCCAAGGTGCGCAGTGGATGGCCGCCAAAGAGACCAACCGTAAGTATTCTATTGGGATTTCGTTTATTAACGGTAGACCTTACAACGTACTAATATTTTTAGTAGCAGTAGAGCTTCTGGTGAAAGACTTTGTTTCGGAAAGTATTGACGCCTTACCGATTTCTGCCGCCAACCTGTGATGTGATGAGTTGTGATCAATACTGCATTGCGTTTGAAACGTGAACGTGTTAATAACACGACAGACACTTGGGACTCGTCAACTCTATGCTTTAAGGTGACGGGCGAAGTTGCTCTGAGTGGCACTGCAATTGTTATGAATAAGCGTGTCGCTTATCAACAGTTCGTCCCGCTACTTATTAAAGTATAAAATAAAAAATTCGGTACCGTATTCTTTATCGTTCTATCATGGAACAAACATCTAATATGAATGAATCTAGATATAAATTACTCATTTTATATTAATCGATAAGTTTGTGAAATTAAGGATAAAGTATTTCAATAAATAACTTTTGTGACTATAGAGAATAATCTTCGTACAGAGTACTAAAAAAACCGAACTCAAAAGTTCGTGGAATTACATAGGTATATGTACTTGTCAAGTTTTATTGAAATCGGTTATCGGAAAGCACGCGAACCCGGATTTATCCCCTACTTTGCCACCCTTAGAGGTGGAATATTTTCTTCAAATTTATATGCCACCAATAGCGAGGGACTCTCTTTCCAACAAAAAAACGAATCATCAAAATCGGTCCACAAATGTATATTTGTTACATAGCCGTATATGTATTATTTATGTAGCCGAAGTTATCGTGTAACATACAAAAAACAAAATACAGTCGAATTGAGAAACTTCTCATTGTTTTGAAGTCGTTTAAAAATGTGGTGATTTGCATTATAAACATAACTTGACTTTACTATCTCAGTCTTCCGCGACCATGGTACCTATCTGTAAAAGGGCCCGAAACGTTGGTTTGTTTGAAAAAACAAAATACGCGATTTAGACTCGAAAAAAAAATAGTTTCATTTTCAATGTGTACCAATTCCAATAACCTAAGAAAAAATTGACACATACCTTTAGAATGAAAGTGACCTAATTCAAAACATTAAGAAAATGAGTTTATACCGTAAAACGACTATGAAAATCATTGTTCATAAGGTTGTTAATTTGGGACTAACTAAGGCTAGAATGTCCCTCTCTATATAAGTCACTTTAATACGTTTCAAATTGTCATTTTACTCAATTTTGTAAATTATATTTTGAAATAAAGTAGTCAAATATTAAGATAATCAGGTATCATTTTTGAGGATATAAAGCTGAAGGTTCATCACTATTTTCTAGGATTAACAAAGCCGTTCCTTTTAGTACTTACAAAGTAATAAATTGAATTATGTGAAAATGTCACAACTTCGAAACTTATTTTCCGTATTTCCAAAAAGTTGAAAATTTTTCTTACGTCACTTCCATTCGAAAGATGCGACTTGCTCTTATTATTCATCTTTACAGCATTAAATATAAATGATTGCGTTTCGTTATTGACCAATTTGGAGTGAGCAATTTAAAAGCCCATTAGTGGGCATATTAATTACGATGCAGCAACAATGATCCTGGTGGCGTTTTGTTATGGGCTATTTATGCCGTCTGCAGCAACGCTTGTTCGTCGTATGGGGCATTCTAATTGCGTATTATGGGTCAACGACCGCGCCTTACCCGCCGTCGTCGACCGGCTTCCAAGTCTTACGCCAATTTGCAAAAATCAAAAACTTTTACTTCAGCTTGAACTGCAATTTAACTGAAATTACGAACAATTTTGACAGACCGCACTAAAACCTGCTTGCAGACGTGATTCATTAAAGAAGCAGGTCTCAAAAACACCGAGCCTAAAACAGGATGATCGAAAATTTTAAATTTTTGAAATTTATTAGCAATTGTGGAGGTCCAATTTCGCAATTTATAAAGCGTTAACATTTATTTAGTTATCTAGTTCTTGGGTTGTCGCTATTGTTACATATTTCAAAAGAATCTATGTTTTCGGATCTAAAAACCGCGTATATGTTTTTTCAAACAAACCTTATTTTTTGGTTTTGTTTGAAAGGGTTGTTTGTAGATATGTACGCGATCTAGACTTAGAAGTCGTTAGAAGCGACACGCCTGTCCATGGCAGTGGCAGTGTCACTCAGAGCTATGAATCACAAAAATCTAATGGACGCTGCCACTGCGTCCGTCACCCTGAGAATGCGTCTGTAATTTCACCAGCACCCTTACCCTTCAAAACCAGAACGAAGTTAATGTTCCCATTACTGCTTGGCGGCAGAAATAGGTAAGGTAGCAGTATTTACCTGGACGAACTCTTTCAAAAGTAGCTCTGTTACGTTCCGAAAATTAAATGTCTTGATATAAATTGGATTGCCTTATCAAAGTCAAAACGTCTTCCATTGAATCTTAACAAATTTCATTTCCGTGTCAAAACACTTACAAATTTTAACGTATTTTCTGAGATTAAATTTTCTCATTAGGAAAATGGAAAGAATGGGAATCAGGGGTATTCAAATTAAATTATTCGAGAACTATCCGAGTGATCGTACCCAGTGCGTTAAGATTGATGACGTCATCACCGAAGACTGTGCTGTCATCTACGGCGTTACACAGGGCAGCGTACTTGGTCCTACTCTCTTTCTTATGTACATCAACAAGCTGGGTATGATTACTCCCCCTAAAGGTAAAATTATAACCTTTGCAGATGATACTGTCCTTCTTTTTAACGCCAATTCTTGGCACGAAGTATATGCGGAGGCTCAGACAGTCTTTAATGTGGTGATGAAGTGGCTGCATAGTAATGTTCTCACACTAAAAGTGGAAAAAACGAAATATATCACCTTCTCCTTAAGAAAAAAAGAACAAACAATGCCTATAATGCCTCTGCTTTCGGTGATAGCCCGCACCTGTCACAACCAAACTGACTATGCATGTACCTGCACGCGCATCCACAAAGTTGACAGTATTAAGTACTTAGGTGTCATCTTGGATACCACCTTAACTTTCCATGAGCACATCAACACTCTAAATAATAGACTACGTAAATTGATATACTTATGATTTAGGACCCTGAGATTCGTGGCCGATGAAAAACTAAGGAAAGTAGTTTATTTTGCTCTCGTCCAATCTCTACTTACTTCCTATATACCATCTTGGGGTGGTGCTCCAAAACGTACAATCTTGGAACTAGAAAGAACGCAGAGAGCTATTCTGAAGGTATCTTCTTTCCGCCTTTTTCGATACTCCACTTCTCTCTTATACAAAGAGGTTAAAGTTTTAACTGTACGTCAGCTGTTCATATTACAAACGGTGCTAAAACAGCATCGACTCCTTACGTTTAACCCCTCTCTGTCTCGTGGGAAAAGACGGATCAACCCTGTGGACCGCCATCATTACCGGCTCCACACTATGTTTTCTAAACGCTTCTTTTGCTTTCTTGGTCGTTTTCTCTACAATCAATTAAATACGAAACTTTCTGTATATACTCTTAATAAGGTAAAGTGCAAAATGAAAGCAAGATATTGGCTTCAGCAGTTTGCCTATGAGGATACGGAACTACTAATTACTGTCCCAGTATAATTATTTCACATGTGAATTATTTTATTTTATTTTAATTATTTAATAAGAAAACTTTCTCCATAATGATCGCCTTGCCAGCACACCATCACTTGTCTAATCATATTTCAATTCCTCGTCATTGCACACTCACATCCTCCACATAATTACACGCACAACAGTCACCCACCTTCATTACACACACACACTAACACACACACTCATTGTACCTATATTGTGGTGAGAAAATAAACAAACATATTACTTATTATTATTAAATCATCGTATAACTATTATTAAAAAAATTCTTACAGAGATGGATGTGTTCCACGTGGGTAAGCGACGAGGAAAATTCCTTCATTGGGAGCCGATTTTCATCGGCACACATCATGATCCACAGTACGATGAGCGACTCAGCTGGGAGGGCAAGCAGGATAAAATGCCTCAGGTAAAAAATCATCAACAAAATTCTTTACAATCCATGCCATTCTAGCTATCACTAGGTGCTGTTATTATAGTAAAGCTAGAGTAAACAATTTAATCCAGATATTGTAATTATATTTTTAAAGTCCTACATCATAATTCCCATGAGTTACTCATGATTATTTTTAGTAATAAATAATTATTTTTAAGTATTCCCATTGTGTTTTTCAACAATACGATAACGCAAGAACGTTTTCCTCTATAATACCTATTTGTGCTAAAAAAATTCAAATGCAGTTCATTTATAAATCCTTGTATGATACAACACTCCGGTAATTAATTCCTACATTTTACTCCTTCAGGGTTACATCCTTTGTGTCAAAGACTACGACTTCATGATCCTGAACAACGCCTTCCTTATCCACAAACCTGGTATAAAACGCCTCAAGAAAGATCCCAAGCGAAGTCGCATAGCCAGCAAGCAAAACCACTTTATAAGGAGCCAGCTTATGCCCGAACTGAAGAAAATCTTTGGAACAAGAACTGGTTGCACGATATGACCTACTACTGTTGTAAAAATTTTATATGAGGCCCAAAAAGAAAAGAGGGATTTTAGGCCGTTTTTGAAGAAAAACGGTTCCGGTTTAGATCCTTACGGGCGTAAATTAAATTCCGTTTTATTATTCGGAAGACCTTTGTCATGATATTGCGTCATTGGAACATAGCATTCCAACATAAAATAAATGAGGATAAAGAATCCTTTTGAATGAGATTCAAGACGAAAATGTACTTGAATAAAATTATGTCATAGAATTACCATGCCAGTGGTCGCCCGAATCATCCATCTAAATCGTTTTAATTCAATTATTGCATCGGATCAAAAAGTCAGAGAGCTTTAAGCTACAGGTAAACGGCATTATTTGAATCATATTGTAACCTTAACAATATAGGTTAAGTTACGGTACAGTCCACAACATGTCCAAAAATAAATTTATAACTGGAATTGGACAAAAAGGCAAAGTGATGTATAAATTATGTCAACGTATGGAAATGTGGCCGCAAAACGTTTATGCGTGACTCAAATTAGTAAGAGGAAACAGGTTTTGTATAACACTGCTGCAGTCTTTTTAGAACTCATTTAAGTGATAGGTAGAGGTGTAAATGTATTTGAATACATTTCTCAGATTCAAATGAATTACCTACACATGCGGATTTTAAAAGTCTTTGAGTCAATTGGTAGATAGAATCACTAAATTCAGGGAAACAGGGTGCGTTCAACCGCCTCACTTTTTATATCTGACTTTATACATGAAACTGAAACTCAAAGTCGAACATATCATTTTTAATGTTGTAAGAGATTTTCTCGTGTGGAATGATTTGCGTGTTTGTACATATATATTACATTACTATTATTATAATTTATAACAATTATAATTTATTATTTATTGTTTTATAATGTGCGAATGATTAGTCTAAACAGGTGATCAATCTTTGACTCGTTGGAATTTGTAAATATCACGAAATGTATTGTGCGCTCAGACGTACTTTCCTCATAATATTTTACACGTGTGAGGGGCGAAGTAAGTATTTTGCTAAAAGTAACGCACAGTTCTAAATTCGGTTCCGAAGTCTTTAGTTTCGTGCTCTACTAGCTTTTAATTGGATACATAAATCAGAAAAATGCAAAGAATTTTTATAATCTTCATTGTGAACCTTATTTAAATTCTAAAAAATCGAATGTCGTCCGTAAGATCTAAGTCAATAATATGTTGTATTGTATATTTTGTTCATACTTTCGCTTTTAAGTATGCGTTATAGTTAAGCGAAACCCGAGCTCATATTTTGAAATACTAAATACATAATTAATTATATATATATTTTTTTAATGTTAAATATACATACGCTTCGCCTCAATTTCACGTGATGTTAAGCGAAGCGTTTGACTGCCGTAAGAGTTTGTATTGCTAAACCAGATTTCAGACTGTTTTATCAAAGTTTTTCAGCTACATTCTTATAGGCAACTAGCCAATTCTAATCATTCATTTATTTTAGCTCCTTAGTGTGTTTAATTGTAAGAGCTATTATTTGTAAATAAACTTGTTTATTATACAACCAGCCACAACGAACAAAATTATGTCTAGATGTTGTTTAACTAAGAATTTGCCTTTGAAAATTTCCCTCACGGATACTGAATTCTTGCTAAAAACTCTAAACGCGTTTTTATGGATGTTTGGAATTTTAAGAAAACCCTAAATTTTAACCACATAAAAAGTTTCGTCTCATTCTTTGATTTTAACCAACCTCAATGAAGTCAATAATTAATTTATTACATAAAAATTTAATTGATATACTCTGATTCCTATCGTAATGCATTTTTATCCATATTATTCTTTACAATAAATGTAAATAATTGTAAACGCGCTAGATATTTAGTTCTTTGTATCATTCGAATCCTATGGATCTAAAACTTACTTATTTCCGACTTTACATTCTTTCTGTATCACATCCAACGTCTACTTATACATATATTGTCGTGAGAGAAACACGGAGGAAGACGGACTTAAAGTTTTAACTAATACTCTAAAGAGTTTAGTGTTAGTCGATAAAGCAGACAAAGAAATTAGTTTAAACGATTTTAAAGAGATGTCGCTACAATATTTATGTTGTCGCTATCATGCTCCAAATCCAAAAGGCGGAAAAAGCAAATTTGACAATTATGAAATCTTGTGAACGCCAGTTATGCATATATTACCATTATAAGAAATACAATGGCCGTTCCTCTTACCCCATCTTTTAGGGGAAGAGAAATGTTAGCACTTTGCACGTTTTCGGCAATAACATAGTACCTAAGTATTGAATTTAGCGTAATGATTGTGAGACATGCAAAGTTGATAAACAAAGGTAAATTTAGTGTACCTACTTCAAAACTTATAAGACTGTCTGTTCTTCCCAGAGCTCAAAACATTTGACTTAAACCATTATATTACCCCTCCTGATCTCACTAATATGAAAAGTTGTAAGACATATTTGAAAATATATGAAATTTTTATATCTATTGCTCGTATATCGTATGTCGGAAATAATTCAGTGTTTTAGATCCATTGGCATGAAAATTAATGGGCACATTTAACATGTTGAGTTCTTTAGCGTTATATACATAGGAAAAGGATCTCTAGAGTATAAAATGTGTCCGTCACTAACCAGTATAATAGTATAATCAAATTAAATTAAATATAGCGAAGTCCTACTTAAGCGAAAGGCCTTATTAAACTGGTGATTTGTATTATATTTATTGATAAAATTGGAATATAGTGATTAAGCTCACCACGTTCGAAGATAATTTTGTTATGAACAATTGTATTATATTTTTGTTGAAGATTTAGTGTAATAGAATTAAGTATTGTTTGAATATAGGAAGTTCTTATCTTTTGATACATTAATTAATCATATTTGCATATTATCTTTCGTAATATTTTTAATATTTACAATAGCAACGTAATTATATGAAATTAAAAACTAAATTCGAATTATTATCAACCAAAACAGCAAAACAACTATTTAACAGTTTGCTGTGGTATATTATAATAATATTAAAACATGAAGCCATTTTAGGAGTATTTTTAGTCTAAAAGAAAATAGCAAATCGGTACTTTACGGTCGGTTAATCGTTAACAGGTCAAGCTATTCAAATAACCATATTTTCAAATTGCTTTTAAAACTTTTTAAATGAAGAATTTTGAGTTGGCACAGCAAGAGGAATATGGTTGCATTATAATCGCAGTCTAGTTTTCGCTACCTCTTTAAAACATATTTTATTATAGACCTTTTTTTATGATACAAAGTGACGGTACGGATTCGTACGCCCGGTAGTAAGCGACACGCCTGTCCATAGAAGTTGCAGGGTCACCCAGGGCTTGAAATCACAAACATCTGACTCTCTGCACTGTCATCCTGAGACATACAACAAGTCTCATGTGCCAGCAATTTCACCAGCACCCTTACCCTTCAAAACCGAGCCTTAGTGTCTATAGTACCATTGATTTGTACCATCAATGGTACAAATGATACTACTATGTGTCCTTAGTACCATTGAAAATTATACTTGTTTATACCGTGTATTTACTTGTGAAAATAAAACTCACATTTTCTAACGACGCAATTTTTCTAAAAACAATGCGACTGTAATGTCGCCTCGCTCACTTTATTGCTTGGCGGTAGAAATAGATAAAGTGGCAGTACTTCTCTGGACGAACCGTTCACGTGAAGCTCTACTGTTACAAATTATCTGCCAGGAGTTATTCATTTGTCTTTATTTTTATTAGCCTAATTTTATTATTAGCATCTATTTTACCCAATTTAAGGCGAAGCCAAAAAGGGTAGCCAGCGCTTAGCTAATATTTGTATATTAGATTATTATAATAAAGGGTTATGGTTAGGGATCATACGCATGTGGTGAGTTTTCACTAAAGGCAATAAGTGCCTCTTAGTTTTTAAGTGCAATATGTAAAAGTCTTTTAATGTGATCATTTATTAAAATGTATTTATCAATATATAATAATGATAATCTAGGTACTTTTATATAAACAATTTCTCAAGAATAAATGTAATCGGTTTTGAAATCGAAATAAAACAAATTTTAAATGAAACGTTTTTATTTTTCTATAACTAACTATTTACAGTAATCAAATGTGTCACAGTTTTTGTTTGTACACGAAACAAACTGACTTGTACTAAT
>NW_020653945.1:9427936-9433349 GCF_003589595.1 Hyposmocoma kahamanoa
GTTATAAATAATAAAATAAAACATATTAATAAGTAGTACACCAGTCTCATGTCTGCTTGGGTTTTTTCACCAGAAGAAATACTAGATTCCAAACTGGTGGTACGGAAAAACCGGCTTTCATGTTGAAATTTGGATGTTTTTCGTTTCAATGGCCTCTCGCAACTTCCTCGATAGAAAATGGATTTTGCAGGAATCTGGGGTTTATTGGGTTTAATTGAATGAGTAGGTTTATCATTACATGTTAGCAGGTCTGCATACTTGTTAAGAGACGGTGCTTGACATTAACTATGATATGTTCTTTGTGTGTTGTGTTACTTTACACTTCAAAACCGGTGCTGATGAAATTACAGGCACATGGGACTTGTCAACTTATGTGTCAGGGGTAACGGGAGAAGTGGCAGTGCCCCTCGGATCTTTGCGATTTAAAGCTCTGAGTGGCACTGCAACTGGACAAGCGTGTCGCTTATCACCAAGCACACGACTTATTCATCCCGTCACTTGCTATCATGTCTTTAAAATAGTCCCTTTCGATTGGCGTCATAAAAATATAGACCGTTTTTTATTTTCACATATTTGGTCGGTTAGATTCCCCCCGAAGGTGCAATATTTTTATAAAATAATGTTTCTATGAAGCAAAATATCCTATCTACAATATTTAAAAGTACTTTACCTCCGTGTCGAATAGCCGTAGGACAGCCTGCGTATCTATGCATTCAACCATAAATTCACTAGTTAGTGACTCAGAAATTTCACGAACGAGCTGGGGTCCGACGAGTTTCAACTCAAGACAACTTCAGCCAAGTTCAGCGATCACATTTCACAGAAAAGTTTGTTAAATTAGAACAAACCAAGGAAACCAAGTATACAAACAATGAAATTCAGTATACACAATTTAGACACTAGCATAAATTAAGTTTTTAGTAAAATTATACAAGAATGACACACATAACTGTGTGTATTTCTTGTATAATTCTATTCATTCTAACTCACATGAGGTTAACAATTCATGCTATCTTTTCAAGACAATTATGTATAGGTACTGTTTTCTATAGAGTTTGAAACACGATGACTTTAAGAAAAATAATAAATTCCTTATCCCTATAATATACAACTTTTGAATAACTGCTGTATGAAAAAAATGAACTACAATATTTTGAAATGTTTTATTTACTATATTATTATATATTTTGGATAAACATCAACACTCGGAAATATTTTCTGTTGAGTACTACTTCAGAACCTGCGCTCATATCAAGGCATAATAGAGATAACAACAATGACATAACACTTAACGCGGACTTTCAGCTTGTCAAAGTAGTCGTTTTGGCGTGATAGATGAAGGACGTTTAAACGCGAGATTAATTCATCACAACAACACTTGAAAATAGTTTACTCTTTTATCACCGCATAGCAAATTCACAAAGAATTTGCCAACTGATAGTAGGGGCAAGTACAAGTGGTTAATACAACATATATTTTATCAAATAAAGTATATACAAACAAAATTTATGAAAAGGATCGGTTGTTTCCAAGTCCCTTCCTTATAATCTAGGAAAATTAGATTTTGTGGTAAAACCAGATGAATGCATTAATTTTATCATTTTTTTTAAAACAGTTGTATTAGATATTGTAACACATGTGCCGCTCCAACCTACGGACTTCATGACGGATCGCTTTGTTCTGAATTTGTTACTGTGAGAAACTTTGAACATACGATTCGTTTAAGGACAGTGTTCCCGTCGTGACAAACTAACTGTAAGGATGTATTTGATGAAAACTTAATAATAAGAATATTGCTTTACGGTACTTCAGACAATACATAATTTAATTTTAGACAAAGAGTAATAGTTGTTAACTTAAGGTTAACAAGAGTACTAAAGAGTAATAGTATATATGCTAACAGACTGCATACGTGATGTCGATACAACTGCATGCGCAGACGACGCTGACAAGCAGTCTTGGCCGCGCGCCTAGGTCAGAAGCTCAGTGTATTTGTTGATGTCGAAATGGAAGCACAGATGTTACTTGTAGCTTGTCCTGTATTCAGAATATTTATGATTCTTAATGATGATTTTAATTTGTGACTAAACACGCTATCGAAATCCTTCATTTTAATTTGTCAACAAACTCAAATCCTCCGCCTATACTTTACGGTGGAATTGGCTTACAAAGTGTAAGCAAAGCAAATGCATTTTAAGAATTGTGCAAATGTGAAACAAATCGGTCGAAGAAAGTTTCACCAATCGTGTTTAGTTTTAGTAGTTAATAAATGTAATGGATGTTGACTCAAGCAATCGTTACTTTTTACCACTCTAAAAAAATCAGTCAAACAAATCATTTTATCTGTTAGCAGCGTAACCAAATTGATATCCACGTGTGTTAGCTATCGTTTCAACTTATTGGTGACCACAAAATCCTTTTTCTATCAAGCAATTAATTATCAAGTAGTAACTATTTCATAATTCTCCGAATTCGGTGTTTGCACTCCTATAGATTTTTGATCAGGAAATTATGGTCTCCACTTCATACCCCAATTTCGGCAAATTTCGCCGAAATCACTACTTGCACGGATGTCGTTTACAAAATCCTTTTTTTCGTTGTCGTTTACAAAACGTTTTTTTCTCAAAAACTGAATATTTGGAAGATCCGATGTAAACCTCCACGTTGTGTACAACCGTGCCAAATATCAAAATGACAATAATAATTTCAAAGAAAACAGTGGTGACAACTCCGCTTGTGTTCGTTTGGACACCGATGTTTCGCTAAAAGTGTTCCTTCTTACTGTTTTCGATCGTAAGTAACTCTTAAAGATATTATGGAAATGATAATAATATGAAACTGATAAAAATATTATCACGATAGATGAACAGCTATAAATATGTGGTTAACATTGGAGTACTTTTAAGACAAAAACAGTTGGCCCAGCAATATGTTTCGAACCATCCGGTCACTGTGAGTATATAGAAAAATTTATTTTTATTAAGCACAACTTTTGCCCATTTTTTAAGTAATGTCAACAAAATGTTGTTTAATTTGGAAAACGTAGCAGACCATGACTATTAAAAAAAATTGTGAATGCAAATTTAGATCGGCGTACAGCGAATAACTATTTACATACGGTATATACTCTACAGCATCGACTTTTATTTATTTATTACGCATAAACTCATTATATATTACATCATATGTACATGGTAATGTGTTTATGAACTTTATTTTTACCGCTAGAGTTCTGTTGTCATGCCTCACGCTGGCAACATCTAATTCAACTCAAAAGCGACAGGGAGTGAGACAGTTCCCTAACGGCTTCCTTTTCGGAACTTCAACCGCTTCCTATCAAGTTGAAGGCGCTTGGAATGAAGATGGTACGTAGTCGAAAAGACTGAGAGAAAGTTCAGAATGTTTTGGTAGATTTGCATCTATAGGTTTTTAATTTTCATTCGCCTAATATTATGGCATAACCTTCTTAAGATTATTTTAAATTTGAAACACAATATGAGATTTAAAAACGTTACTACGCGTATTAAGTTCTTTGTTTATTGCTTCTTTCTATTCTGTGCTTTCGAAAGCTTCTTTGAAACAGTTTGATGCTACACCACATAAACATAAAACCATGTTAGTCTCATAATCTTCTAGTAACGTCTGAGACTCTTCTTCTCGATTTTGCAATTTTTACTGTCTTGGCTTCTTTTCCATTTGTACTGACAGTCTCCTCTTGTTTATCCTCTTCCATCTTCTCCTGTAATGTGCACTTTGTTACTGAATTTTTACTCTTTTCTTCGTATTGCAAATCAGCGACGTCTGAAGACGATAAGAAGTTAAATTATGATTTCGTAAAATCAAGACTATCAGACGCAGAAACAAAAAGCTGAGACTCTAGAGATGCGCTCAACAAACCTTACATTTTTTTCTAGTTAAATCTTTTGCCAGATTAGTGCCCGAGTGATGGGGTATGTGTAGACAGGAGTTATTGGTGCATTACATTTATTATTTTCAATGTTGATTAAGTCATCTATATTTTCAGGTCGATCGCCAAGCATTTGGGATACCGTAAGTCATGCGCGGCCATGTTTAATTAGTGAATGCCATAATGGAGATGTCGCTGCTGATTCTTACCATTTGTACAATCGAGATGTTGAAATGATGAGGGAACTTGGCCTAGATTTCTACAGACTCTCAATATCGTGGTCTAGATTATTACCAACGAGTTTCTCTGACAATATCAATGAAAAAGCTGTGGAATTCTATAGGAATTTGATTGGTGAAATGCTTAAATATAACATCGAGCCCATGGTCACATTGTACCATTGGGACTTGCCGCAAAAACTACAGGAGATGGGAGGATGGACCAATCCTCATATTGTCGACTGGTTTGTGGACTACGCAAGGGTTGTCTTCGAACAATTCGGTGATCAAGTAAATTTCTGGATAACTTTTAATGAACCTCGCGAAATTTGTCATCAAGGTTATGGATCCGGTAATATGGCGCCGTTGCTTACAATACCAGGCGTAGCAGAATACTTGTGCGTGAAGTACTTACTACTAGCTCACGCTAAAACCTATCATATGTACGATAAGGAGTTCAGGTCATCGAAGGAAAAAACCATTGGTATCTCCATAAGTGCTAGTTGGATAGAACCTGAATCACAGGAACATGCTGAAGCTGCGGAGGAGTCAATAGCTTTTGAGGTAAAATTTAACATAAGTGACCATGTATTAAAGTTTTTCTTTTATTTTTATACGAGTATTTCCATTTTTCAGTGGGGCGTATACGCCCACCCTATATTTTCGGAAACAGGAGACTATCCACCCGTGATGAAGGAAAGAATAGCGGCTAAGAGTGCCGCCCAAGGTTTTACAAAATCCAGATTACCCGAACTAACTCCAGAGGAAGTAGACCTCATTAAAGGCACATCAGACTTCTTCGGATTGAATCATTACACCACCAGCATTTTGTACAGGAATGCATCTGTCTATACTTTTTATGAAGTTCCCTCAATGTATGATGATCAAGAGATTGCATCTTATCAGCCCGCTGAATGGAAAGCTAGTGCGGCGGACTGGTTAAAGGTATCTTACATGCATTTTGAGATAGATTCGTACTGACACGTCTTTCCTACAGATTTCGATTATATATATAATAGTTAGGCTTATTTTTTTACTACTTCTTTAAGTGTACTTGTTTGCCGTGCCTAGAGATGGGATCATATCATTTTTATAAGTAATTTTATTGTTATAATTATTAATACAAAGATCGAACACTCAGAAAAACTTCCTTCGATCCGGTCTTAGTTGGTATAGCGTCTGCCACGGTATGCAAGAAGACGTCGGTTCGAATCCGACCGGATCGAAGGAATTTTTTCTGAGTGTTTTTTCTGAGTGTTCGATCTTTGTATTAATAATTATAACAAAC
>NW_020653945.1:9433359-9458366 GCF_003589595.1 Hyposmocoma kahamanoa
TTTCACAAAAAATAATTGAATATCAATTCAATAAAAATTTAATTAATTTTATTGTAATATCATCTCAAATCTCTTTATTTATTCTTATAAACACAATAGCAAATATGGTTTCATTTACTACGTGTAACAATCACGAAAACCTAAGACAACAATAGCGAAGTTAAGCTCCTACTCCTTTCACTTTACACTGTTTATCATTAAATTTCCGGAGTACTTTCTAAAATAAACAAAATTATTGAAATATTATATTATATTATATTAGGATACTCTACTAAAATTAAATCACATAATTTGACGTCGTCGTAACATTTATGGTAATATTTTTCTTTGTACTATAAGGCTGTGCCATGGGGCTTCTACAAACTTTTGACATACATCAAGGATAAATATAATAATCCTCCTCTGTACGTTACCGAAAATGGTTATGCTACGACTACGGGTCTGGAAGATAATGACCGGGTCGAGTACTACGTAACCTATCTTGATGCACTATTGGATGCTGTTGAAGAGGGATGTGATATTAGAGGTTACACTGCGTGGTCTCTGATGGACAACTTTGAATGGAGGGCGGGATACACGTAAGCTCGATTTTTTTAAGTGCTTTGTTTTTTGTTTTTGCAATCTCGGTGGCTCAGCGGTGGCCCACCGAACAATGGTTTTGTTCGGTAGGCGCTCGTTGAGGAGGTTCCGGGTTCGATACCCAGTAGAATCAATATGGGACATCAAGTTTCATTTGATTCTGGTCTGGGTGTTTTGAGTAGTACCCCGGAGTGATTTTCGTTGGGTACTGACATTTTAGGAAATTCTCTGGTTTAAATCCAGGTAATAGGTGTGATTATCTGGCACGATATGTTTTATGCTAAATAGCGCTTGGAACGCCTGGAACGTTTCATTTTTTTTTAATAGCACTTCGCACTAGGTAAACCTGTATCGCGGGTGCCATGGACACACACATAGACAACCACAAATTACACCCAAACTCACGCTCACTCACTCACTAATAATTCCGATGCGTTATACATATACAATACGTACATAGTATCTACATGTTCATTATATACATGTGCGTACATAGTTTAGCCTTAATGGGTAAAGAAATGTAAGCGTCGGAAAACCGCGAATACATCGAAATATTAGAGTATTTGCTCATTTGTGTGTGTGTGTGTGTGTAAAGTGACCACCTACAATGAAATATTTAGCGTAACTACCGACATTGTAGGTTAAAGTTATTATTATAGGTATTGATAAGTAAGCAGTGTAACTACAATGAAAGGATCTCCGAATTAGATTTTAGTTTTATTCAATGTACAATTATTCAATAAACACGTATATTATTATTGTACTCAACAAGAGTGACAAATTAGTAAACAAATAAGACAACGATGAACGCGAATTTACATTTATTTTATTATTTTAAGTTTTCTTTTTAACAGACAGAGATTCGGCCTGTACGAAGTAGACTTCGAGAGCCCGGAACGCACACGCACTCCACGTAAGTCTGCCTTTGTTATGAAAGAGATCGCGCGCACGCACAAGCTGGATCCCTACTACGAGCCGGATACCACAGTCATGACTATCGACAGACGTTGAAGACTATATATATCGTTTTACATTGCAAACGTAAAGCCCAAACAGGCATATTATATATAATGTTCCTAGTGATGATATAAATAACATACCACTTCATCCATTTCCTAATAAGCGTGTTTAATGATTAGTTAATAACGGTTACAAAGTTATGGTTTGAAAAAAAATATTTTAAAGAGAGAGGATCATATTGGTCTTTTAATTTTACCCTTCTCCTTAGCACTTTATCTGTACCTAATAACCTCTATCTAAATTGAGCTCCTTAGTCAACGGGGAGTCGCTGGCTCTCTGTGTATGTTCTACCGTCGTTATAATAGGGAGGGCACAGAGGAACTTTTGGAACTGGTGCCACCGTCTCGTTTCCACCATCCCACCTCCCGCCAAATGAGTAGCGCTCATGTCTACATCTTAAACGCCTAGCATTCTAAGACCACGCGGGCATCACGTTCGTTTCTTCATTAAGCCTGCAAGATGAATGATCATTCTCCTGAAATATTTCCTTTGCGCTATGACATGGGGTTCTTCAAAAAGCGTGTCCACAGTGCTCTCAAAGGCTGGCAGCTATAGGCAGCGCATCCGATGTTGCGGATGTTCGTGGATTCAAGCGGTTCGTTTGCTCGTTTGCTTCCTTCTTTACATAAAAAACCTAAGTACATGACTGAGATTAATGTGTACCTACAAAATGTCATATAATTTTATTATAATTTTACCTTAAAACCCTTAAAACCTGATTAGAGACCTGTGGCCTGTACAAGCAATACCTCTCGCAAACGGCGAAGAAAAACATCATGATGAAACCTACACCAGGAAATCAATATAAAACAGAATCATTATCTATAAACTAATACTAAGAGATCCAGTAACAAATCCAATCAGTCGGCCAGTCCCGGCGCTCCATCCCATGTAACGCCCGGGTGCAATCAATAACCTGGCGCCCTCTAGTAGGCACGCGATCTATGGTATGGTTACAGTTATATTTTCCCCAGTGATCGCAAATTTTGGTGAAAATAGTGCAATTATAAATGATGTTGAGAAGAACAAGTCGTGCGCCTCATGGTAAGCTACACTACTGTGCATAACAGTTTCATTGCCACTAAGAGCTTTAAATCGCAAAGACCTGAGGGAGAGGCACTGCTACAGCGCCCGTCACCCTGAGACTTAAGTTGACAAGTCCTATGTGCATGTAATTTCACCAGTACCCTTATCCTTCCAAACCGGAACACAGTGATGCTGACATTACTGCTTGGCGGCAGAAATAGGTAAGGTGGGCAGTACGTCTCTGGACAAACTCTTTCACAAGGAGCTCTACTGCTACTAAATGCTAGATTTGTCTTAACATAAATTAGAAATTATCAGAAATTCTTCGAGTGAGGTATGATGTGATTATAAAAAGAAACCGACCAAGTGGCAGTAGAAATAGCATACCGAAGATTTTGTACCTTACATGAAGTATGATGAAGGTTTAAAAATTATTTTATTTTAGATTTTTTGTCGAGATATAAATACCATATTAGTATAAAGATGTGATGTGCATGTGAATGACGCACTGTCAAATGCGATTTATTGCTCAAATTTTAATATAGTGTGATTCTATGATTTACATCGTGTAAACATGTGGATAAGAATTTAAAATATTATTTTGAACTCCTTTGATTTTGGTTATTTTATAATAATAATAATAATAACGTGCACACGCCCGTAACCCCACACTAGGGAAACCCAGTATCGTGGATGCCGTGGACAGACACATAGGCAATCACAAATTACACCTTAACTCACGAGAGAAATAAATGAAGGCTATATAAAAAAAGGCTATATAAAAATTTCTCCCGGCCCGGGAATCAAATCCGGGACATGTGTGCGTGGCAATGCAGTATGGTAACTGTTCGGCCACAGATGTAGTTACAAATTTGATAGGTGTAATTAGAGATGGTATGTACAAAAATAATATAATTAAGCCAGTTCCAGACTTGCGTGCAATTCGCATCGCTAACATGTGCATAATATTTTAGTTCGAACGGTCAACGGAAATGGACACTATAGCATCCTAAGTAGCAGTAGAGGTCCTCGTGAAAGACTTCGTCCAGGAAGTACTGCCAGCTTATCTATTTCTGCCGCCAAGCGGTAATGTGAGCATTAATGCATTCTGGTTTTGAAGGGTAAAGGTGCTTGTGAAATTACAGGCGCTTGTAAGTCATGTCTCTGGGTGACGGGCGCAGCGACAGTATCTCGCAGATATTTGAGATTTAAAAGTGGATGGTACAACTGTTATGGACACGCGTGTCAATTTATTCGTCCGGTCACTTGGTAATACAAAAAAAGGTTACTCTGAGCACCCTTTATCAGAAGAAATATCGACTCTATTTTGAAAAAAATGAGGGAAAGCTGTAGGACCTCAAGTTTCTGTAAATGTACCAACTCGTAGTTTAACAAATGAAATTGTTATTGAAAGTCAGTTATAGCTCTTATTATGGTCACGTGTTAATTATCATTGTCACTGAATGTGACCTGAACTATTATTAATTGCTTAATAACATTGAAATCGTCAGACACCGGCCTTTGTCCTTGATTAAAG
Source organism: Hyposmocoma kahamanoa (assembly GCF_003589595.1). Classification (NCBI taxonomy): domain Eukaryota; kingdom Metazoa; phylum Arthropoda; class Insecta; order Lepidoptera; family Cosmopterigidae; genus Hyposmocoma; species Hyposmocoma kahamanoa. The sequence goes on from NW_020653945.1 coordinate 9,437,522, forward strand.
CGAGTAAGATTGTTTTTGTTTTTAACTTTTGTTTTTACTTTTGAGTAAATGGAATTTGATTCCAGCAAATTTCGATGCATGGAGGGATCAGGGGGAGACCTTTTCCCAGCATTGGGATACATCAGGCTAATTGTAATTTTATCAAAAAACACTGGTTCTATGTACGCATGTTGAGAGCGGAATCCCTTTCGATTATACGAAGAAATGAAACATATAGCTAAGGACACGTTATATCACAAAAAACTGCTCTTCGTGCTTATCACGCTTATGTAGCCTCTAATTTACGATATGGACTGCTCTGGGGAAATGCTGCTGCAACATATATAATGCCACTATTTAAAACCCAGAAGAAATGTGTCAGCGCCATAGCAGAAACATGTCAGCACCATGTTTGGTGTGGGTCAGCGAGAGTGTTATGTACTCTCTGAAATTTCATTATAAGGTTTCCTTTTTACCATTTAGGTTCGAAACTCTTAAAAAATGCTTATGATAATTCATATCAGACTGATAAAAAGATTATCAGAAAAGATGAACTGCTATATATACGTTCGCAAGATTCGAACACTCGATATAAACAGGTGACACAGCAGTATGTTTCGCACGTTGGGGTTATTGTGAGTATACACTATTTTACATTAGGTATTGTCATATTTAGCGCAACTGGTAGCGTTTTGAAAGAAAATAAACATTGTGTGAATATTTTCATCATTGTACTTTTTGAATGTAATTCTTCGTTCTTACATTTTTTAAGCATGCTCAATCATCCACTTTTACCTATTACACAGATTATATATATATTATATCTCTAACGGCATATTAAAAGTCGTTATATATGGTTACGTAGTCACATATCTAAGTACTTATATAGTAGAAACAATTTCTTAATCTTTTTTTAACACTTAGTGTACTGGTGTCATGCCTCGCGCTGACGACGTCTAATTCATTTGGAAAACGACAGCAAGTGAGATATTTCCCTAATGGATTCCTGTTCGGAACCTCAACTGCTTCTTATCAAGTCGAAGGCGCTTGGGACGAAGATGGTATGTTTTTAAGAAGAATGAATTACTTTTACTAAGCACATGCTATTGATTTAATTAGGCTTTATTTTATTCACACACGCCTATGATATAGAATTAAGGTTTCTATACAAAAAAATCTTGTTTCCAATTGATAAAACGAACGCCCCATTAATTTACTAGTTTGGTGCAACAAAGGCGGACAACGAAAAAAAAAATTTTTCAAATGTTTCTCATTGTTTTAAAGTAATAATACCACCTGAATCTTTTAGCTAAATCATGGAATAAATGAATAATAAAGTATATAAGAGTCATATTATAAATATTAAAAAATATAAGGCTTTTATACTTTATTTTAAATTTTCTCGAATCTCACTTTTACATGATACGCCCTTGTGACACCCAATGCTTCAATTGGCACGGGACCCGAGCGATAATGTATATCTAGGCAGATGTTATTGAGTGTGTAATTGTTCCTTTATAGGTCGAACGCCAAGTATTTGGGATACTATAAGCCATGCGCGACCATGCTTAATTAGTGAATGCCATAATGGAGATGTCGCTGCTGATACTTACCATTTATACAAAAGAGACGTCGAAATGATGAGAGAACTTAACCTTGATTTCTACAGGCTCTCAATATCGTGGTCTAGATTACTACCAACAAGTTTCTCCGACAATATAAATGAAAAAGCTGTGGAATTCTATAGTAATTGGTTGGACGAAATTCGTAAATATAACATGGAACCCATGGTCACATTGTATCACTGGGATTTGCCGCAGAAACTGCAAGACATGGGAGGGTGGACCAATCCCCACATAGTCGACTGGTTTGTGGACTATGCGCGAATTGTCTTCGAACAATTCGGTGACCAAGTAAACATCTGGATTACTTTCAATGAGCCTCGTGAAATTTGCCATCAAGGTTACGGCTCTGGTGCAATGGCCCCGTTGCTTAAAATACCAGGCGTAGCAGAATATATGTGCGCGAAAAATTTATTATTAGCTCACGCCAAAACCTATCACATGTACAATAAGGAGTTCAGATCTTCGAAAAGAGGAACGATTGGTATTTCCTTAAGCGCTAGTTGGAATGAACCTGAATCTCAAGAACACGCCGAAGCCGCCGAAGACTCAGCAGCTTTTGAGGTAAAATTTAACATAGTTAGAAATGACTATATTGAACACTTATTTGTACGTTATATTTTATGTAATTTTACCTTTTAGTGGGGCATTTACGCCCACCCTATTTTCTCGGATACAGGAGATTATCCACAAGTATTAAAGGAAAAAGTAGCGGCTAAAAGCGCCGCCCAAGGTTATTCAAGATCCAGATTACACGAACTATCTCCAGAAGAAATAGAACTCATTAGAGGCACATCAGACTTTTTTGGACTGAATCATTATAGTACCAACATTATATATAGAAATGAATCTGTTTATACCATGCATGAAATTCCCTCCATATATGATGATCAAGAAACTGCAGCTTACAAACTTGCTGAATGGAAATCTAGTGCGGCAGACTGGTTAAAGGTACCGATACACTTTTTGAATTATTTTTTTTTTTCATTTATTCATAAGATCACAGGCCACGTTTATTGAGTGGATTTCGAGAACTATTTAACTTAGGCTCTTAAAAACTGTATTTTCGCTTCTTGTACAGTGTAACGACTGATTTTTGTCATAGTCCTTGAAATTTTTTTTAACGCACACACTCATAGCTCCGCATTAACGATGTATCGCAGGTGCAAGTTGTACTCAAACTCACGAGGAAAATACATGTAAGCTATACAAATATTTCTCCCGGCCCGGGAATCGAACCTCTGCGTGACAGTCCGGCATGGTAACCGTCTGGCCACGGAGACAGTTTATTTGGAAGTGAAGTAAACTAATTAATAAAGCATTTAAGTCTAAAAGATCGTCTGGTATCTATTTATTTATTCGTAAAGGATGTAATAGCAAAATTGCACGTACCTGTACCTTCCACATTTCGCCGTGAATCATGGTGTGCACTTCATTATTCGTCATTGATTGCACATTAAACCAATCACTGTAGTAACTCAAAATTGTGGAATTGAGAAAACACTTGAAAATTTAAAAGAATACTGAAAGGATCATATTATTCGTAACAAGATTCTTGCGAATAATGTGATTGTTTTTATATGTACATAACATTTAGTATTTATAAACGAGAATATAAATATTGATTGGTTTCATTTAGAAATTCACAACTTTGAGTTACGACAATTTGGTGTATTTTAAGACTCGACTGGTATGAAACAAAAGTTTTTTTTGTTTTTGTGTTTGTTTGAAACATTTTACTTTTTCCAATAAGGAAGTGCCATGGGGCTTCTACAAACTCTTGACATACATCAGAGAGAAATACAACAACCCTCCTGTCTATGTCACTGAAAATGGCTTTGCTACGACTGGGGGTCTGGAAGATAACGACCGGGTCGAGTACTACTTAAATTATCTTGATGCACTGTTGGACGCTGTTGAAGAGGGATCTGATATTAGAGGATACACTGCATGGTCTCTGATGGATAACTTTGAATGGAGAGCGGGATACACGTAAGTTTGATTTTTTTCATTATTTCATTTGTTCTACCTGCCTTGAATTCTGAAAAAAAAAACCAAGTATCAGAAAAACTTCGATAATCGACAGAATGCTGTATCTGTCACACGACCTCATTTTTAAATAGTCTATATTAGAATTTATAGAAATGGCCACTGTAATTGTGTGCTTAGTGTACATTTTGTATTCTAGCCGTTACATCCGTGTAACCTGAATAACGTTATAACGCTATCTGCTTATAAGTCGCTTTTTATATGAAAATTTATATAGAGCAAAATATAGGCACTTGGAACTGTTTTTCATAATATCTAGTGCCGGGACAAACAAGTCGTGCGCCTGATGGTAAGCTACACGCCAGTCCACAATAGTTGCAGTGCCAATCAGAGCTTTAAATCGCAAAGATCTGAGGCGCACTGCTGCTGCGCCCGTCACCCTGAGACATAAGTTGATAAGTTCCATGTAAGTGCATGTTATGACGAGTCGCTTACCACCAGGCGCACGACTTGTTCGTAATAAATCTATAGGGTGATTCGATAGTTGTTTTTAAAGGAAAAAGATACATATTTTGTTTCTATGTTACATTTAGGTATCCCTGTTGAGTGTCAGGAAAAATTAGATAAAACAATGATAGGACTTTAGTATGAGACTTTACATTTGTTAATTTAAATTTTATTTGTAACAGACAAAAATTCGGTTTGTATGAAGTAGACTTCGAGAGCCCGGAACGCACACGCACTCCGCGTAAATCAGCCTTTGTTATGAAAGAAATCGCGCGCACGCACAAATTGGATCCCTACTACGAGCCGGATACCACGGTCATGACTATTGACGAAGGACATTGAAGACTATGATATAATGTAAACATTGCATGCATTCTCTCAAACGGACATAATTAGGTATATTATTTTTACAAATACTCGTATTATAAAAACGTAAATAGTACAAAATTAATATACTACTTCGTAAAGTTCCTGATGATCAGTCAACAATGGTTACACAATTCAGTTTTAATAAATCTATGTTTATTATGGTTGTAATAAGTAAATAAGATTAAAAAGAGATTTTATTTGTTTATGAATTGGTTGCAAAATTAAATTAAAACAAATACAAATCTTATCCATCTTTTTAGTGCATATCCAAATCTATATCGCTTACGATTGAACGGTTCAAAGTTCAAAGGGTCAAGCTTGATGTGCTTGATGTGTCTTTTTTAACAGCAATAGTACAAATAGTACAAAAGTAATGGCAAGTTTTGTAGTACTAATAATTATGTGTGTTATTTTAGTTATATTTATCGAAGATAAAATATATCCTGTAGTATATCGTGGTCTTAGTTTTTAAGAATAGACATGTACTCAATTGTGACACGTGTGCCAATATAACTGCACGTAATTTCTATTAACATTACCTGTTATAACGACCCACGTGCCACAATTGAGTACGTGTCTGTTCATTATTGTTCATGTACATTTCTGAGTTGCAGTAGCAGTAAAAGCTCATTCTGAACATCAACAAACCAATATCAACAGAATCAGTAACAACAAAACCAATACCAATATATCCTGTATCAACCGCAATCAGCTAGATGATGAAATGATGAAAATATTATCACAATAGATTCACAGCTATATAAATGCACGTTTGAACATTGGAAATACTCTTGGGACAAAAACAATTCGCACAGTAATATGTTTCGAACGGTCCGGTTATTATGAGTACATAGAGTAATTATTTACTGTTGTTAAGCACAAGTTTTACTCTTTCTTTAGAGTAATGTCAACAACATGTTGTTTAATTTGATAAACTTAGCAGATCACCACTATTATTAAAAAAAAAATGGATAGAAGTACAGTATGTGAACAACAAATGCATTTTTGCTAATTGGAGTTTTACTATATACTCTACAACATTCACTTTTACATATTGCACTTTACACATACATACATTACATATTCAACTATCTTTTTACGCGTAGAGCTCTGTTGTCATTCTTCGCTCTGACATTTTCTAATTCAGCTCAAAAGTGACAGGAAGTGAGACAGTTCCCTAACAGCTTCCAGAAGCTTGATTTTGATTCAAATAGGAATCTATCCGATCGGGTAGTCTCCTTCCTATTCCTACTATATCTTTCTAATTTGTGAATGAAATCAACTATTGTTCCGATTAGAAATGTTAAAAGCTTCCGATCGGCCAGTTGTGAATCGCAATTATACTCCTCGACTAGGAAAGGACACAGTTTCCGATCGGGAGAGGCAATCAAAATCAAGCTGCTGTTCGGAACTTTCATCAACGAACCTCTTGAAGTATGTCATCACGGTTACGGAGTTCAAGAACTTTCGAGGTAAAATTTAATAATAGTGGTAATATATTAAAACTAATTACTTCCTATTTTTATACGAGTGTTTCCCTTTTGAGTGGGGCATCTACATCCACCATATCTTTTCGGAAAGTGTGTGTGTGTGTGTGTGTGTGTGTGTGTGTGTGTGTGTGTGTGTGTGTGTGTGTGTGTGTGTTTGTGTGTGTGTGTGCGTGTTGGCGTGCGTGTATTTGTTTGACAAAACAAATATACGCGATTAAATTAAAATATTAAAGAAAAAATTAAATCCGGAAAAATTGTTTCATTTCCTATGTGAAACAACCGCGAAAACCTAAGAACTCGATTGCCATGACCTTAACAAAAATAATAATAACTACAACAACTATGTGCCACACAACCACCCTAATTACTTAGTCTCAAATTAGGATTTTACTGTACTATGAGTACCAAAGCAACGAATTCAATTTCGTAACCGTCATCCAGAACTCCTAGAAACAATTTAGAACGTCTTATTTCGTAATACGGACAATGGCACATGAGACTAGACATTTTTGTTCGAAAATCGCCTTCAGTGCAACGGAACAAGATACGTCAACGTGTAGGTTGATGTGCTGGAGTGTGTACATTCGAAATTTTGACTTTCTGTGAATCGGACGATCATATCTAGTGCCCACGTTGCTAACTATTACCCCCACCAGGTTGTAAATAACAAAAAATAATAATAAAAATACTAAAAATCCCCCATGTTGTTTGGATGACCTCAGACAAAACTATATATTATATAAAAATGGATACCTGTGCTCGTATCGTGACCGATAGTAGCAACACCATTATCATCTGAAATTTGTTCCTCGCCACCACTCTTCAAATAGTTTGCCTTTTAATCTTCATACATCAAGAGATGGCACAAACAAGTTCAAGTGGCTTATGAAACATATTTCCGATAACATACAATACATTAGTACAAAAATGTAACTACTCTCTTTTTTAGTGTTCGAGTAGGTTACTTAAGAAAATTATGAATTTGTATGAGAACGATCGGTTGTTTCGAAAGTAAATAAGAGATTTATTCACATCATGACTACTGAACGACGATTTGGATGAAAGCTTAAAAAATAAAAATACGCTTTGCTGTATTGCAGACTATAAATAAGTGACGCAACTTTTCGAATGCAATTTTCAGAAGCTCGACAACGAAGTTATAAAAACAATATATAGATTTATCTTATGACCTACAGAAATGTATTATCGCAAGAAATATAGGCTGTCGTTAGAAAAAAATGAGCGAAAATTGTAGGAGTCAGGCAGGCAGGCAGGTAGATGTACTCGTAGTATAACAAATACAATTGTTATTGAAAAGTCAGTCACAGCTCTTCTTGAGTACGAGTACTTGAGTACATTCAGTCATAGCACTGAATGTACTCTACATTAATTGCTTAATAACTTTGAAATAATCAGCAATCAGAACTCTATTTAAGAGAGCAAGATTACAATTTTTATTATTATACCAATATTATAGTAACGAGATGAATAAGTTGTGCGCCTGATGATAAACGAACTATGACGCTTATCCATGACAGTGCAGTGTCACTCAGAGTTTTAAATCGCAAAGATCTGAGGGGTACTATCGTTGCTCTCGACACTCTGGGACTGGTGCTGTCCAATGCAAGACCAAGACGAGACTAATCCCAATCTAGGGCTTGATCTCGCGTCGGTACACCTGGTCTTAGTATTGGTCTTGGCATTGCACACTCTACTTGCACACGCAACTCTTTCAATTATCTATTGCTACTTATTAAATTCTGACTACAATCTTCGTTACTCATGTCAAATGTTATTACTTGCTCGACTCGCAGCGAAGCTTAATTGCAAATAAACAAATCTCAAATAAATCTCCTATTCATAAGTAGAGACAAGTGCCGAAAAGTGGGTAAAGAAAGTTTCAGCTTCTTTGATAAAAATAATGATTCGTTGGAAGATTAAAAACTGAAGAGACAACTTGATTACAATTTTATACAAGCTATTGTATGCCTACTTTACTAAAATGTACATAAATAATATGTGTATCGTGTGCCTCTTTTGATTGAATTAATGTACGTTGGTACGGTAAGCAGTATTTATGTAGTACGTAGAGTACTGCAGAAATTGGTATACAGGATGTAACGAATATGCGAAATAATACCTACTTGACCTAACGCCTGCACCTTGGACTGTTTGTCGTGTTCGTTGCGGACATTAACGCATGATCAAGCTAAACGCATCTATTCCACACGAAGCGCTGCAGAGACTTTTATGAGTGGTGTTTTTACTTTTATTTAAATTAATTATTCTTTGTTGCGATTTTGGAAACTTGGGTTTTTGAAAACGAGGCACCTATCCCACTGCGGCATCTATCCTGGTTTTACTCTAGTAATAATTTGTAAGATAATCAGTGGTGATAAACAGACTCTGAAATTTGATTACAGGTATTAGGGTTCCTTTTTAACCGACTCCAAAAAAGGAGGAGGTGTAGGTTTTATTTTTTTAATTTTTTTTAATGTACGTATGTTACGCGATAACTCCGGTATGTGTGAACCGATTTTCATGGTTCTTTTTTTGTTGGAAAGAGGGTACCTCCATAGTGGTCGTATTTCATTTTGAAGAAAATCATCCACCTCTAAGGGTGGCTGATCACGCATGAACATTCATTTTTATAATATAGCGCCTAAATTTTACTTAAGGAGCAATTATTTTAATAGTTGGTTTTGCTTTTCTCCAATTCAAGACTTTTTTCTCTCTCAATATACTTTGAGTAATGAGAACCGATTTTTATTATCTTCTGTGTCAAGTCCTGTGTATTGGCGAACTAGGGGCTATTTCAATAAAAGTTGGCAAATAGATGTAATTCCACGTACTTTAGAGATCGGTTTTTTTAGTACTGAGATTATTACCATTTAAGTTCAAAGTCGTGAAAGAAAAATGTTTTATCAGACTGATAAAAAATTATCAAAAAAGATGACCTGCTATAAATACGTACGTAAGATTCGAACACTAGATATAAACAGGTGACACGGCAGTATGTTTCGAACGTTGGGGTTACTGTGAGTATATAATATTTTATATTATGTATTGTTATATTTAGCTCTGGAACCTTTTTAAAAAAAGTTAAAAAGGTAGTGCTTATAAGTATATCATATTAACGTAATGGGCCCTCGCCTGTAAAAAAAATTTCTTATAATCATATGATTCCATCGACGAATACGTCACGGCATTAAAGTTACTCAGTCGGTTGTGTGAATTCGAGAACCTTGGAGAAGGTCTCATCTGTGGCAGAATTGTGTATGGTGTCAACGACAGTAAAGCCCGCTATCGGTTGCGCTGGTGGACGCAGTGAGTGGCAGTGTATGCGATGCCCGTGCGCACCAGCCAGTTGCGGGATGTATTGTCATAATTTAGCTCAATTGGTACCGTTTTTGAAAAAAAATCAAAGTAGTATTATCTTAGGTAAATGTAATAGGCCCACGACTATAAAAAAAAATTGCTGTTCCATAATAAACTACTTCGACACACAGTCGACAACTAATAAATATTATTATTATTATTATTATTCATTGACTTACTAAGTCAATGTTATTATTATTATTATTATTATTATTATTATTATTATTATTATTATTATTATTATTATTATTATTATTATTATTATTATTTTCCAATTCTTAAATTTGTATTCCAAGGTTGCCTGAAAGAAATTGCTCCTTAGATATATGCATTAGCTTATTGTTTGGTACTTAGGTTACTGTACTGTGTTGTTATAATTTTACAATGTGCAATAAAGGTTTAAAGGTTTTTATTATTTATTTAATTTTATTTATTTCATTCTTTAGTTTTTCAAATATGCAATCAATTTTATCTCATAGGAACACATTTTTGTCTCTATCGGCACATGAAAAGTGGTAAATGTTTAAACAGTCACGTATCTACGTAAAGAATAGAAGAATTTCACCGTCTTTCTTTTTATCGCTTAGTGTACTGGTGACATTCCTCACGCAGACGACGTCTGATTCACTTGAAAAACGGCAGCAAGTGAGGTATTTCCCTAATGGATTCCTGTTCGGAAGCTCAACTGCTTCTTATCAAGTTGAAGGCGCTTGGAACGAAGATGGTATGTTGTGAAGAAGAATGAATTATGTCCATTGAGCACATACACTTGCTTACTTAATGAAACTTTATTTGATTCACACACGCCTAGACTTAAGTCGAGACGCCTAAGAGTTAAGATTTCTACCTATACAGAAAAATCTTAACTCCAATTGGCACGGGACCCGAGCGATAAGGTATATGTAGACCGGTGTTGGGCGTTAATCAATTAAATTTCAATCAGAAATTCAATCAGATTAAAAAATCAATTCAATCGGTTTTCTCAATTCATTCAATTTGGTTGGGGGGCCGGTTGAGCGTCCGTCTGGGGGGCCGGTTGGGGGGCCGGTTGGGGGGCCGGTTGGGGGGCCGGTTGGGGCGGACAGGTGTGAGTGACCCATCTCCTAACCCACCCCCTAACCCACCCCCTAACCCACCCCCTAACCCACCTCCTAACCCAACCCCTAACCCAACCCCTAACCCACCTACTAAACACAACCCACCCGCTCACACGCTGACCCACCCGCGGACCTAATCCACCCTAACCCACCCCCTAATCCACCCCCTGACTCACCCCCTAACCCACCTCCTAACCTACCCCTAACTTACCCCTGACCCCCCAACCCACGCCCTAACCCACACACATTCTATCCCCTAACCCACCCCTTACCCACACTCTAACCCACCTCCAGACTCACGCCCTAACTCACCCCCTGAAAAACCCCTAGCCAGAACAATTAAATTTTGCCCAACACTGATGTAGACGTTAGTAGGTGTTATTGAGTGCATGTGTGTAATTTTTATTTACAGGTCGAACGCCAAGTATTTGGGATACTATAAGCCATGCCCGACCATGTTTGATTAGTGAATGCCATAATGGAGATGTCGCTGCTGATACTTACCATTTGTACAAAAGAGACGTCGAGATGATGAGAGAACTTAACCTTGATTTCTACAGGCTCTCAATATCGTGGTCTAGATTATTACCGACAAGTTTCCCCGACAACATAAATGAAAAGGCTGTGGAATTCTATAGGAATTGGTTGGACGAAATTCATAAATACAACATCGAACCCATGGTCACTTTGTATCACTGGGATTTGCCGCAGAAACTGCAAGACATGGGAGGATGGACCAATCCCTACATAATCGACTGGTTTGTGGACTATGCGAGGGTTGTCTTCGAACAATTCGGTGACCAAGTAAACATGTGGCTTACTTTCAATGAGCCTCGTGAAATTTGTCATCAAGGTTACGGATCTGGTACTATGGCCCCGTTGCTTAAAATACCAGGCGTAGCAGAATATATATGCGCGAAAAATTTATTATTAGCTCACGCCAAAACCTATCACATGTACGATAAGGAATTCAGGTCTTTGAAAAGAGGAACGATTGGTATCTCCTTCAGCGCTAGTTGTAATGAACCTGAATCTCAAGAACACGCTGAAGCCGCCGAAGACTCAGCAGCTTTTGAGGTAAAATTTAGCAGAAGTAGAAATAACTATATTGAACATGACTGTTATTTGTATGTTATTTATTTTATGTAGTTTCACTTTTTAGTGGGGTATTTACGCCCACCCTATCTTCTCGGAAACAGGAGATTATCCACAAGTGATAAAGGAAAAAGTAGCAGCTAAAAGCGCCGCCCAAGGTTTTCCAAGATCCAGGTTACCCGAGCTATCTCCAGAAGAAATAGATCTCATTAAAGGCACATCCGACTTTTTTGGACTGAATCATTATAGCACTAACTTTATATATAGGAATGAATCTGTCTATAATATGTATGACGCTCCGTCTCTATATGATGATCAAGATATCGCAATATACAAGCTTGCTGAATGGAAATCTAGTGCGGCTGACTGGTTAAAGGTACTGATATACTTCAAGCATTTTATCATAAGGGCAGGTTTATTCAGTGGATTTCGAGAACTATCATTAAATGAAACTTAGGATCTCGCAAAATGTTTTTAGTTATTTTCTTCGCTGCTTTTATTGACAGTGTAACGAAATTTGCAATAAGTGATTGTGCATCCGAGCAACCGATTTTTTTTCATAACCCTTGAAATTTTGTTTGTTTAGTTTTAGTTGCAGATTAAACTGGTTTAAAAGCATTTAAGTCTAAAAGATTGATGCTTCTTTATTTATTCATATAAAATGCAATAACAAAATTGCACGCATCTGCACCTACCACTTTCCGCTGTGAATCATCGGGTCCACTTCGTTCTCGTAATATTAAATTAAACAAAATTAGTTGATCGCGTATACAAATCGCACATGAAAGCAATTAAGTAGAGTATATGAAGCCAAAAACAGTATAATACAATTTGAAAATTAAAAAAATACTTAATGGATCTTATTGCGTATAATGTGATTATTTTTATTTATACGTAATATTTAGTTATCCATTTATAAACGAGAATATAAATATTCATTCATTCATTCAGTAATTCACGCTTTGGGTTACGACAGTTTTTGGTTTCATATACTCTACTTAAGACTCGACTAGTATGAACCAAAAGTTTTATTAAGTTTTGTTTCGTTTCACAAATTACCGAAACATTTTGGTTTCTCCAATAAGGAAGTGCCATGGGGATTCTACAAACTGTTGACATACATCAGGGAGAAATACAACAACCCTCCTGTCTACGTCACTGAGAATGGTTTTACTACGACTGGGGGTATGGAAGATAATGACCGGATCGAATACTTCTTAAACTATCTTGATGCACTATTAGACGCTCTTGAAGAGGGATCTGACATTAGAGGTTACGCTGCATGGTCTCTGATGGACAATTTTGAATGGTTGAAGGGATACACGTAAGCTTGACATTTTTTAAGTACTTTATCGCCGCCTTTGAGTGAAAACCTCTCATACGCGTTTTCACATAGTTTGTTTTTAAGAAACACTTATAAGCTTCTTGATCAAATATATTGTTAAAGTAATGTAGTATCTGAAAGAGAGATAATTTCATTTATTAAAATTCTAACTACAAACATTATTGCGTTTACTATATTTTACACCACATTTTTATCTTCGTCTTGAAAAATTACATAGAAATCACATACGAGGTTTTTCACTCTAAGACGACGTTATGTCTTTATGTTTTATTGATAATCATGATGCCTCACCGGTTTTCATTGTGGACACTGGATGAGAATGTCCCGAGTTCGAGTATCTTGATGCGCTACTGGACGCTGTTGAAGAGGGCTCTGATATTAAAGAATACTGCATGCTCTGATGGATAACTTTGAATGGAGAGCGGGATATACGTAAATTAGTTTTTTTAACTATTTAATCGGTTCTAAATTTTTATTGAATTGATATTCAATTGTTTTTTGTGAAATTACTCCACTAGTTTATTATAATTATTATATATATATAATATATTATATATATTTTGTTTGTTACAGGCATAAATTTGGCTTGTATGCAGTAGACTTTGAGAGCCCGGAGCGCACACGCACTCCGCGTAAGTCAGCGTTTATTTTAAAAGAGATCGCGCGCACGCACAAGTTGAATCCCAACTACGAGCCAGATACCACAGCCATGACTATATCGACGAAGGACATTCAAGACTATGATAGCTGTATACATTGTAAACGTTGCATGCAGTTCCTTCAACCTGGCATAATTGTGTTATTTGTAGAAGTTGATCAAACGTAAATAGTGTTATGATAGTCTATTATGCATGTGAGGCTATACATAAATAAATAAATCTTAGCGAACGTGGCGTTTCATTACAATATGGTGACAGCTTTTGGATCAAATAAAATATAATAAACTGTTACTAAGTGCGTAAATCGACGAGAAAATCATTAAAAATAAAATAAATTTAAGAACAAAAATTGACCGACGTAATTTTGTTTAGAAGTTGAATATCGGTCAGTTCAGATCAAGATATTTTCAAGTTTTTGGAGTTTTATCAGAATGATCCTGTCATTTGGAACTCCAAATACCGTCTCCTATGTTAATCTTACCTTGCTAATTTGCCTACACTTGCGTTGGCCTGGGGTCTTACTATGAACTCTTATTACAGTTCAGTATAGGTTCGTAACGACAAAAAAGCGTTGTGAGATAGTGCTACACTTTATGTAGTGCTACACTTTATGTAGCACTATCTCACAACGATTCATTTTAGATCCCAAACTGAATAGTATAAGAGTTCATGGTAGGGCCCCTGGGCTCGGCCAACATGTAATGCGGGCTTTGTAGCATGAGCTGTCGTGCTAGGTGGGTAAGGTGCTATGGGTGCATTACGAAAGGGCATTTTAAAAATACATACAATGTATCGACCACGGAAGAAAGTATTGTCAGTATTGTCAGAAAGTATATGTGAAGTGATAATCTTTATGTAGCTAATTTGAGACCACGAAGCAAATTGATTGGTTCTTTTACAAATAAAGAAATTGTTAGCTCGAGTGCACACAATATGGCAATAAAAGTATGTAACATAATCTCAGTACAGAGTACTAAAAAACCGACCTCAAAAGTACGTGGAATTATGTCTATTTGCCAAGTTTTATTGAAATATCCTCTAGTTCGCCCCTACACAGGAGATAATAAAAATCGGTTCTCACTACTCAAAGTATATTGAGAGAAAAACGCCTTGAATTGGAGAATAGTAAAACTGTGGCGGCTTTAGACGCCGCCTATTATCACCGGCTGGCTGTGGCAGTATCTTTTTTTTATATTAATTTGTAATGTAATTGTAATTTGTTTTACTTCATCTTCTTCGCTGTATTTAGAAATTTTAATAAACTTATTTTCTTTAACTTTTATCACGACTTTTCATGCAAATGTTCGAGGCCGCCGAGAAATTACGTCGGGGTCACCAATTTGCGGAATTTATTGCTCCCCTAACAAACAATAAAACGGCCTCGTGAACTCTGTGAATGGCGATATAATTATTATGATTCGTGGTATCACAAAATCTTTGTATCAAACCCAGCAAACAATTTGCAATCGCTGCATGACAATATATGTAAATAAAAATCTGTCAAACATTTACGGCCACTCTCCTTGGCGACTCTCGTCCAAAGAGACTGCCACAGCCAGCCGGTGATAATAGGCGGCGTCTAAAGCCGCCACAAAACCAACCACTAAAATAATTGCTCCTTAAGTAAAATTTAGGCGCTATTTATAAAAATGAATCTTCATGCTTGAGCCACCCTTAGAGGTGAATTACTTTCTTCAAAATGACATGGGACCACAATGGAGGTAACCTTTTTCTAACAAAAAAAGAATCATGAAAATCGGTTCCCAAACATCGGAATTATCACGTAACATATATACAAAAAAAAACATACAGTCGAATTGAGAACCTCCTCCTTTTTTTGAAGTCAGTTAAAAATATCTCTTAGAATAAGAAACATTGAAAATAATTACATGTCCGCAAATGCTCTGAAAAGTTACGTGCTCTCGAACTGTTTCTATGACTTAAAGGAGTATTTCGATAGTAAAAGCATATGATATTATGTATTTAGTATAGTAAGTTAAGTTGACATAAATCTATGTGTACCTATTAGTATCTATTAATATTAGTATAGTGAGATAAGTTAATTGCAGTGTCCTTACAGGGTTTATGTTGGAATGTAACAATAGCTTTAAGACCTTTTGTACCACCAAATGATATGATTATGATTATTTATGTGGTCGTGGTATCGACGGTAGTTTATGCATATCAAAATGTACCAAATACTAGAAAGCGAGAACTACGAACGTTGTGATGGATTCTACTATCAATTGATCGTAATTTTCATAATTCAATTATTTCAATTATTTTTAATTTAATTTTTTTTTAATTAGCTTTTTTTTATTTGGTTTAATAATACTATTTATATTCTTTTAAGCTTGACATGATTGATCGATACAAATGGAAATAGTAAATTAATAATAGTAGTGTAATAATAATTTCACTAAAAAGAGACCTTACGCGAAAAAACATAAAACTTAAACAAATAAACAAAAAAAATCTAAATATAAATTCTTTGAGTTAATTGTATTAATCTACCTTTGTCATTGTTCATTAACAAAGTAGATCTAACTATTAAGAGGGAGCAGAGGAAAAATTCCTAATGTTCAATTTGATTTTAGAGGGGTATATCCACTTTAAAGTTAAAAATAAAATATTGTATGAGTAACTACACGATATATTCAAGCATAGACATTAATCAGAAACATAAAACAATAAAGTTTCCTCGATAGATAAAAATCACGAAATAACCTGTAATTTTCACATTTCGATTTATCCTCGAAATGTTACAGGTTATTAGGACAAAAATTAGATAATTAATTATATTTATGCATGATCGACAACTGTCACTACGGATTTTTTTAAATCCCTTTAGTTTCAGAGTTATTCCGCTAAAACGAATTTGGTACTTTTAATGCGCAAAATTCAACATCTCCTGTGAACTTCGGGCATATATTTGATTCACAAATTTGGGCGGAGCCAGCGTCAAAACTTTTTTGGCATGAGCTCTTAATTAATAAATTAACACGTTAATGAAGTTAACGTATTGAATTCAATACATTTATTGACTCAACCTGTATAAGGAAAACTAACACATGCCCAAGAATTAGTTCTTGTGTTGAATCCACTAGCTTCTTAGTTAAGTAGTTAAGGCTGGAACAAGTGCTAGATGACGAATTAGGGTCCTTTTAAATTAAATTCCTGATAATAATAATAGTCCAATAATCACAAAAAAATATGATTGCTAGTAGTCATTAAATAATTGAATATATTTAGCAAAACTACAATTTATTAAGCTCTTCTTACGAAATAAAATAAATTTTACAGTTACGTCCTTCAAATTGAATAAAAAGCCATTTCTCTTTACATGCAAACGTTAAAATTTATAAACATGTTGTTTATAAAATTTACACGAAAAAAATAGATAATTTATTTTCATACAGAATGTGTTGGTCACTTTTTTAACTTATATAGTTCATAGGTTAAGTGTTATTATTAAACGAGTGGACTGTGTGTATGTTTCTGAGCGGGTTTATGCCACAAAAAGTTGCTGTTTTTAATTAATTTCACTTGTGTTTGTGTTAAATATATATATATATATATATATCAAAATGTACCAAATACTAGAAAGCGAGAACTACGAACGTTGTGATGGATTCTACTATCAATTGATCGTAATTTTCATAATTCAATTATTTCAATTATTTTTAATTTAATTTATATATATTAAATATATAATACAATTTAGTTAATAAAGTACCTATTTTAATGTATATTTATTTAATCTCGCGCAAAATACGTGTCGTTACACTGTACTGTGTACTTCTAATTGTTGAAATTTCCATCAATTAAAAACAAATTATATTTATATATATTGGTCGTAATCAGTTTTATTTTTTTTATTATTAATCTAAGTGGTGTTTATTTACGTATTGTATAAAACAAATTGAATACATAATACATAAAAGTTATGCTTTCAATGACGCATAATTAATTAGTAAATATTGACGTTTGTTTAATGCATTTAAAATATAGCGAATAAAAGTATTTGTTTTAATTTTACTACTCTTTTCTACTTCTCCTTTATAGTTGAAAATAGTAATATTCGTTGTTAATTCATAGGATGTAACGATCGAATCATTGCACGATTTACCTAATACTTTCACTATTCATGCTATTACGATTTTTACCCTAAAATATTACGTAATGTTTATTTTTACGGTGGTTTATTCTCAAATGTCTCTGAGGGAAAACAACGTAGGTATAGATTGCATAAAAACACTCATGACTCTTCTGTATTCTGATTTACAACTTATCTTTATTTGACTGTGTGAGTACAAGCGAGTGGTCGATAGATGGCGTATGAAATTGTTACTATACTGCTTAGAGGTCAAATCGTCAAAGTCATTCGCGACTGTTCGAGCCTTAAGGCCCATTTAGATGGAGAGAGTTTCTCGTCTCGAAGATACGATTATTGAAAGAATATAAAAAACTTTCCTCGTCTAAACATTTGCGATTATCGACCGTCCACGTGAGCGATAATCGCCTCGCCTTTCAATATTGAACGTCTCCGTGTAAACAGAACTCGAAAGCAAAAATCGTATTTCGAGTTTCTGTGCCAGCCATTTCTACCACGAGTGCAGTGCGCGAGGGTGTTTTGATTATCTCTGCTTTTCTAAGACAAGAATAAATGGAACGAGAACGAAAAAATAATTTGTATTAAGAAATGTTTTAAAAAGTTTGAAAAAAAGAAAAAAATGTATATTTCTCTACAATGCAATGAACTTAATATTATCAGCAGTTCCAAATTTGAATGATTCTTGCGTCATTTCGATATGTCCATAGTCAATACCGCAATAATCACTGAACTCGTATGGCGATTCTCGCACTCAAAACGATTGGAACCGATTTGTACGATAATCGTATGAACTTGAAGAAATGTCATACGAGATCGTGTTTAGACAAGTCGAAAATTCGTAAGCAAGAATCTCCTTAATACATATTTCTCTGTGTAAACAGTCGAGGAGGCGATTAAGTTGCTTGCGAATCTCGTCTGACATAATCGTAGGCGTGATTTCAGTTCTTGCCAGAATGTAAACATTAAGATACGATAATCTTATGGCGATTATTGCTTACGATAATCGCCTACGAGTTTTCGTCATGAAGCGTGTGAGAAACTCTCTCCATCTAAATGGGCCTTTAAGCTAATTTGTAATCTGTTTGTATAATAAAATAAATAAATAAATAGTAGCTAACATGTTCTTATTATATTGCATGATGGCTTTACCTATAACTGCTATAGCATTAAGCATTTTGTTTTGTAATGTTAAATAATTGAATGTTATAACATATAGTGTTGGTGAAGTAAATAAATAAATAAGTAATTTTGAAAATATAGACAGTAAAAAATGGTATGAATGTTTAATTTTAAAACTAAACACCTACTTTGAAAAATTTAAGCTTAATACTAGTTCTGATCTTAATGTTAATGTTAGTGTTAATTTACAATCGGAGAATATGTAATCTCAGTACAGATTACTAAGAAAACCGACCTCAAAAGTACGTGGAATTACATATTATAATTACCAAGTTTTATTGAAATCAGTTACCGGAAAGTGCGCAAACCCGAATTCATCCCCTAGTTCGCCACTATACGGGACTTGACACAGGAGAGAATAAAAATCGGTTCTCAATACTCGATGTTTATTGCGAGAGAAAAACGCCGTGAATTTGAGAATAGCAAAATCAACCATTAAAATAATTGCTCCTTGTAATAAAATTTAGGCACTATTTCATTGACTTATTGTAAGTCAATGCACTATTTATAAAAATGAATTTCATGCGTGAACAGCCACCCTTAGAGGTGGATGATTTTCTTCAAAATGAAATGGGATCACTATGGAGGTACCTTATTTCCAACAAAAAAGAATCATGGTTTCACAAATACCGGAGTTATCGCGTAACATACATACAAAAAAAAGTACAGACAAATTGAGAACTTCCTCCTTTTTTTAAAGTCGGTTAAAAAGCACAATCGTTTTGTAAAAACTATATACCAATAATTGGGTCATGTTACGTTAACTGGATATTGTAGAAATAACAATATAAATTGCATTTTATAGTATCGGAACATGATTGTCAGTGTTTTAGGAAAAAAATGCTTGTGAATATATAGTTGGGGTTAATTTATCGTATTTATACACTTAAAATAGAAGAATACAATGTAAATATATTACAATATAATATATAACAGAAAGTTATATATTATATTGTTATATATTATATTAAAAAATAATGTCTTGTTCGTAGATGACGTTATAGCGGCTTACGTGCGCATGCTCCATCGTCGACCTTATCGTCACTTTCCATCAGGTAAGATGGAGGTAAAATGCGCACTCACATTTTACATAAAAAAGCCTAACCAAATTAAAATCCACGTGGGCTAGTTATCGTTTCACTTGTTGTTGACCACTAATTCCTCTATTAAGTCATTAATTAAATAGTTACTATTTCAGAATTATCCGAATTAGGTGATTGTACTCATATAGACTTTTGATTGCGGTTTTCCATTGCACTTTAAAAAAAAAACTCTGAAATATTCTTATCGAAATGATAAAAACATTATCACAATAGATGCTCAACTATAAACACGTGATTAACATTGGAAACACTCCTAAGACAAAAACAATTGGCCCAGCAATATGCTTCGAACGATCCGATCACTGTGAGTACCTAGAGTAATTCTTTATTTCTGTTAAGCATAACTTTAACCCTTTTTTAACGTAATGTCAACGGCAGACCACCACTGTTAAGATAAAAAATCAATTAGATTGACTTATAGTGAACAACTAATGGAAATGCATTTTTTGTTAATTGGAGTTTTATGTACTCTACAGCGGCCACTTTATCTACTCGTATACACATTTCAACTTTCTTTTTCCGTGTAGAGTTCTGTTGCCATGCCTCGTCCTGGCAACTTCTAATTCAGCTCAAAATCGACAGGAAGTGAGACAATTCCCTAACGACTTCATGTTCGGAACTTCAACAGCTTCCTATCAAGTTGAAGGCGCTTGGAATGAAGATGGTAGGTACGTTGCTAAAAAGGCTGAGAAAAGGATCTAAATATTTTTGTAAAATGCCTTTAATTAGGTTTTATAATTCTCATCTGCTTAATATTATGACGTAGAATTAGGTTTTCTTCGTAGACGAATATTTTACCAGATTGGTGCTCGAGTGATGAGATATGTGTAGACAGAAGTTATTGATAAACTACCTCTGTGGCCGAACTGTTACCATTTAAACCATTTATACCATTTAAACCATTTATTTTCACACACAT
>NW_020653945.1:9458376-9460634 GCF_003589595.1 Hyposmocoma kahamanoa
CATATTCCTCTTTAGATGCATTTTCAGGCTCAAAAGGGATCTGCCATGCTGGACTGACACGCAGAGGTCCCGGGTTCGATTCCCGTGCCGGGAGAAATATAATATAGTACAGTCAAGAGCACGTCAAGCTTGACACTTTGTGCTTTGGACCGTTCTTATCGTAAGCATAGTGTTGGATTTCAATCTTAAGTGTTTAGCTTGACGTGCTCTTGACCCTGTACATATATGTATTTCCCGTGAGTTTGGATGTCATTTGTGGTTGTCTATATGTGTGTCCATGGCACCCACGACGCAGAGTTTCCCTAAAGGGGGGCTATGAATGTGTGCGTTATGATTATTATTATTATTATTGATGGATTACATTTAATATTTTTGAGGTTGAGTAAGTTATCTTTATTTTCAGATCGATCACCAAGCATTTGGGACACTGTGAGCCATGCACGGCCATGTTTGATTAGTGAATGCCATAATGGAGATGTCGCTACTAATTCTTACCATTTGTATAAGAGAGATGTCGAAATGATGAGAGAACTTAACCTAGATTTTTACAGATTCTCAATATCGTGGTCTAGATTATTACCCACAAGTTTCCCTGACAATATCAATGAAAGGGCAGTGGAATACTACAGGAATTTCATTGATGAAATGCTTAAATATAACATCAAACCCATGGTTACATTGTTTCATTGGGATTTGCCACAGAAACTGCAAGACATGGGAGGATGGACCAATCCCCACATTATTGACTGGTTTATAGACTACACGCGGATTGTATTCGAACAATTCGGCGATCAAGTAGATTTCTGGATTACTTTCAACGAACCTCGTGAAATATGTCATCAAGGTTACGGAGCTGGTACTAAGGCGCCGTTGCTTACTATACCAGGCGTAGCGGAATATATGTGCGTGAAGAATTTATTACTAGCCCACGCCAAAACCTATCACATGTACAATAAGGAATTCAGGATATCTACAGAAAAAACTATTGGTATCAGCTTAAGCGCTAATTGGCTTGAACCTGAATCACAGGAACATGCTGAAGCTGCTGAGGAGTCAAGAGCTTTTGAGGTAAAATTTGATATTAGTGCCATAAATTAAAACTTGTTACTTTTTTTATGACGAAAAGTGACGAGACGAACGAGTCGTGCGCGTGATGGTAAGCTACACGCCTGTCCATAACAATTTTTTTTACAATGCAAAAATCTGGTCTGCTGTCGTAACGAAAAAAGGCACAACTATGTTTACTTTACACAGCAGTTGTGCCTTTTTTCGTTCCGAGGGCAGTTTTGGGCACTACCACAGCGCCCGTGACCCTGAGACATAAGTTAACACGTTCCATGTAATTTCACCAGCACCCTTACCCTTCAAAACCGGAACACAGTAATGCTGACATTACTACTTAGCGGCAGAAATAGGTAAGGTGGCAGTACTACCCTGGACGAACTTCCTATTTTTATACGAGTGTTTGCCTTTTTTAGTGGGGCATCTACATCCACCCTATCTTTTCGGAAACTGGAGACTACCCACCAGTGGTAAAGGAAAGAATAGCGGCCAAGAGTCTCGCCCAAGGTTTTTCGAAATCCAGATTACTCGAACTATCTCCAGAAGAAATAGAACTCATTAGAGGCACATCTGACTTCTTTGGACTGAATCATTACACTACAAGAATTTTGTATAGGAATGAATCTGTCTCTACCATGCATGAAGTTCCATCAATGTATGATGATCAAGAAATTGCGTTTTACCAGCCCGCTGAATGGACACCTAGTGTGGCAGAATGGTTGAAGGTACTTGTACACCTCTTTCTATTCATTCGGACTGATACGTGTTTGCTGTGGATTTCCATTAGCTAAAGTCAGAACTGTTTTTTTGCTGCACTTATTTGCTGTATCCTGAATGGTGAACTAAAAGTTTATAAGATAATTAATTGTTAAATTATCCGAAATTATCATCTTTATTTATTCCCATAAAATGCAGCATCGAAATTAAGCCCTTCTGCTCCTTTCATTTTACACTGCGTATCGTTTCACGTGTATCGTTTTTTGGAAAACATTAAAAATAAACAAAATTTATCTCCTGGAAAGAAAGAAAATCTATATTCAATCACCAGCGTAACATGTACAGTAATATTTTGCTTTATCCTGTAAGGTCGTACCATGGGGCTTCTACAAACTCTTGACTTACATCAAGGAGAAGTATAATAATCCTCCTCTCTATGTCACTGAAAATGGTTTTGCTACGACGGGGGGTCTGGAAGA
>NW_020653945.1:9460644-9490898 GCF_003589595.1 Hyposmocoma kahamanoa
CTCTATGTCACTGAAAATGGTTTTGCTACGACGGGGGGTCTGGAAGATAACGACCGGGTCGAGTACTATTTAGGCTATCTTGATGCACTATTACACGCTGTTGAAGAGGGATCTGATATTAGAGGTTACACTGCATGGTCTCTGATGGACAACTTTGAATGGTTGAAGGGATACACGTAAGCCTGACATTTTTTAAACTACTTTATGTCTATAAGTTTTTTGATAATCATGATGGCCTTTGGGGAATTTGAGTGTGCCTGTTGCGTCGCTTAGTAACGGTTTTTAGGATTCTCAGCTGGCTGTACCGGGTAACTCATTCTGGAGGGTAGCAGGATACGAGGACCCGGTAGTCATTTTTCGGGGGGGCTCGGGCGTCCCCGCCGTCTCCAAATAAGTTCCCCAAAGGTTGGCTAACTTCAAAGTGCCATTCAGTTGACCAGTAGTAATTGGTCAACTGGATGGCACCTGAACCATCCAATTTTTCCCCATCAACTCCAGCAACCAACATGAAAGTTATAGAGAAGAATAAGTATAAACAACGGCGGCACTTCCTCCCGCTGAAAGTGCACCTCACAAACATCCGAGGCTTGCACTCGAACCTTGAACCGGTCCACTATTACCTGGAGACCGAGAAGCCGCACCTTGTCTTCTTAACCGAGACGCAGATAGCAATACCGTTGGACGTGGCGTACCTCAACTACCCAGGTTACTCGCTTGAAAAAAAATACAATATTATTATTATATACTATATATCGCTAAATAATTTTTTATTTTTAAGTGACTCGAACAATGCTTGCCTCAATTTGCAAAGCAATCCTTATACCGTTTGGCCACGACGGCGTTACTAAAGTAGATTGAAATTTGTGTTCTGTATTTAAGTCAGAACCATACGTTAAAGATCAAATTGGCTTAAAAACTTTCTTAAAATGTCATTCACTAATGAGACGACCAGGGAGTCATACCAAAATACATTTTACGGCTCACAGGTTAAAGATTAAGTTTGATTAACAATTTTCTCCACATTTTTGTGCTCAGAACCAAAAGGTCGACAAAGTCGGCTTGGTCAGGTAACTTGTGTATATGACTGTACCTAAAATGAAAGGGACTCTGAACTAAAAGGGTTTAGAACTTAGTTTTATGGAGTAGACAAACATTGCTCTTCAATAAAGATATTATTTAATTTTTATTTTAACAGGCAGAGATTCGGCTTGTACGAAGTTGACTTTGAGAGCCCGGAACGCACACGCACTCCTCGTAAGTCAGCTTTTGTAATGAAAGAGATCGCACGTACGCGCAAGTTAGATCCCTACTACGAGCCGGATACCACGGTCATGACTATCGACGAAGGACATTGAAGACTTTGATATGAGTACGTGGGGCGCACTATAAGTTTCCAGAATGAATAAGAAAAAAATACTATAAAAGGTTAGAAACGTATTTATTATTTCTCAACATATTCTCCGTTAGCGTTAATGCTTTTTCATACGAATGAACCAATTTTGAAAACACTTATGCCACTCCTCCTTGACAATCTCTGAAACATATTTTTCATACTCTTCGACAGCCTCTTCAGGTGATGAAAATCGTTGACCGCGTAACTGGTTCTTAATTTTTGGAAATGATGATGAGATGGCTCATAAGGTCAACGTTGTTCACCTTCAAAAAATCATTTGTTCGTCTGGCCGTGTGAGAATTGGCATTATCGTGGTGCAATATGATACGGCGTTTACGGTTATTTTTACAGAGTTTGTCAATAATTTCCGGCAAACAAATGGTCGTGTACCAATCACTATTCACGGTACAACGATTCTCCAAAGCAACAGTAGCCACGTGTCCAGTTTTATTAAAAAAAAAAGCAATCATCCGCTTAGAGGCACTTTACACGCGCGCAACTTTGTTTGGTTTCAGCTCATCTCGAAAGACTCATACGCTCGATTGCTGCTTTGTTTTGGGATCGTAACTATAATTTTTTTTTAACGTAACTAAAAATTGACGCCCCTTCGTTGAATTTGGTAAGCAAGGCATTGCATCAAGTGACGCGATCCGTTTTTTGAGCCTCAGTCAAATTGTGTGGGATCCACCGAGAACACAGCTTTTTTCACACCCAAATGTTTGTGTAGTATTGATTGTATTTGACTCATGCCTATGCCTAACGATACCCATATCTCATGGTATGTCACATGCCTGTCTGTTTTGATCATACGGCGTAAAGCATCGATGTTTTTGTTGTTCACAGCAGTGAACGGGCGACCATCACGAAATTCGTCTCTGAGATTCACAAGACCGCGTTTGTATTCTGCAAACCAGCTATAAATAGTCGTCTTGCATAATACTTCGCCGCCAAAAGCAGTTTGAAGCCGAGCGAAGCTCCGCTGAGCTGTTAAATTACACTTAAAGTAGAAAATCATACCAAGAAAATTTTCACGAGTTATATCCAAGGTGATGTAGACAACTAATTAACTAATTTATAAAATGACACCACAATGTAAAAACATATGACAGTGAGATGAAACAAACTGTGTTCTACAGCCAAAGAGTTCCATTTTCAATGTTGTAATTACTTTTTAATTATTGTTTACGTAAGTGGCTAGTTCCGGAAACTTATAGTGCTCCCTATGGACTATGTAATAAACGTTATTAGCGGATCCCTCGAAGAGGCATTTTATATTGTTTCTAGAAATATCAACGTAAATTCTACAACCTGCCCTTCATTAAGTTCGTGACATATGCGGATAATAATCATTTCATATTATGTTTTCATATAACGGTTACATAAAATGTTTTGTTATATAAACATTATTGTTTAAAAAATTAAAACAAAAAAACACCTATCCAACTTTTTAATTTTGCCTCTTTAATACCTATCTCTGTAACTGAAAATAATATAGGAATGTTAGACTCTTTCAAAAGAGCAACTTTTAAAGTTACTGGTGTCTTTCCGTCGAAAGTTATAATCTTTTTATTTAAAAAAATCTACTTAATAACTTTGCCAATTCACTTTACCGGTTCGTTACGACCGCGGTCTCCTCAACGATAATTTGAAATTAGCGACATGGATTTAAAAAAGAGTGTTACACGCTGTTATTGATAAGAAAGTGTAGGAAAAAACACAAAGAAGATTAACTACGCAGGAATACACGATGCGGAGCAATTCGTAAATTCTTGCGATGCATCCCACGAGCTCGCAGATTCGACGACACGACAGACACGACATCGCATCGCAGTTTTGTGTTTCGATCCTAAAAACAGTCCTCATGAATTCATTTGAAAGTGAAATTTGTTCATCTCAAATCACACATGAAATCGTTCGCCTTTTTATCTTCATACAACAAAGCCCGAGTGTGACAACTGACGGCATGATCAAGTGGTTTCTACAACATACATACCTAGAGTCGATAAAATACAGTGCATTCATATGAGTAAATAACAATTAATGAGAGTAATACAAAAATAAGATGACCATTTTTTTAGGCGATTCGATCGAGTAGGCTAAATAAGGAAATTATGAGTGTGTATAAAAACAATTGGCTGTTTTGTAATCAAACAACAGATTTTTTTCGTAGTCTAATCAAGTGAGGTAGCAACGAAGCGCAGAAATTTTATTAGCAAAAAATAAGTTACGCAAATTTTAACTGCCCAGTACCACTCCAGCTTGGTGATCTTTGAATCTATGTAGGTTTGTATGACAATTTGTTTCGAATTCGGTTCTTGAGAGAAACTCTGGACATACGATGTAGGTACCATTCGTGGACAAGCTCCGCAGTTATTGCTCATATAGTGTTAAACATAAATTCAAAATGTTTATTGCTTTTTTGTGTTGAATTTTTAATATCGGTATAGATACATAATCAGTACAATCAAATCAAATCAAAAATCAAAAATCATTTATTCTCAGACAACTACAGTCCATATTTTACAGTTATAATATTAGCTTAGATAATTAGAATAATTAGAATAACAAATTAAATTAAATATCAAATAAATCATCGACATGGTTTTAAATGCAGTTTCATGCAATGTAGCATGATCGGGCAATCCACTCTACCAGCCACAATGACGTATTAGATAAAAACATTTTATAAATTTATGCATTGCTGTATTGCAGGCGAAAATAAATGGCTATTTTCCCGAACGCTGCCCAGTCTTAGTGGAATTTGTTATCGGCTTCCGTATCAGAGCTGTATAAAACAAAAGATAGATTTTATTTGAAGATAACATATCTTCAGAAACTGTTCAAGTGGGGTTTGATGTTTTAATAAAATTAAACCGGCCAAGTGCAAGTAAAACTCGCACACCGAAAATTCCGTGCCGAAATAGTTTTATTAAATACAAATATCGTACTAATTTAAAGAATCCCATAACATGTGACTTAAAATGTAATGTTAAAATGTTTGAGTATCGTGATCAAAAGCCGGTGTAAACGTGAATAGTTCTTTGAAGTAAAGATAAAAGAAAGATTTTGTATTTCACTTGTAACTCCTTTGATTTTGGTTATTTTATATCAAGTTTGGTAGGATATTAGCAGTGTCGGCGAGGGTAAACTGGCTATTGCTTCCCAATATCATTTATACGGCAATTGCACCCGAATTTAAGATCACAGGGGAAAACGCAATACATTACACAATACAATACAAGAGGGCGCCAGGGCATAAATATTAAGGATTTTTTTTCTAGCCAATTTCGCCCAAACCACTTGTTGGGCATTACTTACACATGTAGAATGCGGAAGTGCTTTCCTAAAAAAGCTATGACCGTTTGCCACTATAAAACTATGTAGGCCACAAAGTCGTACGACTATGATACATTTGAAGCTAATAACAATAATTATTTATCAAACAGATAACGAAGTCTTACCACAAGGCTCAATTTATATTGCGGCGGAACGGAATGCAAGCGAATTTTTGTAACGATTTACCAAAATTTTCCGCGGAATGCGAGAGCAAGCACGAGAATTCCGCGAGCATGCGTGAGAATTCCGCAAAAGATTTTGGCTCGTATCTAGTTTGTACGTTACAAAAGAGATCATAAAGTTCATTATGCAATGTATAATATCGTTACAAAAATTCGCTTCCATTCCGTGCCGCCGCAATACAAATTGAGCCTAAAGGTTTCTTTTTACCTTTTAGGTTCGAAACTCTTAAATAAAAATACACACATCAAAAGTGTCTAGGGATCAAGTACGTTTAAGAGTATTGCTGCAATTAGGGTTAATTATATTAACTTTTTTGTATCGCTATTGATACTTTTTAGTGAGTTTTAACATTTAAATGTATATTGTTTAAAATTCGATAATAAGAAGAAAATCGATTGTCAATGTGGTTTTGTATAAAAATGAGTTATAGCGTTTTGACAAAATCATTACAATATCTGCATCGGAACCGAAACAATTTACATCATTATGGAGAGACGACATCATTTAACCCGAGAAGTGATGATGCGAGCCGTCGGAATGTTGGAAGCTGGTTCCAGGCAACGTGCTGTGGCTTTC
This sequence comes from Hyposmocoma kahamanoa, assembly GCF_003589595.1. Classification (NCBI taxonomy): domain Eukaryota; kingdom Metazoa; phylum Arthropoda; class Insecta; order Lepidoptera; family Cosmopterigidae; genus Hyposmocoma; species Hyposmocoma kahamanoa. The sequence goes on from NW_020653945.1 coordinate 9,466,133, forward strand.
ACTCTTAACACTACACAGAGTGTCATAAGTCGCCTCTGGACGCGCTATCGCATGACGGGCAGCGTGGCCGAGCGACATGGAGGACGATCTCGCATCACGACTCGCAGACAGGACCGGTATATCCAAAATACTGCTCGACGGAATCGTACCATGACCGCCATGATGTTGGTTACGAGGCTCCACAGCTCCTCAGGCTTGCTAATAAGCGATCAAACAATCCGAAATCGTTTACGTGAAGTGGGTCTGCGATCCCGAAGGCCGCTCAGAGTTCCACCTATTGCGCCCTGCAATCGCAGGACCCGTTTACGATGGGCTCGCGAACACAGAAACTGGGAGGAAGAAGACTGGCGCTATGTGTGCTTTTCGGATGAATCCCGCTTCGGTATGAGACCGGATACAAGACGTACTCGAGTTTGGAGAACATCTGGACGTCATGAACGTTTGAGATATTGTCAGGAAGTTCATCCATATGGTGGGGGAACAATAATGATATGGGCCGGTATTTGGATCGGCGGAAGAACCGATCTCATTTGGATCAGGGGTAACCTCAATGCTCAAGTTTACGCAGAGAGGATTGTTTCAGATGTTATCATCCCTTTGCGAGGCCAGTTGGGTGATTCATTTCAACTAATGCATGAAAACGCACGTCCACACACGGCTAGAGTCGTAACACGCATTCTTGCCGAAGCTCGTATCAACGTTCTGCCGTGGCCTGCTCAATCGCCAGACCTCAATCCAATTGAGCACGCATGGGATATGCTTCAAAGAAGAGCTGTGCCGAGTATGCATACCGTACATACTCTACAACAATATTTTGACTTGTTACAAAACACATGGGCGGCCATTCCGCAAAGTGATTTTGATGAACTCATCTTAGCCATGCCAAATCGCTGTAATTGTGTGATTCGTGTTAATGGTGGAAATACAGATTATTAATTTTCTTATCTTTACAATAAAAATGAGCAAAATCATCATTTTCGCCATTTTTTTGTCATTTAATTGACGCCGTTAATTTGAGTTTTTTCCCGCAATTTGCAAAAACATCAATTTTAGTTTATTTTAATTAAATATAGGGGTAAGCGGTTAAATAAAACATAAGCATTAAAGTAAGAAGTCGTCCTGGAAGACTGGATTTGGTAAATATTGCTTAAATAATTTTTATTTCAAAAATATTCACTTGATCCCTAGACACTTTTGATGTGTGTATTTGTGGAAATTATTATCTGTCTGATAAAATATTTTGTGTTATAAGTGTAACTGCTACTTAGAAAGATTTCATGCTCGTGATTCGTACAATGGATATAAACACTTTACACTCTAATATAATGTTCCGAACGTTGGGGGTATTGTAAGTAGTATACTGATATTTTTTTTATTAAGCAACAACTTTTACCTTTTATTATTAATTATTTTATAATTTATTATTATTATGTATGTATGTATTATGATCATTGTTATTGATATGGTATCTTAAATGTATCCGTATTTTGTTTACGCGACAAAGTTCGACAATATGCATCTTGTTGTAGTTCCTTAAAAATCCGCTAGATGGCACTGACCCATTTTTGTTTATTCTGAATCGCGTTGCGCGTTGCGAATTTTGACTGTATAGAAGAAGTTCTTGCAGGTTTGACCACTAGGACCCCATTTGATACCCGGCTTAATACATTTTGTATCATTTGGTACTATGAGAAAAACATGTATGGAATTTTTGTACTCAAGGTTTGGAAACAATTAAGAATGGCCCAGAGCATTTTGCATTCAATACTGGACTATACAGATGTTTGCTACCCGGTTTTGACACTCACTCTGCTTAACAAATTGAAGTGGCTTCAAAATATGGGTTAAAGATTTGTCTTCGGAGTTGATAAATTAGCAAAAATTTTCGTCCAAAATGGATGCCCATTCGATTCGAGACCGACACGCCATTTCCTTTTTATTTACTCCACTCCATTATATTTCTTTTCAACTCCTTGCCTTATAGTAAGCCTATTTTCCATTCTTCTACTATATAACCTCATACTAAACATCTCATACCTCCGACTTTTGAAAATTTCCAGGACAAATTATTATTAATATCTCCAACCGTAGGCGACGCAGCGTGGCTTTTCTCTTTTGTTTGAAGAAATTAATACTTTATTTAGTGGAGAATATGTTCTATAGTCTATTGCATTTTATAAAGTGCGCCTACCGCAGCTCTCTGCAGCCCACTGTCGCTTACTGCATCTTTGTTTGTTCATTTGTTTGTTTAATGAAATGTTGCCTTATTTTGTTGAAGATAAAGTTTATCTTGCATTGCTCGCTTGAATGCAGCCCGCGCCGCGTCGCGTAGCGTCTCCGTGGTGTTAATCAAGCCTAACACTCAGAGTTACTAGTATTTTTCTTTTACACTTTTACCAAGTATAAAAAAAAAAGTGTGAATACTTAACACAGACAGTTGACATAGACAATCTGATGGAAACTAATTGCCGCCGCCTATAGACATCAGATCAATAATAAACAAGTGTAGGTATTTAATAGCCCAAATGTACTGCCTACCGAGAGACAAGATTTCTTTTGATTGTGAATAAATTTAAATAAATATTCGGAAAACCAATATCAACCCAACCCAAGCCACGAAATAAATGTACGTCAAGTGACGAGATTCTTCCAAAATATTATCACGTTTTTTATACGCAAAATCTGTAAAGATTTGGGATCACAGAACGATCCACTAAATTGTATAACTATGACACATTCAAATACGATTGCAATAATAGTTTCTGAATAAAATGTGATAACAACTTTTTACCATTTAGGTTTAGAGCTCTGAAAAGAAAAATGTTTATAAAAATTAATATCAGTCTGATAAAAATATTAGGTATATCTGGAGATAAATACATGGACAAGATTCAAACAATCTCACAACATACGTAAATACTTGACAGTCAATATGTTTCGATCGTTGGGTTTACTGTAAGTAATAGTATAGTATTTTATAGTAATATTTTTTATTAATCACTACTTCTACATTCTTTTATTTATTACATCACAAGATAGTATGTACTGATTAGGTTTACATAGTAGACGACATCGACTACTTACAAAATATACAGTGCGATTTTTTTAACTGGGACAATTTGGGGGAATCCGAAACCATAGGAGATACAGGAAAAATGTCTTGGAAACGATTAGATCTTTTTGTGAAAGGAAAATGACAGTTAAAAAAATCTGCTTTTACTTATTACCCAGTTTATTTTAATATCATATTTAAAGTTATAACAATAATATGCATATACTACTTATGCATATAATACTTACATTGTTATAAATCAAAAACAGGATAACAAAAATCATCATTTTTATCGCGTAGTGTTCTAGTGTCATGCCTCGCGCTGGCGACGACGTCTAATTCGACTGGAAAGCGTCAAGAAGTGAGGTACTTCCCTAACGGATTCCTGTTCGGTACCTCAACTTGTTCGTTAGTAGTTGAAGGCGCTTGGAACGAAGATGGTAAGTTGTTTAGAAAAATGCTTTTTAGTCTTCACAAAGCTTTGGTAGCCTTGCTTTGATAATGACATTTTCTCGTCTAATTTTATACCATAGCCTTAAGTTTTCTTCTTAGCAAAATCTCGTGACCGATTGGAGTCTGAGTGATGTGTAGGCAGGCGTTCTTGATACATTACTTTTTTTACATGTCTGTGTATAAATTATATTTTAGGTAGAACACCAAGCATTTGGGATACTGTAAGCCATGCGCGACCATGTTTGATTAGTGAATGCCACAATGCCGATGTCGCTGCTGATACTTACCATTTGTACAAGAGAGATGTCGAAATGATGAGAGAACTTAATGTAGACTACCACAGACATTCAATATCGTGGTCTAGATTATTACCAACAAGTTTTCCTGATAATATTAATGAAAAAGCTGTGGAATTCTATAGGAATTGGTTTGATGAAATGCTCAAACATAACATTGAACCCATGGTCACATTGTATCACTGGGATTTGCCGCAGAAACTGCAAGACATGGGAGGATGGACCAATCCCTACATTGTCGACTGGTTTGTGGACTATGCGCGAATTGCCTTCGAACAATTCGGTGACCAAGTAAGCTATTGGATTACTTTCAACGAGCCTCGCGAAATTTGCCATCAAGGTTACGGATCTGGTACTTTGGCGCCGTTGCTTACAATTCCGGGTGTAGCAGAATATATGTGCGTGAAGAATTTACTACTAGCGCACGCCAAAACCTATCACATGTTTGATAAAGAATTCAGGTCATCAAACGGAGGGATGATTGGTATTTCCCTAAGCGCTGATTGGATAGAACCTGAAACACAGGAACACATGGAAGCTGCCGAAGACTCAATAGCATTTGAGGTAAGTTTGAATATAAGTAGCTCTCTGTACATAGTAGTTTAGTATTAGTTGTTTTAAGAGCAGTAGTGCTCCTTCAAAAGAGTTCGGCTAGGGAAATACTGCTCATTTCTCGTATTACAGGCACATGGGACTTACCAACTTATGTCTAAGGGTGATGGGCACAGTGGTAGCGCCCCTCAGATCTTAGCGCTTTAAATCTCTAAGTGTCCACCAGTTACCACCAGTCGATTTATTTACCCCGTTAGGTGGTGTCAATAAAAAAAATAAAAACATTGAATTACTATTGTGTTTATATGAGTGTTTTATATAAGTAATTTCGTTTTTTAGTGGGGCGTTTATGCCGACCCAATCTTCTCGGAAACAGGAGATTACCCACAAGTGATGAAAGAAAGAGTAGCGGCTAAGAGCGCCGCCCAAGGTTTTCCAAGATCCAGATTACCCGAACTGTCTCCAAAAGAAATAAAACTCATTAGAGGCACGGCCGACTTCTTTGGACTAAATCATTACAGTACTAACATTGCATATAGGAATGAATCTGTCTATAATATGTACGAAGTTCCTTCAATGTATGATGATCAAGAAGTTGCATATTACCAGCTCGCTGAATGGAAAACTAGTGCGGCGGAGTGGTTAAAGGTACGTGTAAGCTTTTTATCATGTTTTTTCTACGGATTTTGACTAGCTGGATTCTGGTAATTTATATTACACTGCTTTCCTCGTTACCTTTATTTCCAGTACTCATAAGGTGGTGCAAGAGAGTGCATTCCAGCGACTAACCTTTTTTATTGTTCCTAAATTATTTATTTAATAGAGTATTAAACCATTTATTAGTAAAATCTACTTATTTGTATATAGAATGCAACAGCGAAACTGACTCACCTGCAACTGCTTACATTATGAATGATACATATATCACTCCCTAAGCACCAAAGGTTTTATTAACTTATGTCGAGTAATTAAACAACTTGTTTTCTAAAATAAGGACGTGCCATGGGGCTTCTACAAACTCTTGACATACATAAGGGAGAAATACAACAATCCTCCTGTCTACATCACTGAGAATGGTTTTGCTACGACTGGGGGTTTGGAGGATAATGCCCGTGTCGAGTACTACTTAGGCTATCTTGATGCTCTATTAGACGCTGTTGAAGAAGGATCTGATATTAGAGGGTACACGGCATGGTCTTTGATGGACAACTTTGAATTGCTGTCTGGATACACGTAAGCTTGAATTATTTTTGAAGTAATTAATTATTTTTTCTTAACGATTGTTTGATGCATTGAATGTTAAAATATTGCCTTTAGTTTATATCAAGTGCCCAAAAATCTTCCAAAGTCCACGAATTGTGTTATCTATTTAAACTTCTGGCAGCCAGGAATTTCATAATCAGTGTTACCCGATTTGATTTGGAATTACAAATATAATTATATTCACAGTCAACTTTAAACCTTTAGGTAAGGATCTGGTGTAAGGCCTATCAACAAATAAAAGCATATTTTGCTTTTATATTCTATTTAGAAACAGTTGATGAGCGTCGTAAATCAGTAGTTAAACAGAAAGTGAAAAAATTGAATTTTGTTTTTCAACAGACAGAAATTCGGCTTGTACGAAGTAGACTTCGAGAGCACGGAACGCACTCGCACCCCGCGTAAGTCAGCATTTGTCATAAAAGAAATCGCGGGCTCGCTCAAGTTGGATCCCTACTACGAGCCGGATACCACGATCATGACTATCGACGAAGGACACTGAAGACTATATGCCGGTTGTACATTGTTAGGCTATCCTTCAAACGGGCATGTTATCTTGAAGTATGAATAAACGTAAATTATGCAAAATTAATATACCACTTTATAAAGACCGACATGGTGCAGGCAAGAACACACACACAAGTTTGACATTTCCGAGTTTAGTCTGTTCTTACATTTGTTGAATTTCAATCGATCCTACGTTAAGAATCGTAAACCCAAATTCAAAACCATACAGGGTAACGTTTCAAATATGTTGAAAGGGCAAAAACGAACATAATACCTGCGATTTTTCAGGTATTGCAATTAAATTTGTCGCAAGTTAAATTATTACTCAAGCTTTGTAATTTTACTGCTGGTACAATAGACCTACATAAAAATAAAGTGATTTATTAATCCACATCCTCTCCAATTTTTCTAAATCTATCTATAATATTAGTCGATAGAGTTACAAGAATTGGAGAGTATGTGGGTTATATTTTTCTGTATCTATTACAGTAAAAAATTTTTTGATGTATTCCATTATTCCATGGGGGGTGCAATTTTTGTGGCTTACGATAGGTTTTTTTTTAATCTAAATTTAAGGAGCTTTACTGTGTATTTTAATAGTAATGTCGCTCCGTAATGCTACTTAATTTATACATCTAACCTAGGTTAAGACTATCTAAATATATTTTGTACAGTATTTTGGCTTCGTTCGACGACGGAACGGCCAGTATACTGTTACACCACCCAGTCTGCCGTATGTTAACTATACTGCCCAACTGTCTCCTGAGTCTCTCGGTCCGAACTCATTCCATCAAAACGTGGTAAATGTCTTCAATGACGCCGCAATTGCTACAATAAAGGCTTACGATAGCTTACGTAGGAGAAGTCGAAATACTAAGTGTCCAGCTTGACGTGCTCTTGACCTTGTACGTAAGTTTCTTTTATTTTTTTTCGTCCTCTAAGACGTAAGTACACTTTCATTTTTAACCGACTTCAAAAAAGGTGGGGTTCTCAATTCGACTGCATGTTTTTTTGTATGTATATATGTGACGCGATAACTCCGCAGGTTTTTATTTGAAAATTGACGTGAAAATTAAATTATATCTAGTTTTACAATTTTGCCTCCTTTTTAGTACTCTACCACTACTTACGTACATAATTGAGGTGAATAATGTAATGTAATATAATGTTATTCATATTACATTCGTTTACATATTTCAAAAGACAATAAATGCGTAACACGTACTTTGTTTACGAATAAATTTAGTGAAAAAAAATTAAACTAAAAACGAAGGTCAAATTAAATCACTTTCTGTTTGATGAAATGTTAATCTTAGAATCGACTTTGACCTACCACAATGTAAAGAAACCAACGTTTCATTATCGATATTAATTTGTTATGTAAAACGACTGCACCTTAAGCAATATTGCTTGAACTTCACATAGAGCAGAGTAAAAAGAAAATATCTTCTTTTGAAATCTTTTACCAATTTACTTGTGGTGCGAAACTATTATTATCCTGGTAGCGTATTTAGATGAAAAGCATTGTAATTCGAAGTATAAATTTAAATAATTTGTTAATACAAAAATCGAACACAAAGAAAAATTCCATCGGTCTGACAGGACTCAAACCTGTGTCTGTATGCCAAACTAGAGCCACCGCTATACCATTTAAGCTACAGATCGAAGAAGCAGACCTTATGAATTTCTTTGCGTGTTTGTAACACATCTTTTGTATTGGGTTTTTTCAGCTTTTGTCGCCGTATTCATGTTCGAAGAAATTTTTCTTTGTGTTCGATCTTGGTAGTAATACATGACAGTCAATAAAAATGTATATAAAAAAAATCTATATTTTTTTGTTCGAATGTTTAAAAGTCATATTTGTCGCAAACAATGAAGAAGAACATTGTGATGAAATAAATCTATTCATCAGAGAACGTTTATAATCATTGGAAAACGTCTAAAGTCCCCAACCCAATAGCAGTAGAGCTCCTTTAAGGGTGCTAGTGAAGTTACAGGCCCATGGAACTTGTCAATTTATGTCTCAGGTTGACTGGCGCAGCGGCAGTACCTCATGCGATTGAAAGCTCAGACTGCCACTGCACTGCTATCGACAGACGTGTCGCACGTTATTACCTGCCGCACAATTTGCTCGTCTCGTCACTTAGTATCATAAAACAACACAGTGTACTAGGTTTTATGCCTGGTCATAACAGATGTAAAAGGTCAAAAGAAACATTGCCTCAATACATTGGGTCAGATGGTCGGTTCGTAACAGAATGGGTGCGGCGGAGATGAGTCCGTGTTTCTCAACGTTTCTGTCTCCAAGGTCTTCCGAACTCTAGCGCATTGCCATTCGTGAGACGCGCCAAAGCTGGTGCGAACGTGTTGCCTTAAAAACCTACATACTGGAGTAACACATTAGTGCTTACTATGGCAAAGTTTTTATTAGTGGTATTGGCGTGCCTCTGCGCTCTTGGTAAGTAATGATTTACTCTTCTAAATATCAGTTCACAGGTACGCTAATTGAATAATTTTATTATTTTGCTAGAAATGTATTTTAAAATAAAAAAGCACTTTTAATAAATATTAGAACGACTTTAATACTAATTTTTGTGTTGTACCTAGTACCTTTAAAAAACAAGATAATTGCCAAATTATTTTATTATTCAATATCACGATAACAAAAAGACTTCGTTTCAAAATGGTTTCTAACGAGGTGTAGCTTGTAAACAAAAAAAATGAATTAAATTATCCACGGGTGAGTGCTTATAGAACAATTGAACAATTAATTTCTAATTAGCAAATGGATTTCAAAGAAGACAATGGACATTTAAATTATGTTTCCTTTTTGATTGGAGAATTATTTGTTTAACTTACACGACAAATTATCATGTCTATTATTGTCTACTTATGTCAGATATATAATTGTATGTAATTTGATATTATCAGTGGATTGTATACATGATACAAAATAGACTGCTTATTGATCTCTAGTTAGACAAATTTGGACGTCTCATAATTAAAAAAAATCAAATATTCTATTGAAAGTTTTACAATCTCCTAAATAATAAGATTGGTTAGATTTTTCGGTCTCAACACACGTAAGAGTATTACATATTTATTTGTAAAATACTAGCAACTTCGCATGATTATGTTACTAATATCATAAACAGTAACTTTTGTTCCATGACTTTTTACAAAACATACATATTTAATTTGCAGTACCGGCACGCTATGATGGCCGTTTTGACGTTTCTCCGCCCATTAAGTTTCGTATGTGATGTGCAGTAAAATTTATGTATGTATAATTTTAAGACACAGCTCGGCATTTGTTTTTTTGAAATTCGAAATTTTTAAAAACGAAATCACTTATAGCATCGCACAACTTCTACCTCCGGTCAAACTCGTGTCAAAGCTCTATGCAAAACATAACAAAGCAGTTTCGAATTGACGTTGCTTCGAAAAGAACAAACCACGGAAGAAAGAAAAGAATGGAAACGGCATCAAGCAATATTTGTATAAAAACCGGTGTCGCCACACGCACACATTTGAAAACGTAATCTTACATTAGTACTAAGATGACATAATTTTGATTGGTTATAAATTATGAAACGAAAATAGACAATAATAAAAAACTATTGGTAAAAAAAATTTAAACTTATTTGGATCTAATAAGGTTTTATTATTACTAGTCACATAAAAACTAAGAATCCTATGAACATAAACTTCTTGGAACAAAAGCAAAAGTTGACAGTCTATAGATAGGGATGTGACATTTGATTGATATCGACATTATGTTTCATAACTAGCGGAATATTGAACTATACGCATTGTTTTATATTTGCTATAATTAGGGTTAATCACGAAGTATATAGAAACGGCATTTAAAGCAATTTCTTCGAGAACTAGCATAGCTGACTTTTACACTCACACATTTGTTACCAAACGCATAAGGTTTTACTACACGCAAATATTAATTGATATTAGCTACGCAAGCGTGTGCGTATACGTAGTTACATGCTACAATCACAGTATTAATGATTTATTATACTGTCATCGTACTTTCATTAACCTACTAGATTTCCAGTCAATGCGATCACTGGAAGGGTTGAAATATTAAAACACAGTCATCATAAAAATCTTTATTCTCCCTTAAATATGATATATTTGTTCAACAATTACCTCTTTCTGAACTGACTGAACATGACTACAGCTATAGCGTCGACGAGCTTGTCAAGAAAATGAAGATACTTATTTCCGAAGGCGAAGAAGCGTATTATTTGTTTCATGAAAACTTGACGAAAAATAACTGACAATGCTTCAGAAATGTTTTCACATTTAGATGTGGTCTATAATTTGCAACTCTGTGTTTCATGTCGTACATTACCTGATTAACCAAATTATTTATTTCTTAATGAATTTTTCGGTGTTTATTCATATGTATATAATTTAATGTGATGTCATGAAATGCCTATAACAAATGGTGCTGCATTTAGTAGGTACCCAGCTTTTACGGCCTGTTGCTTTTTTCCATTTTCTTATTTTCTGTTGCCATTTTCTCCTTTGAAAAGGATCCGATGGGAAACTAAAAAAATCAATACAAAAACTGAAAAGTAAATCATGACTGTGATAAAACTAAGAACTCAAGCGGACGAAGGTGACGTATAATAAGCAAGTAGGGAGATAGGAATCATGTAGATAAGGGAAAGAAAATCTCCAATCTCATAAAGTCTTCATTTGATACTCCACGAACTTACGTGCATTGTAAAAATAGCGACACTATACCTCTTCTATCTATATTTCTTTTTTTTTTCATGAATATATCGTTTTTACTTAAATTGAAAATTTAAAAAAGTATGGCTAGTGTTGGGACCAAACATTTAAGTAATCAAAATTGTGTTTTAAATACCTGTAAACAATTTTTGTTTACACATTGGTACAGCATGATAAAAAAAAAGTTGAACTAAACCAAACCCGGGTTTCTAAATACACAGTTTCTACATATCGATAATTTGATTACAACACGCGGACCCAGTACCAAGTGTAATACGACACTAGTGCAAGCAATTCATTGAACGTCATTAAAATTGTTCTTTTGACGGCTAGCAACCAATGTATATTGTTATTACCGAGTTGCAAGAAAATAGTTTTGTTTCGAAATTATAGTATTGTATTGTTGAAAATATTAGAAAATACAGAGTTTTAGTACTTACCGATGAAATGACATCACTCCCGGAGTATTTTTTAAACTTTTATTTTTTAACTTTTTGGCTTCTTAGGCGACATGATATAATTGCACAATTCGACATATTTCTATTTTATCCACAAAATAATCATGTATCACATTTGGACGACGACAGACGCGCTGTTGACACTCATATGCCCGTCTGGTGATAAGCTAACGCGGACTTCGCCCACTAATCAGTCTATTACTAGTATTTATGTGGTTTGCGGAACAAACTGTGATTGTGATAATGTATAGTTTTAATTTGACTTTGGATTTTGGATATTGTTACTGCATTATTGTTAAAAACTTATAGATGCGACTCGCACATGATTATATTTTTTTCGAAAATGAATTGAGATTTCACCTTACTATTGTAATCTGACAAAACGGCCATCATAGTGTGCCGGTACTTTAATAAAGTTTTTGTTTTTGTTGTACAACGTAACTGACACTTTTTAGATCTGTCTTTGGTAGTAATGGTTGCTCCGCTATTCCCGATGCTCGTTTTGCATCGTACCGCACTGAGTTGTCACTGTTTAGAGCATTTTATTTAAACATGTTTATTTTAGTAGGAAAGTAAAATCTGATGAGCTGTGATTGAAATTAAGGGAGTTAATTGATCTAAAGTACGAACGTTTTCTTAGTATGGACATTATACCCATTTCGTCATCAATGCGTATTTGTAATTCTTTTTTCTGTTTATTTTTTAAACATGTCAAAATATAGATTATTAATATTTGCTAAAGTATTTAAACACGTATCTACCTATAAAAAACAACTACAATATTATTTTTGAGTCAATAATTTGTAGCAAATATTTAACAGGAAATAATAGTTTGTCGCCAATGTACCTACTCAAATTTCAATATATAATACGCATATTAAAATATAATAAGTTCCGAGAAAACCCGGGATTTGTAAAAGGGAATGTTCACGTTATTCTTTAGTTTAACTAAATTAACCCCCTCGGTACAATTCGTCTACTTTCCCGATCGGTCCACTGTCACTATTCGTCTACTTTCTATTCGGTCCACTTGTTTGACACAATACGTCGATTTCGTATTTCGTCAACTTTCCAGATCGGTCTACTTTCCCGATATTAACTCCCTCAATTCCGATTATTGCTGATGAGTTATTTATTATAAGGCATGGAACAAAAGTTGTTGTTTATGGTGTAAGTAATATAGTCCTGCGAGATTGTTAGTATTTTACAAATAAGCTTGTATATAAACTACTGCTCATTATCTGCAGTATTTCTGTTGTGTACTTAAATGCAGAGCTACAGAAAAGTATGATCTTTAGATTATTTATTTAGAGCTGAAATATTATTAGAAAGTGTTTTCATAAATCTAAATATAGGAAATGAAACTATTTTTCCGGACTTAAATCGCGTATTTTTGGTTTTTCAAACAAAATAACGTTACGGGCCGTTCACAGATCCCATGGTCAAAAAAAAAAAAAAAAGGGTTGACCATGGGATGACACCGTGACCATGGGACCTGTAAAGGGCCCGAAACATTGGTTTGTTTGAAAAAAGAAATATACGCGATTTATGTCCAGAAGAATAGCTTCATTTCCTGTATAACAATCGCGAAAACCTAAGAACTCGATATGAATCCGAATATACTTAAAATTCTATATCAAGAACAAAAATCTAACAAGGGCCTCATCATTTACATTTAGACTTGCATAATTAAAATGATTCTTGTATGTACCGTTCTCTAAGTTACAAAATATGCACTAAGTAATGTGCAAAACAGCACGCCAATGACCAATAACGTGGTAAATACCCGAGGTGTGCACATTTCGAAATTCGCATCACGTCAGCAGGACGCATTCACGCATGTCAAAGCGCAATCTTGACGGAGAGATTTAGTGAGGCGATTCTAAAAATAAACTTTTTACTAGGAAGGTTTATAAAACGATAAAGCTTTTTAAATAAATTTGTAAATAAGATATGTAAAGACTCCATTTACTTTTGTACATAAAAGAAAGGGATCGTATGATTGTTGACAATTCATAAACGATGTTTAAGGACTTGTTTGTCTGAATAAAACGATGTTTCGTTATTCAGATGAACGAAAACAAGTTTGTTGAATGAAGTTTATGGCGTATTTCAACGCGAGCCTAGACTTTTGGAAGTGAGGTGTGGGGATGCCTCTCGCATCCCGCAATCAGCTCTCTTAAAATTAGTTTGAATAAAATAAGAACAGGCGGAGAAAATTTGACACAGATCCAACCCTTTTTTTCTATATCAAAGGATCCAACGTTGACAAGCGCCCGATGGCGAATGAAGGGACAACGAGCGGCGCGGTGTGTTGTTAAAGCGCTGGGCAATTTTCAAGTTTTGGGATAAATATGAATTTGATAACTATAGTGCTTCAGTGGAAAAACAAAAATTTTTCAGGTTCTCTGTTGAATTTAAAGAGAAATACCTCCATACAAAAATTATTTCAAAATATTAAACAGGATATATTGTTGTATAAGGTGTTAATTCGAAAGAGTTACACCCGAAAAGAGGTAATTCCACCCATTAGCACGAATAAATACCTATAACCTTTAATGTTGGGACCCCTATAAATCAAGAAAAATAAATAAATATAACGCACACACTCAACATAGCCCCGCACTAGGGAAACCCTGTGTCGCGGGTGCCATGGACACACATATAGACAACCACAAATTACACCCAAACTCACGAGACAAATCCGATTGAGCGATGATAAAAACACTCACCATTATCGTGTACGCATTTTACGGTCCTCAGAGCAATATTTACATATTTCGACCAATGTCACCATTTTTAAATCAAATGCAGTCTGCGTCTCGGGTTAACCTTCAACGCAGAGGACGTCAACAAATTTGCATATATATTATCTATACAATTTTAATATATTATGTTCATTTAGTGTTATTTGCCGAAGATGAAATACAGGGTGAAATACCTGTAAAATACTAACAACTTCCCTGGACTATACTAACATCATACTCAAGAGCAATAAAATATTATAAATTTACCAAAAATAAACTTGTAGGTTTTGTTGCACTATCTGATAATTTTAGGTCTATTATGGTAGCAGGGTAATAAGTTCAAAGTACAATTGCCTACCTCTACCCCTGTGTCTGTATTTTGCATCAGACTGAGTATTTACGCTAGCGCTTTTCTTTGTTACCAGATCTCCGTTTAGAGCGATATATTTAAATATTTTTATATTTGTTTGAAAATAAAATTTGATGAATATTAAAATTCGGGAAAGAAAAATTGTTGTTTATGATGTAAGTAATAGAGTCCTACGAGGTTGTGAATATTTAAAAATTCCCAGTTTAAAATCATATGCAATGCAATATTGCCTTAAGGAAACATGAAAACATTTAGAATTATCAATAGAAGGTATGACAGGCAAAGTGCTTGACGAAGAAAATTCCCGGTATTCATTCTGCAGTTCGGAACAAAAAAGGCACAACTAACATTTGTTTCAAAATTGAAGTATATACATATTCGGGATTAGGAAAAAGTGTATTGAACAAATTTTTCGTAGGTTTCTTTCTCAATAATTGTTGGATATATGTTAAGCTCATACAGGTACAACCGACATCAGCAATCAGATGTTTCACCAAAAAAAGTGGACATTATACTGCGTGGTAAATCGTGGATTTATCCTCCAATGATTATAAGTACACTATTTCCTTTGTATTTTAATTTAATTAATTAACTAATATAATAAACTAGCTGTAACTTACCTGGTCACAGAACCTTAACTAGGAAGAGCGGGGTCTCCTAGCACAAATAATTATTTTGCTTAAAAGGAGTTTCCTAGCCAACTTGCTGTAAATTAAGTTTACAGAACATAAATAATAGTTATTTGTTATACAAGGCTGCAAAGTTGTTGTTTGACGCGAGTGCTTGCATTGAAACCTGAGCAAGCGAAGGAAGCAAAAGCTTTCTGAGCGTAGCGAGGGTTTTTTTAGGCACGAGACGTTTTTTTAGGCCGAGCGAAATACACAACTTTTCACCTCACTATAGCGAGGAAAATGGTAAATCAAAGAAAAACAATTGAACTATAAAACTTCAGTATTTTCAATGAAAAGAAAAAAAAATATCTTCGGATGCGTTCTGAATTAACACCTCATCAATTTTTATTCTTGTTTGTACTTATAATTTTGTGTGATTATTGAAATTATTTTAGTTCTTCGGTGTATTAAAACAATTTAATAAACACAATTAGTTATATATTACTTAAATAAGTAACGTATGACAAATCGCGTAGTTGAACGTGTCATTATCTTTTATTTCATCGAAAGAAAAACTTTGGTGCACCGCAGTCCATCGTTAAGCTCGAATTTCAAAAACTTTTTCCACGCTAGCGTGCAAAAAACGCTTTTCCGCGCAGATTTCTAATGAGAAAGAAAGGCTTCCCGAGCTAGTGAGGTGAAAATACTTTTATTTTTATTTATTTCTAACAATTGATTATAATATTACTGAGTTCTTAGGTTTTCGCTATTGTTACACATAGTAAATGAAACTATTTTTTCGGATTTGACGTCAACCGTGACCATGAGACCTGTAAAGGGCCCGAAACTTTGGTTTGTTTGAAAAAACAAATATACGCGATTTAAATCCGGGAAAATAGTTTCATTTACTATATAATATTATTGTTATACTTCCTCTTTTCAGAAGAGAACCGCACGCAACAATGGGACGCAAGTTCGTTGATATAACTACAAATAATTTCAAACGTTCTTTTTATTACTTTTAACAGCAAACGCGCAATTTAAAAATCAATTCCAATCATCGTTTGGCCAAAGTTCCTTCGGAAATTCTGGAATCCAGCGTCAACAACAAAGCTCGTTTGGGACACCAAGAAATCAATATCAACAAAATCAATACCAACAAAACCAATACCAACAAAATCAATACCAACAAAATCAATACCAACAAAACCAGTATCAACAGCAATCAGCAAGACAGAGTGTCGGATCTTGCAGGGAGAGCAATGAACGAAGTCCTGTTTCAGGAAGTTGTGACAGATACATCGAGTGTATTGTAAGTAAAATTCAGTATCATATATGGTTTTATTTATTAAGTTTGCTTCTTTTTAGCAAGTTGATGACTGTACTTATTTTGGCTCTATATTTACGTGATATTTACTAATCAGTAAGTGTTTTTATAGTGGTGCATCCCTTCTACAAGAAATCTTCCAGTAGAATACCATAACATTAGCTAACATTGTCCATTTGAATGACGATTATAATAACATTACACTAAACGAGGGCGTTATTCTAAAGTATAACAACAAAATACCTCATATTATATTACTTACACCACTTACATTATTTACTTTAGTACTAACCACATTCGACCGAATATGTAACATACTTTATATATAATACAATATTGGAGTTATATGTATATGCGTGTAATGAATGCTCTTTAGTGTCAGAGTTTACTGGGGTGCGATCGCTCACCATATGGTACTGGCAGAAAATCAGCGCTGTTTGATTGACATAATTTACAGTATTTATGCTGAGTCTGGGCCATTTAAACACAAACTGTTGCAAATGGTATGACCAGTATAAAATTTATGTTTTTCTCTACAAATAAGTGATTATATCAATGTGTACTAATTTATGTTCGGGGTCATTTTCAAGCTAGTGTTCTCGTCCTAATTATAGTAGCAATTTTTGGTATTTAAATATTCTAGAATGTTAAGTACCATGAAGTAGTGTTACTTAATATTCGAATGTAGTATCCTGAAAAGTGATTTAATAATTAACAATAATCTACTCCACTACTCGCATACTCAAATAATAAAAATTGCCACCGAAATTAGGTAAACAAAACTAGCCTGAAAATTACCCTTCTATGTGCTTTAGTGTCATACCTTGTTGTTTCTGCTTATGTTTGTTCTGAATAAACTTTTTATCTATTTAAAATACCCAGTTTTACCCAGCGCCCAAATAGATTTACTAGTACTTCTATGACACTCGGAATTGGGAATTGTTTTAAGAGATATATTGGAAGTGTTGATGTAGTCCACAAAGGCGCCTGTTTGGTATGAAAAAGCATTCACTTTCACCTTGAAAAGATCTAAGTTATTTATGACGAGGAATACAATTATGAAGGAGAAGCAACCGCTTTGTTGGTATGTCAATAATATAAGCTAAATAATATATCAGCTCGTATATTTGTTTTTTTAATAACTGCAAGTGACGGGATGAACAAGTCGAGCACCTGATGGTAAGCTACACGCCTGTTCCTAATAGTTACAGTGCCACTCAGAGCTTTAAATTGCAAAGATCTGAGGAGCACTACCACCGCGCCCTTCATCCTGAGACATAAGTTGACAAGTCCCATGTGCCTGTATTTTCACCAGCATTACCCTTCAAAACCTATCTAATTCACCTAATGTGGAATGCGTGTAGTAAAATCACGTATAAAGATAGTGTAGTTTTTATACGCGATTGAAAGGGTACATTTAACAACCACTACAAACCATACCAAATTTTAATTTTGTTACACAGAATGGAACAGCAGAAGAAAAAACTTGTCCAGATGGTCTTCGATTCAACGCCAATAGTAACTTCAATGTTTACCCTTGTCAGTACCCTAACGAGGTACCCTGTTTGGAACGCTCTTCTTTACGTAAGTTGACATTGTTATTCAACGTCTATATCTTACATCCAACTAAAGTTTTTCATGTAGGTAATACAATAATGCGATTTTCATCCATAAAAACCGTGATAGCCATTAGGCTTTGATTGATTGACCACCGCTTCTCAAGGAGAGGCTGTGGGTTCGAAAACGGGCTCGCATTTCTGAATTATTGGGAATTTATGGGCGAAATTTTATTTGAAACATACCATGAGCTTTTCGATGAAGGAAAACATCGTAATGAAACCTGTACGTCGAAGAAGGTTCACTACCCTCGGAAATCGTCTGAAGTCCCCAACCCGCATGGGCCTTCGACGCGGACCATAGCCTAAACCATGGTCCGAGAAGAGACCCGCAGGAGACCGTCCCCAGCAGTGGGACGTATAAATGATGAATTTTATCTAGTATCAAAGAATCAGAGTTACACCTACTAGACTATCAACCGTTTACGTTATGTAATTAAACAACATGTCTAGTCGTTAGTAGTAGTTAATAAGACTTCAAAATTATGATGTACCTATATTATTAACACCTTTTTATGCTAAATCTGAGTTGAACTACCTGTTTGCCCTTTAAAAGTCATCAAGTAAATTTATAAAATTCCGATCGCAAATTCTAAGAACAACAATTCACTTGGAGAAGAGCTTTTATGGCATGAAAGTCATAAAAAAACGAACTACGTGAAAAAATTTCTTTATTTTCATAAGAAACTTACCGAATTCTTACTCTCACAAAAAACTTTACTATTCTACTTCTCTTTCTTTATGTAGTCAACTAGGACTTATTTTAGAATGATTCTTGTTTATTTTTTAGCTATTTCTAAAATAAAATAGAAACGCGGAGACAAGTAGAAAGGACAAGGTTAATTGTAAAGACGCTGCAAGGTCGGCCAAGTGGAAATGCCAGAATCACGTAATTCTTGGAACAGAATAATAAAGTTTTGTATAGTGTTAACAGTAATGTGTATAATTCAGTGATTGTATAGAATACCTAGTCATTCTATACAATACTGGGCTTCTTTGCATAGATGTGGCAAAATATTAAATAAAAGAGAAAAAAAACCCCTCCTGTGGGTTTTTTTTATTGATTAGGTTAGAACATGAAAAAACCGAATTTTTTTGCGTTTCTGAGCTGGATCGATAATTATTATAAATTGGTATCGATAATATTTTTTTAACCATAGCTAAACATTCTATGCTTCTAACAAAGAAAAACTAATGTTCCTACTTTACATTCTGACATGAGATCACTTAATATAACAGCTTTGCTTGCATGCTTAGATTATCAGTTTTCGTTGCTACTACAATATTAAAATATTTTGTGGTGTAGGTAATATTATATAAAAATAGGGTTTTTAAAAAAAAAATATCGTTTGTAATTTACCTACCAAATCTTCTAATTACCTTTTTAACACACAAGCACTTCTTTTATCACATTACTTTGTGCAACTTCCATTAACAAATTTTGTATATTGCCTAATGCATGTTCGGCATTGTATAGTACCTAGACCAAGAGCGTAATATATAGTTTATTTCATACACTCACATTTTTTTAAGTATTATACAGAATGCCTAAGTATTGTATAGAATACCAGATTACATACGTTGCCGATGACAGTATATGGAGTGATGGTAGAGTTATTGTCCTTAGATTGACCTGCGTATAGAATTTTATAAACGTGCTTGGTGACCTTTTTCATAATAGCACTTGAGTCTATTTGAATAGACAACAATAATATTTAAATATTAAGTATTTTCCTCCTTCGTTAGAGAAGAAAGAAAAATGATAATGTTGGTAATTTGTGGTTTACTGACAACTAATGACACTTTAAAACGTCTTTGCAGAGCCTGCTCAACCAACTGACGATTGTCCCCACCAGTTCGGATATTTCAAACTAGGTGACGCTCGCAACTGCAGCGCTTTCCGGAACTGCGTGAATGGCGTAGCATACGATTTCACATGTCCCGAGGGTTTAGCATTCAGCTCCGAGACCTACCGCTGTGAATGGCCTGATGAGGTCGCTGATTGCGATGCTGAAGGTAATGAAATAATGATCTTTGTTGGATTTTTGCTCAAAAATGCACTAACCATCCAGGATTGGTATCCGTGATTTTTTTTATGGTACCATGTGATGAACAAACAAGTCACACGACTTGTTCGTTCGCCTGGTGGTAAACGACTTTCTTTGTGACTTAAAACAGGCGTGTCGCTTACCACCAAGAGCACTATTTGTTCGCCCCGTCACATGGTATCATAAAAAAAAGAAAGTACTGAGTAACCACAACAGCAAAAGTTATAACTTTAAATACTCCACATGGATGTGTGCTAAAGTAATTTCAAATTACTTAACATCTTCTTTACTTTCAGCTTTCCTCGGCTTCCGCTGTCCCGCAGTGCCAGAATCTAGAGAACTTGGACCGCCTGCTGGTTACAGATATTACAGGTATACTCCTCATAATCTTGTTATCGGTTCGTTACTTCTTTTATTTTAGGATTATATTGACCCTGAATAGTACGTTGCTACCTAGACTACGCTGTCCGTGGCCGCGTAGAGATCTTCCCTCATACAGGTATTAGGAAACAAGGGGCACAACAGTAAGTACTGCATGGACTGTGTTGGGGCACCGCAGTCACATTGGGTTAGACTAGCTTCCCAGAAACCCCATTTACACATCGTGTCTCTGCAGCGTCCTACCTGAGTGTGGAGTCGATTTAAGGACTTCCACACAGGCCACCGCAGATGGTAACCTCATTATAATGACACAATCACGTGCATAAATATGTATTTAAGTAACGAAATTACAAACAATTGATAAGCTAAAACGCTTGACGACTTTTTGTAATATTTTATCGGATAATTATAGCTGTACATAACTAATATTTATGGAATGAAAAGATTATTGGAAATGAAACTATTTTGGTTCATCTTTGTCACTAGTAACCATGGGACCAAAGAGACGGAAATAAAGGTTTGTTTGAAACTATAAACAAACATATGCAATTTTAGGCCTCCAAATATTAAATAGTTTTAATTAATATAGCCAATGATGATCGAACTTAAATATTAGCAACATCTATTAATGTCACCTCTCATACCTTTCAGTGTTATGCCTTATTGGCACCATAATGTACTTGCTGGGCAACAAAATTACTGAGTTATTAATTATACTTACTCATTGATTTTAAAGTTAATAGCAGTAGAGCTCCTGCGAAAGATTTCGTCCAGGGAAGTACTCCCACCTTACTTATGTCTCAGGGTGACGGGCGCAGTGTATTTACTGCCCTCAGATCTTTACGAATTAAAGTTCTGAGTGGCACTGCAACTATTATGGATAGGCGTGTCGCTTACCACGAGGGGCTCTAATCTCAGTACTTCTTCTTCTTAATCGCTTCCTCACTGCTAAGGATCGTGACTCCACTTCATCTTGCCCACAATTTGCCTCCATTGGTTCCGCTCAGTCGCATGATGTAGTGTGGCGCTGAAAAGTAGCTCCAGTTGTTCGGAGATCTAATCCGACCACCTTTTGGGACTCCTGGCCCCCGGTCTCTTCCCCTCCACCTTCTCTGTCACCATCAAACGTTCTCAAAAAATCGCAGTACAGACTACTGAAAAAACCAATCTCAAAAGCTCGTTGAATTAAATTTGTTTGCCAAATTTTATTGAAATCGGTTACCGGAAATTGCCACCCTTAGAGATGGAATATTTTCTTCAATTTACATGGGACTCGTCTGGGAAGCGCCTCCTCCTTTTTTTGAAGTCGGTAGAAAAAGCGTTATTTAACAATAGGCTTTTTCTCCCGATATTTTAGTGTAGTGTCACACTTCATGGTCACCGCTAAGACAACTGTAATTAGAGATAATGATTTAATAATAACCTTGAGAATCCTAAAATATCAATTTGCAATGTATCACAGAAACCCAAAAGTGAAATACGAGGTCGCATCAAATTTGAAAATAATATTTACATTAGTGACAAGAATTTAATCAAATTGACAATTAGAGGTAACGAAATTCATAAAAACAAGTTAAAAACCAATGGCCATGATAATCAAGAAATAATGTTAACATAATGAATTTCTAGTTTAATCGGATAAATGACCGGTCACTAATAATCTATCACGACCGGTCGCTTCGAAGATGTAAATGTCAAGCAGAAGAGCGGACGAATAACCTTGAGGTTACGTAGTCTTGTTTTATCAGAAATGCCACTGGTGTGAATCATGTAATGTAATGTGTTGTTTTAATATAAAAGGCAGTACAGTCGATGTTCTAAGACACCTGACCCCCTTTACCGTTTATTTGGTTCTGAGTAGATCAGTGTGATGAAAGGTGCTATACAAATTTACCCTTTAGTCTGTGAGCCGTGAAATTCATTTTGGTATGACTTCCTTGTTATATCATCAATGAATGACGATCTAAGAAACTTTTAAGCCAATTAGATCTTTAATTACATTTCATAAATACAATTTTTAACCAAAAAGCTGGAATTCCTTGGCACTTTCCTTCTGAATGCGTAAGAAAGCTCTCAGAATCAAAAGATCGACTAAGGGGGTTCTTAGGGCATCTACTGTACAACAGTACAAAAGTTGAACTTACACTTTAACGTACTTATGCAAGATTCGTTTTTGAGTTTATTTTATTGGAAAGTAGAACATATCTATAGATGCGGTATCTATATCACAGGTTGTTGTACCCGTCTTCTTATCGTGTCGACACTTCTTGTATTTTAGGTCTATATTGATTTAGAACAGTGTTCGATTCCCGCGTGTTGCTAGAAATTTTCGAAAATCTATGAATTTTTTTTTTGCAGTTTTATTTCTTTTAAAAAATAAAGGAATGTTTCCTTTAAGTAAAAGTTTCTATCTCCAGTATTTAGAGTACTTTCCCTCCAGGTGGCATTACAAATTTCCACCCTGTATATACAAATTTATTGTTAGTTACAAAGTATTATTACGTTTTGAATATCTTCACTATTTGTTATCTATAAACCATCACACCTTTTAAATTCAAATTACATACAAATATAAAATCATATTATTGTAAGAAAATAAACCTTAAGTGGTATAAATTGATACATATTACTCAAAATCAATATAGCATTAGTTCCAAAAGTCTAATTACAACTGTTGTCAACCACCAAAATTCTTACTTAGAAAGACCTTGTACGTTCTGACAATATAAGAAAATTTACTTATGCTACCTATTTAACTTCTAGTCTTAGGTACCTATCAAACCCCACAAGTACGTATTTAAAATAACTGTTTAAAATTAAAGGTTACTTGCTATTCTCTATATTATTTTGCGTACGTCAATACAAATTACAGGTAATTTTATGCTTTTCATTTAACCAATAATAATGTGCAGTTACGCTAAGTGCTCGCAAACACATATCAACACGATTTAGTCAAGACATTGAATAAATCCTACCTTATAAGTGTTTTCTATATGATAGTAATAAATTTAGTATATCTAATATACTATCTAACATACCTAATCTACGTATCCGCCTCTGGCTAATTTGCAGATTAGTTTTCTTACCCAAATTCGGTGGTAATTTTTACTATTTAAGTATCAATTATATTATCATTATCCATTAAATTATATATCAGGACACTACACTCGTATATTTAAAAAAACCTGGCTCATACAATACTCTAGAATATTCAAATAATAAAGTTTTCCACTGAAATTAGGTAGACGAAACCAATCTGAAAATTACCCATCTGATCTTAAACTAGGAAATTTCTTGTAGATACTATGAGAGTATGGAATTTAACTCCCGGGCCAATAACTATAGCACACAGATCAGAACCGTTGGTTACTGGTTCCAAAAAAACCAAGACCTCCTCACTCAAAGCTGAGTTGTAAATGCATATGTTAGTATTTATCATAATTAGTGAGAATCCGGATAATGCCTACAAACAGCGAAAAGTGTTACTTTATTTTGAGGCCTTTTTAACCGACTCAAAAAAAAGAAGGATGTTCTCAATTCGGTTGTATTTTTTTCTTGTATGTAGTTTACGCGATAATTCCGGCCTTTGTGAATCTATTTTGATGATTATGTTTTTGTCGGAAAGAGGGTACCTCAGTGTTGGCCCCATTTAAATTTGAAAAAAATATAAGAGGGTGAAAAACTAGAGGATAAATTTATAATAACCAATTTCAGTAAAACTTGGCAAATAGATGTAATTCCACGAACTTTTGAGGTCGGTTTTTTAGTACTCTGTACTAAGACTCTGTACTGTATTCATTTTGATAGATTCTGGTCTAACTGAAAATTGTACGTAGATACCAAATATAAGTCCAATCTAATAAGAAAAATAAAACACAATTTGTTTGATATTTTTCAGGTCAGATAGCGACTGCCAACGATACTACATCTGCATCAACAGTCGTCCACGCGTCCTGGCCTGCGGTGGAGACAACGCCTTTGACGAACTGACGTCAACCTGTGTCTCTGCTGATGAAGTATCTGTTTGCCCTTCAGATCTGCGAGCTGCAGCTGCAAGGTCCAGGGAAGATGAGAAACAGAGATTAGCCAAGCAAATTCAGATAGATTCGATTCCTCTAAATCAGAGGAGGCGACAGTTTTAAAATTTCTGGTTTTATGTGAATACAATTTAACAAAAGTCAAAAAGAATCCTACTCGAAGTACTTTTAATTATTGAACACAAAATACCATGAAACAGGCAAAATACGTAATTTGGAGGAACAAAAGTATCAAAATTATCTGAACTATCAAACTAAATAACCAAAAGTATCTACTTACTTACATATATTATATT
>NW_020653945.1:9490908-9492572 GCF_003589595.1 Hyposmocoma kahamanoa
CAAGCTGAGTGGCCTGCCTACCCTTGCGCTTATCCCATGGACGCACCTTGCCAGGGTCGTGGTGCTCCTCGTATGTATCCTAAATGATTAAGAATAAAATCCACGATATATACCTCTCTCGTACATTGCGTATAATAACTGGTGGTGGTGTCTTCAAAATATATGTAAACTACTCCTTTCGGCACCAAAACTGCCTGCAATGGCCTACACACTGTACCTGTCACAGGAAACGACTCTAGCATGTGAAAAACAGAATCTCTCTGCATTTTATACCGGTTGCAAAGCGAACAAACATGGCGGTTATGTTAAATCTCTAGTTTGAAAAGGTTTTTTTGCAGTGCGTTATGGATTATTAGATCTACTCGTTCAAAATTTATTTCGTTCGTGCCTTTAGCGACTACAAAAGCATACACTTAATATACGTTTTCAGAGCCAGCCCAACCCACCGCCGATTGCCCGCACCAATACGGCTTCTTCCAATCACCCAATGCTGACGCCATGCACTGTGGCTCATACCGTATGTGCGTGGAAGGCAAGGCGATCGAGATGCAATGCCCACCCGGTCTAGCTTTTAACTCTGACAACGTTCGTTGTGACTGGCCTGATCTCGTTCCTTCTTGCAATGCTGAACGTAAGTAATTAAAAGTTATTATTGATACAAATAAAGAAAAATTCCTTAGATCCGAATGGACACAAACCAGCTATTTTTTTTCGCCAAACCGGGGATATCGCTCTCTCAGCCTGAGCTGAGCGAGTCAACAGAACACATCGGAACGATTCAACAGACATAATGAATTTCTCTATTTGCTTGTTGCTTATTAAACTTTCCATTTGAACATTGTTTCCAGAACATTAACAACAGCAAGTGAAAGTTCCGAGTATTGTCACCGACAAATAATCCAGAGTTGCATTTTTTCTATTTTATTTGTAATTTAAATTTCAGAGTACCTTGGTTTTCAATGCCCGCCCGCACCTATTGACGACGATGGTAACCCAATGGATGTTGTGAATTACGCGTAAGTTTATAAAATAATATCAGTATTGTTTAAAATTCATCAATTTTTTTTTTAAATGCATTAAGCAAAATTAAATGCATTAAGCATTCGCTACAGTCAAAATATACAGAAAAATTTCATCTTCAAGGACTATTAATTTAACATCCTTTAAATCCTAAAACCAATATTGGCTCCGCGGTTATACGACTAAATCAGTGTAGCCATCGTCGTAAAAAGTCGTCAATCTATTGGCATCTTTTTCTCATTCTGTCATACCTACGAAACGTTACATTTGTCTCTCTTTTCATCCCCAGGTACAAAGGTAATTGCTACGCCTTCTACTCCTGCGAGCATGGACGTCCCCGTTTCTTAACCTGCGATCAAGGATTCGCCTTCGACTCCGTTAGAGGTCACTGTGTTAATGAGAAAGAGGTTCAATGTGCTGTGTCAATGGAACCCCATTGACACAGCACTAAAAGTGTTTATGTTGCAAGTTTAGTAATATATTTATTTATAAATAAATAAATTACACTAATACAATTTTGAATAATAATTTTGGAACTTTCCAAAACTACCTAAAAAAAATATTAAAACCTTTCTAATATGAATTGGTAAGTATACTTGTAATTAAGTAATAAAAAAACCCATTTCAACCGTTTAGTAATATCA
>NW_020653945.1:9492582-9494236 GCF_003589595.1 Hyposmocoma kahamanoa
TGATATTACTAAACGGTTGAAATGGGTTTTTTTATTACTTAATTACAAGTATACTTACCAATTCATATTAGAAAGGTTTTAATATTTTTTTTAGGTAGTTTTGGAAAGTTCCAAAATTATTATTCAAAATTGTATTAGTGTAATTTATTTATTTATAAATAAATATATTACTAAACTTGCAACATAAACATTTTTAGTGCTGTGTCAATGGAACCGCACATTGAACCTCTTTCTCATTAACACAGTGACCTCTAACGGAGTCGAAGGCGAATCCTTGATCGCAGGTTAAGAAACGGGGACGTCCATGCTCGCAGGAGTAGAAGGCGTAGCAATTACCTTTGTACCTGGGGATGAAAAGAGAGACAAATGTAACGTTTCGTAGGTATGACAGAATAAGAAAAAGATGCCAATAGATTGACGACTTTTTACGACGATGGCTACACTGATTTAGTCGTATAACCGCGGAGCCAATATTGGTTTTAGGATTTAAAGGATGTTAAATTAATAGTCCTTGAAGATGAAATTTTTCTGTATATTTTGACTGTAGCGAATGCTTAATGCATTTAATTTTGCTTAATGCATTTAAAAAAAAAATTGATGAATTTTAAACAATACTGATATTATTTTATAAACTTACGCGTAATTCACAACATCCATTGGGTTACCATCGTCGTCAATAGGTGCGGGCGGGCATTGAAAACCAAGGTACTCTGAAATTTAAATTACAAATAAAATAGAAAAAATGCAACTCTGGATTATTTGTCGGTGACAATACTCGGAACTTTCACTTGCTGTTGTTAATGTTCTGGAAACAATGTTCAAATGGAAAGTTTAATAAGCAACAAGCAAATAGAGAAATTCATTATGTCTGTTGAATCGTTCCGATGTGTTCTGTTGACTCGCTCAGCTCAGGCTGAGAGAGCGATATCCCCGGTTTGGCGAAAAAAAATAGCTGGTTTGTGTCCATTCGGATCTAAGGAATTTTTCTTTATTTGTATCAATAATAACTTTTAATTACTTACGTTCAGCATTGCAAGAAGGAACGAGATCAGGCCAGTCACAACGAACGTTGTCAGAGTTAAAAGCTAGACCGGGTGGGCATTGCATCTCGATCGCCTTGCCTTCCACGCACATACGGTATGAGCCACAGTGCATGGCGTCAGCATTGGGTGATTGGAAGAAGCCGTATTGGTGCGGGCAATCGGCGGTGGGTTGGGCTGGCTCTGAAAACGTATATTAAGTGTATGCTTTTGTAGTCGCTAAAGGCACGAACGAAATAAATTTTGAACGAGTAGATCTAATAATCCATAACGGACTGCAAAAAAAAACTTTTCAAACTAGAGATTTAACATAACCGCCATGTTTGTTCGATTTGCAACCGGTATAAAATGCAGAGAGATTCTGTTTTTCACATGCTAGAGTCGTTTCCTGTGACAGGTACAGTGTGTAGGCCATTGCAGGCAGTTTTGGTGCCGAAAGGAGTAGTTTACATATATTTTGAAGACACCACCACCAGTTATTATACGCAATGTACGAGAGAGGTATATATCGTGGATTTTATTCTTAATCATTTAGGATACATACGAGGAGCACCACGACCCTGGCAAGGTGCGTCCATGGGATAAGCGCAAGGGTAGGCAGGCCACTCAGCTTG
>NW_020653945.1:9494246-9554934 GCF_003589595.1 Hyposmocoma kahamanoa
AATATAATATATGTAAGTAAGTAGATACTTTTGGTTATTTAGTTTGATAATTCAGATAATTTTGATACTACTGTTCCTCCAAATTACGTATTTTGCCTGTTTCATGGTATTTTGTGTTCAATAATTAAAAAGTACTTCGAGTAGGATTCTTTTTGACTTTTGTTAAATTGTATTCATAAAAAACCAGAAATTTTAAAACTGTCGCCTCCTCTGATTTAGAGGAATGGAATCTATCTGAATTTGCTTGGCTAATCTCTGTTTCTCATCTTCCCTGGACCTTGCAGCTACAGCTCGAAGGTCTGAAGGGCAGGCAGATACTTCATCAGCAGAGACACAGGTTGACGTCAGTTCGTCAAAGGCGTTGTCTCCACCGCACGCCAGGACGCGTGGACGACTGTTGATGCAGATGTAGTATCGTTGGCAGTCGCTATCTGACATGAAATAGCAAACAAATTGTGTTTTATTTTTCTTATTAGATTGGACTTATATTTGGTATCTACGTACAATTTTCAGTTAGACCAGAATCTATCAAAATGAATACAGTACCTACAGAGTACTAAAAAACCGACCTCAAAACTTCGGTGAATTACATCTATTTACCAAGTTGTATTGCTATTGGTTATTATAAATTTATCTTCTAGTTTTTCACCCTCTTAGGCGAAATATTTTCTTAAAATTTAAATGGGGCCAACACTATGGTACCCTCTTTCCGATAAAAACATTATCATCAAAATAGATTCACAAAGGCCGTAATTATCGCGTAAAATACATACAAGAAAAAAAATACAACCAAATTGATTAGATTGACTAGATTTCACAAAATAATTGAAAGAAAAATAAACGACACTTTTCCCTCCAAAAGGTCCAGAGCGAATCCCCCTAGAATTTTGATTCAGAACTATAAAGAGCGCTTTTATCACATTGTTTATGAAATTATAATTGACAGATTATAGCAATGATATTATACTAATTATGGTACCGGAGTAAAATATATGTATATTTTCTACTAAGAAAAAATATACTATTTGTTTGCAACTTCGCAACACGGTGCATACAGTGTATTTTTTATCATCATCCAATTTTTTCTAAGCATTAGGTATCGTTCAAAGACACCACTTTAAAAAACAATAGTGGATCAGATTTGCACAATAAAATTACAGACACATGGGACTTGTCAACTTATGTCTCAGGATGACGGGCGCAGAGGCAGTGCCCGTCAGATCTTCGCGATTTAAAGCTGTCAGTGGCACTGCAACTGTTATGCACAGGCGTGTAGCTTACCATCAGGCGCACGACTTGTTCGCTTGATATTATAAAAAAATACTCTTTCGACCCTACCGGGAATCGAACTTAGGTTCTCCACATTTAGTGCTCACAGTATTAACAGGCGCCATGCGACAATTCCTGTTGCAGAAATCAAAATCAACCGAATTGGTTGTTTCTACTTCAATCGTTGTTCGCAAACAATAATAACAAAAGTAACATCCGTGTTTTCATTTTGCCGTAAACTTTTATACTGAGCTCCTGAGTTAGGGTTTACCGACAGAACTACTGAGAATCGTAAAAGTACCAGTAGTTCTATCAACAGAACATTACAACAGAAGTAGTGGGAATAGAGGTGCTTGAAGTCAGTGTCGACTGCATGCAGTCTGTGTATAACAACTTTGAGCGCAAGCTCGAAGTGCAGACTGCATAGTCTGTCTGAGAGCAGCCTAAATATCTTACTATAGTAACCTCGATGATGTGAACGCACGTTTCGTCTGATTGACTTAAACTACGAAACGAACTAGGTACTTAAAGATTTCCGTACACCGGAGCTAATAGGCTAATGAAAAAAATATATACAGAGGAAAAGCGTTATCGCTATTATTCATCACCACGGAAAAAAAAAAAACAATTGAATGACCTAAAGCCTCTATTACTATCGGAACCGCTGTCGTCGCCATAACAGACACAAACAAATGGTAAACACTCTTGATATTGATTTGTCATAGCTTTTAATTTAAAAATATGTAACAAATTCTGGATTGTAAATATAATTAAAACTTTAGCCTGTCGCTATATCGTTGAATGTACAATTACTTTATTGCAAGTTACGACGTTTTGATTTTATATTGAAATTTTATTCAACATGCTGCCATCTTGTGGCCAGTAGCTAGACTATGACGAACGATTAATATCTGAATCAATTCGATATACAGGAAATTGAAAATTTATTAATATAAAACTTACCGATGATATGAAATATTACTACGGGTAATGTTTTTGGTGCGGTTATCGTTTTCGCACTCCAAGACAACACAATAGCCTTATAGTGCTGTTTTGGAGTGTGTATTTTTTGTGCGATTTCAGAGGAATTGCGGCAAAGAATGACACAACCATACCATACAAAGCGAACATGGCGGACTGAACTCAAGTAGGTCTTTCGAGACCTAATATGTTGGCACGCGTCTGACGCTAACTAACCACTTCTACCGTATTTTTTGTTTTGTCTTACTACACTTTAGAAGACGAATTTTTATGAATCTGCTCAGAATACTTAGTCTTGTTATAAGTAAATATACGGCATACCAATATTGTACCTAATCAAGCTATATGTATAAAAATTTCTATTTCTACTGTTCTTTTATGCTTATAAATTAGGACCATATTATTATGTTGTAAAAAAGGCAATGTTAGGATTTACTTGGATATAAACAAACTGCGTGTTTGATAAAATATACTTACACAGAGCATCTATTATGTTATAAAACCAAGAATTCATGTTATTACGTCTTAATATTAATTGACACTTCTTACTAGTTAGTCAATGTCGAGACGGTGGTTTGGTGGTCAACAGCATCGGTATCGCAATTTTCTTACATAGAAAGGTTTTTATTAATGTAACATAATATTGAATATTCTTTATTTGTATTCTACAATGGCGTACAAGGTGTTACATGGTAAAAGAATCATATTGTGAACCCTTTCGGGCTCAACAAAATAGAAAGGAAGAGAGTAAGAATAGGCTAAATTCAAGTTTATTTGGTTAGAAAATTTCATTTAAAGAAAACATCAATATTATCAAATATACTGTATATATACAAACACGTGGCTACATATACACTTACAACATAACATACTAATAGTCTTCTAATATATTTAAAGCTAATTTAACAACAGCTATTTATTTTCTTTATTGCTTTTGTTTTGAAAATCTTCATTTGCTAAAGTAATGGAGTATCTACACCTATCTTTATGTCTTATGACTATTTTTCTTACGTCTGCACTAGAAGGATGAGAGCCTGTTTTGTTTTTTTAATAATACCTAACTACGTGACGGGACATACAAGTCATGCGCCTGATGGTAAACGACACGCCTGCGCCTGTCCTGCTTTAAATCACAAAGATCTGAGGGTCACTCCCACTACGCCCGACACCCTAAGACAAAAGTTGACAAGTTCCATGTGCTTGTAATTTCACCAGCACCCTTGCCCTTCGAAACCTGAACGCAGCAACACTCACACTACAGCATCTTCTTCTTAGAGTGCCTCTATAATCCTGAACGTTGGCCGTCAACTTCCAATATTTGTCTCTATCAGCAGCCAACCGGATGTTCCGCAACGATTTCTTTCTTCGCCCAGCGCGTCTCTTTCACTGCACTTTGCCCATCATTATCAGCTGTAGCAGCGTGTGTACACCACTGCTTGGCGGCAGAAATAGTTAAAGTGGCAGTACTTCCCTGAACAAACTCTTTCACAAGGAGGTCTACTGCTACTGGTGCTCTATAACACAGGTTAATCCTAATATGGACACCAGACTTTCACAAACAAAACTGTCTTTAGTAACATATTCCCATATGTTACTGAATACCACAGGTATTATATAAGTACAAGTTTCCTTTGTGAGAATAAATAAAGACGTTTTCATTTCCGTATAATATTAACATTTTGTTAAAATAAATCTTTTAGTTTTTGTTTTTAATATTTTATCGTTTGTTTCCTATTTTAATATCAGGCAATTTGTTATAATTTTTTGTGGACATGACGAATGCGCTACATAAATGAAGAGTTAATCTATAATCTAGATGAAGATCTATTTTTATGTCGTAATCCATATTTCGATGGGATATCGACCCTTAAAGAAATCTTGATTTTAACGAACAAATTTACAAATCTCAAAGATTAAGGCTCAATTTATATTGTGGCGCAATGAAATGGAAGCAAATTTTTGTAACAATATTGTTATGTACAATATGATAATGAACTTTACGGCCAATTGTGTAACGTACAAATTAGATATGAGCCTAAGGGTAGCGTTAGCATATTGTGCTTCTGGAAATGAAGTCTGCAGCAATCGGTTTGTTTAAGTTTTGCTTACCATTATTCGGATAAGGTTATCGTGCATCGGTAAAAATGTTTAATAAAAGCAAAGCTGGTATAATAATATTAAGGTATCTATTAGAAGGGTCTGCACGTCGTAATACTATGAATCCATTTCCTGAACTGATTTTAACAAAGAACACTTCAGAAATAATAATATTTATATTTTAACTTAGTAATTGAATGATTACTAAAAATTTAATTACACGCGGATGTTAAAGAAAGGTTAGAGACATTAAGAAAAAAAACTTCGAAAGTTCAAACTTCAATCAAGAAATTGAAAGAAGTTTTTCACTTTAATATCCTATTCATTATTAAAGCGTTAATTCTAAGTAATAAATAGTATCAACAATTTTGAGAAAATTATAATTTGAACAAAATTTCAATCGGCTCATAAATTCCTTCATCAAAATTGGCTATAGAACATTGTCTAAGGCAGCGTTTCCCTTTTGGTGGGTCGCGACCAGGTACCGGGCCATCATAATAAATTACCGGGTCACAACATTCCCGCCTTGTTGAAGTGGAACCGTCAGACCTCAGGATAAAACTTTCGTCATTTTCCGCGAACTTGGATTCTTTAGTAAAAAATAAGCAGCCGCTCCATACTTCGCAATTAATAGGCGATGAAAATAATCGGGCCAAGGCAGAACAATATTTGTAAAACACTGGTCTGAACCAAAATTAAAATCGCGTGAAATAATGACAAGGTGTATGCTCAATCGAGTAGCAGTAAAGTTCACCCAGGGAAACACTTGTTCGTCCCGTCACTTGGTAACATAAAAAAAAGAATTATTATTAATTGCTATCTTAAAAATATTTTATGATAACGATAGGGTGGTAATAGTAAATTAAGACGGTAAGCCACAAAACTGTTATTAATTACTTACCTACTAACGACCAATATTATCAATATGGTGATCTCATTAGAAAATATTGATAAACTCTAGAATATAAGGAGGAAATTCAAAGCAAAAGTAACAGTTCCGAGTTGTGATTCAAATTAAACTGTCTATATTGATAGTGGCTATGCGGCTTAAACTTTTAGTGTTTTTTCTACCCTTTGTGGTCAATGGTAAGGAATATTCTTAAACTTAACGAGAACTAACTTAATTGTTTCCAGATTTTATACGCATAAGTACTGTGAGAACTTTCAACTTGTTTTATTCATTTTGTTTAACAGTGAACGCAGTATTATTAACAAAATATTCTAATGTCGAAGAACAAAGAGATATTACTGCCATATTTTCTGAAAGACGAGCAATACAGACAAAACATGGAGTGTCAAAACCTTCACTGCAACAAATTATGATCCAAAATCTTGACTCTAGAAGCCCATCGATGGAATATTCTGAAAAACTACCTATAGCTTATAATGTTTTTCCAGCTGCTGAACCTGTGACTTCAGACATTCCTTATAAATCCGCTCCAGCCCTGAAACCTCTTGAGGTTGATGACCCGCTACGGCCACAAAACGATTCTGCACCCATTGGGTCGACAAATGTCCGGAAACCAAATCCCGAACTACAGCCTCAGCCAACACGTGCTTTCGGAGATCATGATCAATTGCTTTCATACAAATATCCGATCTACTTCAAGAATCCTTACTTGAAAGACTATGTTTGCGCTGATGAGTACAATTACTATCGTGTTATTAACCAATGCGATCATTTTATTGAATGCAAAGTAATTAATGCTTTTAACTATCCTGCATATAATAAACTTATTTGACGTTGTTAAAAAATAATCAGGTATTAATCTACTAAATATTTTCAGAAACGTGAGGCGATGGAATTTATTTGCCCAGATGGTCTGTATTTCAATCCTGAAGCAAAATGGCAAGAATACCCGTGCGCAGACCCTGCAACTGTGGTGTGCAAAATTGAAACTACGACAACACCGTCTCCGCCTATCGATGTGCCACAACCGTTGCCTCATTACAAATGCCCCGATGAGAATAATTATTATGCTATTGAAGATCTATGCAAAAGTTTCATAGAATGTAAGGTAAGTGACCAGTTAGGTACCTACTACCTAAAGTTAGTCTACTAAAGTCTTTGAACAACGAAGGTAGAAATGTTGCTAAAACAAAAAGTATCAATAGTTGAAAATACTTGAGATAAACGTATATTATCTTGCTCGTCACACAAAACAATAAGTATTATTAATAATACTATAAATGGATTAGAATAGAAACATACGGAAATCAAAATTAATAGTGCGAATAAAAAGCAGTAGAACAACAAGAAATTAATTAATAATATTATAATAAATCTAAGTTGTTAACTACTTGATTCCTATCTTTATAAATGTAAAAAGGTACATTTACTTCGATAGACACATACGATAAAAATAAAGAAGAATGTGAATGTTTTATTAACAGTTGAAATAATTTTTTTCAGCAATTTTCAGCAATGAAATTTTCATGTCCTGATAATCTGCTTTTCGATCCTGAGGTGAAGTGGCCTAAATATCCTTGCAATGATGCTTCAGAAGTGAGATGTGGACCGCAACCCACCCAGAGACCCACTCTACTACCACCAAGGCCAACTCCTCCCCCAAAACCCATTATAGATCCATTCCCATACACAACCGCCTCAACTCCATATGTTCCACACTCAACATCTAATACAGCAGGAACTACCCCATTCCTTCCGACGCCAAAACCAGTTAAACCAACTCCACCCTTAGTACCGGAAGTGGTGCCTGTGATTGTTCCTAATTATATCTGTGCTGAAGAGAATAGGTACTATACTATCAATCGTGATTGTGGATCTTACATCGAGTGTAAGGTGAGACTTTTTTAACAGTTTCATAGCATATCTGAGAGTCGTATTCTAGAACTCTACTCAATACTCAAGCCAGGATTTGAGTATTGCAGTGAGCACTGAAAATCATACTCAAGTCCTTGCCATTAGGGTCGTATTTCCAGTGTTTGAAATCATACTCAAGTCTGCTCAAATCCTAACTTGAGCATTGAGTAGAGTTCTGGAATACGACTCTGAGTTACCTAAATCATCAGAAAACTTCATATTTATTACCAGGATCTAATACACATGCGTGATGATCATTTTTTCAGAAATACGTCGCGTATGGTTGGAAGTGTCCTGATGGTCTCCACTTTAACATTGATGCAAGATATCCAGACTACCCTTGCGCTTCTCCGTCAGTAGCAAAATGCGGTAAACGTAAGTCCTTTGCTAAAATAATATACAATCTTGTAGCCTTATTGAGGAGCTGTTTAACTCAAATTGGACCTTTTTAATGCTCAGGAACACGATATTAACAAAATACACACGCTTCTTGTAAAACCATTTTGTAAACAAAGATTAAGAAAAAAATATTGCCCGATTTCACTCTTTACAAGGTAATCCAAGGGCACTTCAAAAAAATGACTAATTACTATGTCTGAGGATTTTAGAGGTAAAAATAACCCTTAAATCGGTACAAAGCTTTCAAAGATTATAAAGGTGAAACATTTTAGTGTCCGATTTTTGTGATTGAATTCATCATCAATATCAGCCGGAAGACGTCCACTGCTGATTTAATTCCAAGGAAATAATTTGCCAAAGAAAATCAAATGGACATAACAGAGGACTTACTTAAACAACCTATGGCCATCTAATAAATAGATTGTCGAAAGGCAGCTCCGCACGGCCCGTGTCCCGAAGCGGCTCGCGCCGGGCGCTTCTGCGCGTTTGACTTTACGCGCGTTTTACGGGCAGTGGGTGCACCACAATAGGTTGTCTACGTACATATTAGAAAAAGAGCACGCATAGGTCATTTACTTGGTAACCTACCTATAAAAGATGTATGTACAAAGAAGTTATACTTTAAGCATAACTAACAAGAAAATTAAGTTAAGGTAGTCACCACACTTTTTAATACGGAATCAGTTCAGAAAGAGCTTCTTAAATCGTTAGACATTGCGCCTCTTTTCCACACATGACATAAAGTTATTTACAAAGACATAAAGTAGTGGAACCAATCATGGACGGTTTAAGGATTTATTTTTTGTTTTAGTCTTTTAATTTTGGATGAGTTATCCTGTGGAACTAGAGGATAGGTTTAATTGATTAAAAAGTTTTCAAATAACGATTGAAAGTGCTTTAATCAGATCAATTAATAAAGAAAACATTTTTCGTTATTCGAGAAAAAATAGACGCTGTTTGAGTATCCTTATATGGACAGCCCAATTTCCAATTATGGACACCCCGTCATGGACGGTTTTCAATCATGGATACCCCGCCATGAACGGTTTCCAATCATGGACACCTAAACATGAACGCTTCAGAGCCATGTCTAAAATAATCAAGTCCAGTAACGGACGACCAGGGACGGACACAGTTTCCATTACTGTGGAGACTTAAAATAATGTAACAAGCTATAAACTAAATTAAAAGTCTGGCTATAAAAAGACGGTAAACACAAGTAAAGCTCTTTTATGTTAAAATCCGATTGTGGACAAAAACGTCCATGATTTGGTAAATAGCTAAATGAGATCCAGCAATAAACACAGAAGTCACCACACTCTTAGATACCACATTCAAATATGATTATAAAAAACGTACGTGAGGCGCGGATCCTTATAAGGAATCCATTTTATTTTAAATTTGTAATCACCGTCTTATTTCGCACCGTGATAATGGCGAATAAAGATGGCCGCCAGCTGTTAAAATTTAACTGATCTCTTCCATTTTGATCAAAAATGATAAAAAAAAATTGATGAAGAAATAATTAGCGTTTCCTTATGTTTGGCGGTATAGTTCAAAAATATTCATGGTTGGAGCACTGTCCAACATCGATTCCACTACCTTAAAGTTTTTCTGATCAGCTCAATGCGATTCTGTGTCGATAAAATTAGTATTGTGACTCTTTAACTAGTAAGTTGAATATTAAGTTCCAGAAAAAGTAGACCCCGCCCATGGATGTCCACTCAGTGATGGCTACTTCGGTTTACAAGATGGTGACTGCAGTAGATACTTAATGTGCAAGAAAGGGCAATCGCAAATTATGCATTGCCCCGATGGCCTGGTATTCAACGACAAACTGAGCAGCTGCGATTGGCTTGAAAATGTTCCTTCTTGTAATCCTACCGGTATGTAACACTGTAGTGTTTGAAGATAAAGTAGCAATGTATTTATATCTATTTATTCAAGCAGCTATTAGATTCTATTAGAGTCATGGCACACTGTATATTTTTACACCCAGACGACGCGCGTTTCACGACGGCTCGTTCACGGTGCGTAGAGACGCCACACTAAATTTGTTAATAGATTCATAATTACCTAGTTAACCAGAAACTATGCGTCCAGTTATGTCGGTAGGTACTTACATAACATTTTAAACTGACAACTTCGGTTATGTTCATGAATCGGCTTAAGGCGCCTTCAAATTAGACGCTTGTAGATGTACTACAGTGGCGATGGCGCGACTGTGCCACGGCAGCCGCACGTCTATAGCGTTTCAAACAGAATTTAGTTAATTAATTGTGACAATGGCGCTACTGCAGCGCTTTTCTGTGCGTCTACTTTGAAGGCCCTTAAATGTGTGTAAACCAAGCGAGTATAATCAAAAGCACGTCGAATTTGATACTTTACAAGGTTTGTATCGCAAGCAGAATAGAGTAATTAATCTTAATCTTCTGTTTTCAGTCTTCCAAGGTTTCTCTTGCCCAGTACCGGAATTGAACGAGCATGGGCAACTAGACGATACGATCACTAAATACAGGTATAATGCCTAATTAGTATAATATAATTAGTATAATGCCTATTGCCTACCTATGTTTAAACTTAAATAATGTCATACAAACTTCAGTGTGAGAATAAGCTTCAACAAAAACTTACTAGAACTCACGTACCAGTGGGTGGCAATGTTTTTTTATTAAACGCTAATTTTTCTCCACAGATACGGGACAAGATGCAAGGAGTACATAGCCTGCCAACGAGGTTACCCCAGACTGCTCAGCTGTGATGCTGGACTTTCATTCGATAACGAATCCAAAGCCTGCACTGACTCTAGACATGTAACCAACTGTGAATAAATTTATTTACAGACAGAAAAGTATGCAGTTAGAAATAGGTAGTAATTTTATTTTTCCTTTAATTTCTTCAAGAATCATGACGTTGGTTATAAGTGTCAAATAATTCTTTGGTTAACATAGAAGATCTATCTCCTACCTATACCTATGTAGACTGTATTATTTTTTATTTTATTCAATAAAAATTAACTTGACCTATATTTTTTATTTTATTAATTTTTTTTCCAAATATATTTTTACTATTACGAATAATATGGCAACAATATGTTATATGGCAACATTATTGAGCATGTTTCTAGCATTTGGATATTTAGCTGTGATTGGATAATGTAATACCGTAGAGGTCCTTCAACCAATCATAGATAAAAATGTCGTGCATTGTTAAACAGTTAACTTTTTCAGCGAAAATAGCGCGATTTTGAAGGGAATCTTTCAAATTTAAATTAATATTACAAGTGGAAGTGGCACAAATTGCAAATATATTGTTGATTTGATTTTTAATATATAATCAACGCGAGAAATAGTGATAAAAAAATTTGCAATAAAGAAAATATTGTGTTGTTACTTGACTGAGGTGGAGGCAGGCGCGCTGGCGGAGCGGAGACGGTACATTCCACTAGCGCAGCCCTAGCGGACATCGCCCCAGTTCGCTCTCCGGACGGATCGAACTGTTGCGTAGTCACTTCGCTGGGCCTTTCCTTTCGAGCCCCATCAAATTTCATAAAATGTGTCATTCTAGAGTGTTTTTAAAATAAGAATACGGCAACTGTCAATCCATTTGGGATTTCCCAGCGTAGTTCGACTTCTAAGGACGTTTCTATGGCTCAGTAATAGATTGGATACAAAATGGAAGACTCTTTTATTATAGCCAATTTTCACACGCTGTGTCGACTGTGCTTAAGTAAGAGTACGCTCATGATATCGCTATATGGGTCAGCTCCTGACGACGATAATACCAGTGTTTCACTAACCTCTAAAATTGCGGAATGTTTCGAACTTCAGGTAAGGCTTACTTGATTCCTTTTACGTTATGATATTTGCGTTTGCATTAAGAGATATTCCTTTATTTCACTAATTAACTCGTAATTAACCAATTATCCTACATGTTCACAGATGGATTCAAATGATGGACTGCCAGGAAATATTTGTTACAAGTGCTTGTTCAAACTGGATAAATGTGCAAAATTCAGAATGCAGTGTATTCAAAGTGAGGCTAGACTAAGACAGATTTCCAACAGAGTTAACGAACTTGACAACTCCAATTCATCTGAGCTGAGTAACTATAACCAAGAATTAGTAAAACCTAAGCCTGAAAACTACATAGTGGAAGACAGTGTGGTGATGGTAGTTGATCCTAGCCTTGACTATGATTCGTCTGAAGACTCTGACACAACAGAACAAGTTGATCAAGAAACTGCCGAAAGGAATACACCAGACATGCAAGACAATTTCTTTAAAAATGTGTCCATGTGTCAGTTCTGTGACAAAGCTTTTGTATCTCCAGAAAAGTGCAAAGAACACGAGCAAGCATATCATGATCCCAACCTCCCATATAGATGTTTTGAATGTAGCATAGTTTTTGCAGAACGCACACAGTTTGTCCAACATGCAAAGTTAGTGCATGGCAATGATAAACCTTATCAGTGTACAGAGTGTGACAAATGCTTTGGTCGGCGATCTGATTTGAGAAAACATTCAATTGTTCACACCGGAATAAGACCTTACCAGTGCCATTACTGTCTAAAAAGCTTTTCCCGTAATACTAATTTAAGTAAACATCTTCGCATCCATGCTGGACATAAACCCCATGTTTGTCCTCTTTGTCCCAGAAGTTTTGTAGCAAAAGCTGATTTACAGCGACATGTACTGGTTCATTCTGGTATGAAACCTTATGCATGTAGAAAATGCCCTTTGACTTTTGGTCGAAGAGACAAGCTCCTCAAGCATGAAATGCGTCATGGACCCATCAGCCCTGAACAGAAGACTGATTTTTATGATGACCAGGATGCAGGTGATATGATTGTTAATGTGAACCCGTATAGCAATCTCATCACATCACCCACAGGAGAAACTTCGAATACTGATTATGATCTACCGAGAGTCCCAGACCATATAGCTGGGGAAAGTAGCTTCAGTAATCAAATCAGAAAGAATCCGTCCACTTCCAGCAAACAAGTCCAAAATTCACCACCAAAACAGAACAAGGCTGCATCTAACAAAAACAAACCAAAAAATATAAAGTGTCATCAATGTCCTAAACGGTTCTCATCACTAGATGCTTACAAAACGCATGTTTCAATTGCACATATTGGATCAAGAGTATTTCAATCCAGCTTTCAATGTAAGGTATGCTTCAAGAAATTTCCCCGTAAAAGGGAATTGGATCGACATGCTACTCTACACTCGGGAATGAAACCATTCTCTTGCAATCAATGTGATAAAAAGTTTAACACAAAAGATAAACTAAATAAGCATGAGCAATCTCATGAATGCTTGGTTGTGAACATGCCTTGCATAGAATGTGGTGCCACATATGAAAAGAAAGCAGAATTAGTAGCACATATTAAATCACATTTTGCTGATAGCTTTGAAGAAAAGGTTTCTGAAACTGAAATCAAGAAGGAAGAGGAACAGCCAGATTATGCTATGGACGACAATTTCTATGATTTAGAGACGTGAGCTTAAGAAAAGTTTTTAATGTGTTCGTAGTTTTCTCTTAGTGGCACCGTAATTCCACATTAAAAGTTACACTTAAAAGTTGTAGGTACTTATTATAAATTAAGACAAATTATACGCTTATATTATTTCTGTATACATAACTTGATTATTCACTTTAGTTTCAATGGTTATGTAAAATTATATTAAGCACATGTGATTATCTTGTTAAAATATGGTACCTAATGTTATTTTTAGTGACTGAATATCTAGAGACTATACTAGAAAATAGTTTATATAGATTTAAGAAATGGCTCCTGATAAGTCTGATGGTTATGTTTGTAATAATTACGTTATGCAGCTTATCTAAACCTATATACATATACAACCAGTCTTAAGCACACATTGTGTGCAAAATCAGTGTTTCCCGTAGGTCAAATTGCAAAATTATTTGTAATAGTGTAGTGGCTTCTTTTTCAAGTACACTCCTGCTGTCAGTGTGTCCAATGAAGTTCCAGCTAGCGACATCTGCACAGTGCCACAGGGATTGCAATAATTTGACCTTTTTTTAATGGTACAACATAATTTAACATCATTACATGGGGTATAAAATACATATATTAATCTTAAAGTAGAATGTAGAAAACTCCTTGTATATCAATTACGGTGGATACATTTAGAAATAGACTGGGAAAATGCATCTTTTACCACATGCTATCACAAAAATTAGTTTGTATTATACTATGTGTAATGTTTGGCCATTATGGTAAGATTGTAGAAGTGAATGTCCTTTAAAAAGATTAGGCCTATTCTCAATGACTATAACTAAACTTTGCAATTACTATCAAGGTATCAAGCACTTATTTATCATTGTATCTGTTTGAATTTTTAACGTTAATTATTTGTTCATGTTGTAATAATTTTAAAATAACAAACCAAATACATAGGCAATTGTCTTTTAAATATTTATTTAATTAGGTAATTTATTAAACTTAAAAAAAAATTATTGTGATCAATATTAATATAATAGTTTGTAAGAAATATTCATCTATTGTCTGTGGACTTTAACTATGAGCAATAAAAAATTACCAGTGAAATCTTGAATACAAATATTTATTTCAATTACAGTTTGTTATAGTCTATAATTGCTTCATGTGAACTTAATTGTTGTTCAACCGGCTAATGGATTAGCATGTATGGTTACTGAAGTTATTCTTGCTTCATTTAGTGGCCTGAAAGTTTTAGGGTTCACAGGCATCTTCTCCAAATCATCAAGAGCCTCAAATCCATCAATTATTCTGTAATGAAAATTCATTCATATTCAGTAATTCTTCATATTTTACAGGAAAACCTGTAGGTATGTGGGTGATGTTGATTAGTTATTGGAAAATTTGTAGGGGTAATATACTTCTCTTTTAAGAAAATCAGATTTATACTCCCAAAGGGAGTTTAGAGTTTAGAGTTTAGTCTGACTATAATTGAAAGAATTAAACTCACCTTCCAAATAAAGTATATTTAAGATCAAGATGTGGCTGTTCCCCATATGTAAAAAAGAATTGGCTTCCATTTGTGTTTGGCCCGTTATTGGCCATGCTCACCATACCTCTTGCATTATGCTGGAATGAACATTGCATTGAAAATTGTAGACTTACTTACAGAAAAAAACTTCATAACATTTGAGCTGCTGAGTAGTGAGTGAACATATTCTGGCTTAAGTATGCTCAATTTTTTAACAAACAATTGCAATAGGTGAGACTACGGTTGCATGCCTATTCCAGCATCACCAATGACTATTTAAATTTTGTCTAGTAAGGCAAAAAGTCATGATTCAGGCAGTCCTAATTTTAAAAAAGTAGATTTAGTCCACTCCAGTCTTATAGTTGTAAGGGTGTTTTTCACACAGGGATAATCTTATTTCAGTATCCTCCATTTTCAATCATGAGGAACACCACACTAGTGTCTATCTAGTTGCACATAATATTGTGATTTACTCAATTGTAGTCACTGAAACTGAAGTCAATATGACAATAAAATCAAAAAGGTGTGTACTGTACAAACCGGAAAAAACTTATTCCTGTAGTAAAGTTTTATTGAATGCCTTTCGTGACATTACTACACTAGTTTGTTATAATTATTAAACAAAGATCGAACACTTAGAAAAAATTCACTTCGATTTTTATTATTCCTGTGTCACAACATTTGTTTATGGTGACACAGAAAGGAGGCAGTTTTGAAAATTACCTTCAGTTCTTCTTTGAATTCGTCTTCAAACTTTTTTCCCCACATTGATGTTCCTCCTTTGCCTGTACCGGTTGGGTCCCCTGTTTGAACAATGAAACCCTAAAAAGTTGGTAACATAATAATTAGTTTGTGTATATATATATATATACATATATAGTATAATATAATATAGTAATAAGTATTTTTTGAGAATTGTTTACAATATCTATCCACTCAGCTTGGGTACATCATTTATTTCAGTTGCTTCTTCAGATTAAGTTTATTCCGAGCCATTTTATTTTCGCTATACTTAGAATAATAACGCTTCTAAGTCGCTATAGTTTGACCAGCAATGTTGATATGTTTATTACAGTCTGAATGTTCTATTAATTAGTAATAATAATAAGTCCGTTTATACCTTGATGTTTCTGTGAAAAAGACAGCCGTTGTAGTAATCACTAGCACATAATGCCAAGAAATTTTCACACGCCTTTGGGCACTGTTCGCAGAACAATTCTATTTTTATGTCTCCAACATCAGTATGAAGAGTCACTGACATTTTTGAGAACTACTTAAATAATTATTGTGTTACGTTTAGAGGTCGGTTGCAGGCGGCAAAAGACTAGGAGTGTTGGCGTGCACAGGGGGAGGCTTATGTCCAGCAGTATGCCAATAAGCTATATAACCTATTACTTATGATGATAATTTCCATTTGATTTAGATTCTCGTGAGATTGTTTTTGTTGATACGCGCAAGTCATTGAAGTCACCACAAACTACTAATACAAGAGAAGTCACCACAAACGAAACTAGACGTCACTCAAATTTTTTGGTACTGTTTTTTCCATTAAAAAAGGCAAAGCACTAATGCGCCATACAGCCAAGACTGAGAGTAATTGCTTTCTTGGATTCCATTACAAAAATTAAATGTCTTCGATAGTGCTTCTTACGAAATGATATAAAATTGGATAACATTTAATAAACTGCGCCCATTGACCTATTGTAAGTCAATGACTGCGCCCATATTATTGGATAGGCAAAGGCTCTTTAGGGCAAACCATACAGCCTCTTCATATATTTTTGCAAGTCAGTCAGAGAAAGTGTTGAGACCATAGATTTACCATTTCGAAAAAATCATATATTTTTCTGAAAAATAAATATTTTTCCGCATATTTTTCCTTTAATTTTCCACATTTGACGATGACACTTGTCAAAGGTTGAAGTTACTGAACGATAACGATGGAGCTAATACTTTTAGGTGACCTACTATTCATTATCAGCATGAGAGCTCGCCGCACAGGCAGGAGACTGCCCCACACAACATCCTACGTATGGCCCACCTAAGACGTTTCGCACGACGCATTCCAAGATTATTAGAGTTTGTATATACATATAATTGTCTATAACGCAGGCTCGTGTCATGTTGACTTTACGGTATCGTCAGTTGCGTATTTGTGTTCAAAGAAAGATGTCGAAAAAAAAAAT
This sequence comes from Hyposmocoma kahamanoa, assembly GCF_003589595.1. NCBI lineage: Eukaryota > Metazoa > Arthropoda > Insecta > Lepidoptera > Cosmopterigidae > Hyposmocoma > Hyposmocoma kahamanoa. The sequence continues at coordinate 9,511,004 of NW_020653945.1, forward strand.
TTAATTGATTCATTTACAGTTACATAGTGCCTAATTTTCATTCCACAAACTTATATGACTTCCAACAAAGATTTATAGGATTGCAGGATTGCTTGCACTGCAATGCAGGAAAATGAATGCCCCTTTAAGAGGGACAGTCCACCGCATAATGCAGGATTACGAATCGTGCAATGTGTCCTGCGAGACTCCATACTTACGTGTGTGGGCCATACCCAGGACAGTGTGTGAGCAGTCTCCCGTAAAGGCAGGAGCCTTCACGGCGGCGGTCTGCCTTGCAAGTAGTGAAAGGGCCCTTTTTAAAATCTCGCATTTCCCTACTTTGTTTTTATCTATACAATTCTTTTTTATAATTCACGCTAAATAAAACTGAAAGATATTTTTAAACGAAGAATATAATATGAGCCTTCGAATTATACTTTTCCAATATTTTTCAGTTTTTCAGATAATTTTTCGGAAAAATGTAATACACTATTTCAAATTCGGAAAATTATCCTATAGTAGAAGAGGCTGTATGTTGGAATCTCTGCCTAACCAAATAAATTAATAAAATTAAAAATTACTCAATGACATTGACATTGACATTATCACTGAAAAAGATTTTTCTACTGCGCAGGAAATAGATTTTTTTCAACATTGCTGATTCACTACAGTACTTTAGTGCTATAATTGTAGTGCGCAAGCATTGTACAGCCAAAATTAAAGTGCGTAACACGCAAGTCCACAAATTGGTTTCCCGTCCCACTCCACACCCCACCCTTGTTTTCTTTCATCACATTGCATTAATTATTCCATTTCATTCATATTTCCTTTGCGGTTTTAATCGAGACTGCATTCAAGTGTTCAATTTAGCTGTGATAGTTGTATCAAGTTTAGTTTTATCAAAATGCCGGATTCATATACTTGTATTACCTGCCAGGTGTTGTTTAAAACTCCTGAATTGCAGCGTGAACATTACAAGTTGGACTGGCATAGGTATAATTTGAAGAGGAAGGTTGCTAATATACCTCCTGTGACTTTAGAGGAGTTCGAAGCCCGCGCTAAAGAGCATAGAGAGATGGCTCAAGAAAGTAACCAAGATGATTCACAGTACTGCAAGTACTGTTCAAAAATGTTCAATAGTAAAAACGCGTACAGTAATCATTTGAACAGTAAGAAGCACAAACTGGCGGAGGCCGAGTATGTGGTGACTGAGAAAGAGAACAAAGACGAAGAACATAGTCAATCGGACACAGACAGTTATGTGAAAGTTGAGGCTGGTGGAGCGCATGGCGACAGCAGACCGGGCAAGTTTGTCATTGTCAATGCTAATGATTCTGCTGAGGAAGATGTTGAAACAGATTCGGAAATTGAAGAGGTATTTTTTTATTGCTCAGGCTATTCTATGATTAGTGATGGGCATTAAAATACCCAGCTAAATAATATCCAAACCAGTAAAATTTATAAATCCAGTCTATTATAAATCTTTGCCAACAGAACTTCAGGAATTATTTTCAGTTGATAATATTATTCATTTAATTGCACAATATTTTGTCGCTTAGGATAAACACTACTCAAATAATTTTGATAAATTTCAAAAGAGAGTGAAAATACTGCATATAGTGTTGTATACAAGATTTTTGAAGTTATTCTGCCTTCAGAGTGAAAAAAGGCACAACTGCTGTGTAAAGTACGCTTAGTTGTTGCCTTTTTTTGTTACAAGGGCAGTATTGTTATAATAGGTGCTCTGTATGTGGATAACAAAATATTACCATATACATATACAATATTACCGTGACCATGGGACCTGTAAAGGTCCCGAAACGTTGGTTTGTTTGAAAAAAACAAATATACGCGATTTAAGTCTGGAAAAATAGTTTCATTTCCTATAACAAAAAAAATTATTTTATTTTTATTCTCCTTTTATTTTGATTTGAACAATGTTTAAACTTAAAAATTGCCAATTATCAACTGGAGCTGTCTTCTTTGCTAAGTGAGATTTTTTAAATTTCCTTGTTGCTTTTTGTACTGATTTTGACCTTGATTGCATAAGTGCCTTTATGTAAAAAAAACCTACTCAATAAATAAATCTAAAATTTGTGGAGGTTGTATATTGGTCATACATATCTATAAAAGGTTGCTGAAGTGGCAATATTGTTTCAATATTTAAGACAAACCTGACATTATAGTAGTATTCAATATAAAGTTTTTGTTACAGTTGGACTCGGATGAATGGGAAGAATGCAGAATCAAAGGCAGTGATTCACTGATCAAACCCAGAGACTGCCTGTTTTGCAGCCACCACAGCAAGAATATGGTAAAGAACCTAAAACACATGTCTACGGCCCATTCTTTCTTCATACCGGATGTGGAGTACTGTGTCAATGTTAAAGGACTTTTGCTGTATTTGGGTGAAAAGGTAATGTTCAGTCTTGTTGAGCTTTATCTATTTTATTAGTTTATATGCCACACATTCAGAATAACAGCCAATCATACCTAATTAACCTGCTAATAGGGCTGTAAAGGTTACCAAGACAGGCTGTACCAACTATCCAATCATTATTGCGATACCATTTTATTAGATATCTTGTTATTGTTCAAAGACTGTGCAACTCTATATCCTTCCAATCAGTAATGTTATCTATTCAAATAACATTATATTGCATCTTGAAGTCATGATATTGCACAGAATGCATATTATGTTAAAAATAGCAATTGAAATTAGCATAATCTCAAGTAATACAATGAGAACGAGTGTTGCCATCGGTAAGCTTTTCCTGTCTATAAGATGTGCCTTGCCTGGTGTACTAACTAAAAACTCCTTATTGTTGATGATCAAATGAAGACATCTATATATTATCAGGTGTATACTTTATTTAAATGTGTGTTTTGTTATTTAAACAAGTGATGTTTATTTATATGTTAGGCAGCTCACAATTTATGTGCTTAATAATAAGTAAAGATTACCTTGTAGGATACTGGGACTCATAGCAATTCTCTACATTTTTCAATAAAAACATTTTTACTCTGTCTTAAGGCCTAAGCTATTATTATTGTTCAATAATGACTACCAAGTGGTCTTATCCAGTTGAACAAATATTTTCGAAAACATCTTAACTACGTATTTTCTTTATCAGTAATTTAGATATTAACAATGTGAACAAAGATACTTTGAAAATTGTGTTACTGATCTTTGTACCTAAAGTTCCTTTTATTTACATTTACATTACATTTATTCCACAGAAGTATGTCATATATTATATAAATTCTTTAAAATCTTTTAATTTTCTTTAAGAGTTTTATTGGAAAACTTCCATGTATAAGCTATTTACTCAGATAAAACTAATTTCTTTTTTGTCATTTCATATTAAATTATTTTTTAATAGGAAATAATACCATTTTTTTGAATCAAATAAACTAAGGTTTCGAGCCCTTTAAGGTCCCATGGTCATGGCTGACTAAATCATAGCAAGATACTTTGGTTTGTTTAAAAAATATAAATATAGTTTCATTTCCTATCTGTAACAATCGTGAAAACCTAAGGACTCGTTAAGTTTTCACATTTAATGGCTCAATTTTTATAATATTGTTATCAATTTAGTCTATTCACCTGATTTGTTGTAGGCCTCCACTTTTTTTATGATATCAAATAACGGGACGAACAAGTTGTGCGCCCGATTGTAAGCTAAATGCCTGTCCATACCAGTAACAGTGCCACTCACTTTAAATTGCAAAGATCTGAGGGGCACTACCACTGCGCCCGTCACCCATAAGCAAAGTTGACAAGTCCCATGTGCCTGTAATTTCACCAGCTTACATAACTCCGTCTTTGTCTTAGCTACAGCCTGCGGCGTTACTTGCGACTTTCTTAATTTTTTCTTCTTCTGTCTTCTTTGTGTCTTACGTGTATTGTTTTCTAATTTTTTGGGTAGGCTATTACAGCTTAAGCCTTATAGTTTTCTATAAACAATATAAAAGACATTAATTTCAGATCTCTCAAGGCTACATGTGCCTATGGTGCAATGATACTGGGCGGACTTTCTACTCTATGGAGGCAGCTCGTGCTCACATGATTGATAAGGGACATTGCAAAATGCTGCATGAGGGACTAGCATTGGCAGAGTATGCTGATTATTATGACTACAGGTAGTAATTATGTTATGCCTTATGTCGAACACTCTCTTATACATTTATATACTTCCATTATTCTTTTGACTTTATATAATATAATATGCAGAAAACCGACTAATCACTACCAATCCATCTTAATGTCTTCTAGTGACGTCCACCATATTATCTTGCGCTTAAAAGACGTAAAACAAAAGTTATTGAGTTTCGTTGGTGAAATGATTCGAAAAAGTTTAATTTTTTTTCATATAATAATATGTCGTCGGGGATAGAGCAAATTCGCGTGTGTAGTATTGGTAAAAGGCGTACTTGCACTAAAGCACATTTTACAGGAGAGGGATTTAAAGTTATTAATTTGTTATTTCAATGGCTCCAATTTTCATTTTTGCACAGTAAGCATTAATTTATGTTGTCTACGGACTGCTAACAACAGATCCCCGTAAATCATGATAACTTGTTGGCACGGTATTTACCCGGATTCGATTTGGCCATTAAATTACCGAAAAGGAAACTCATAATCCAATGCCCGTTACGCGTAATTGCACTATCCTCGACGATATATAAAAAAATACTATTTACTACATTAATAATAACTTTTTTACAGTTCCTCGTACCCAGACCAGAACGTAGGCGAGGCAGAAATGGACGTAGATGAAGAAGTAGACGGACCAGCCAGCCTGGACGGAGATGACTTTCAACTGGTGCTACCTTCAGGCGTTATTGTCGGACATAGATCTCTAATGAGGTATACTTTGCTATTTTTATTCCAAATGTAACCTATCACTTTATTGAAATAATTCAATACACAGTCGTATATTAGTTAATTGTTACAACACTCACTATACAACACACATTAATAAAATAATAACAATTTAGTAAATAACATAATACATGAATTGGTTGTAGCTGATTCTAGGCTTGACATTATAATTATATATATTAAGGTATATCGATAAAATACCTTAGTATTATTTGACACTATGATTTTGTCGCTCCCTCAATTCGCTACTATGATAACGGTTTTAGCTACAAAGTTTATATGTAGAAAAGGTACGCAATGTAGTAGCGGCAGAGCTCCTTGTGAAAGAGTTCGTCCAGGGTAGTACTACCACCTTACCTATTTCTGCCACTAAGTAGTAATGTCAGCATTTTGAAGGGTAAGGGTGCTGGTGAAATTACATGCACATGGGAGTTGTCAACTTGTGTCTCAGGGTGACGGGCGCAGTGGTAGTGCCCCTCAGACCTTTGCAATTTTAAGCTCTGTGTGGCACTGTAACTGTTATGGACAAGCGTGTGGTTTATCATCAGGCGCACAACCTGTTCGTCCCGTCACTTGTGTGTATTCAAGTTTTCAACAGTGTTATATTCGGGTTTTCGTATGACCTACATAAATATTATTATAATGTTCATTAATAAGTTTCTTGACGTCACCGTGATTATATTATACTAATAAGTAGATGAGCTTGTATCAATTACGAATTTATATCAAAATACACAACTATCATTATATTTATGCAAATTTTCCGATCAACCCACATACTCAATCAAATTAATTGAATGTACTTACATACATTGCGTACATTTTTGCAATAACCACCTTCTTTCCGATCGACGATTGCTAATATCCTGCTTTTGTAATTACAGATATTACAAGCAGAACGTAATGCACAACAGTCAGGCATTGGTGAAGAAATCTGATCGCAAGTTGCATAGATTACTTGGCATGTACCGGGCGCTCGGGTGGGCGCCCAAAGAGCAGGCAGCTGCCGCTAAGTGAGTATTTACGATTAGATTATATAGGAAAAAATTTTATAATGCTGTTAGAATTCCCATTTTGTGAAGGAACGCAATGTTCAAAAATGCCCCACGCCAGAAGAAATGTGACAGTGACCTATACTCTAGCCAAATTCGAAGTAGAAGGTTTAAAACATTGCTAGGCATCCAATGATGGCATAGGAAAAGAACATTGTTTTCAATGCTCATTATTAAGGATTGCTCTGCCAACGGCCTGCTCCCTTAATTGGAATTTAAATAGCTAAGTAGGTAATTGGGTTATGTAGAAGTAATACTTACCTAGCCAATTATTATAAAGTTTACAAAATACCTATTGATACATATGATTCAGGAATAAAAAGAAGTGTTTGCATCCTATTAATATTTACTGCTAGATGGTAGGAAACGGTAGATGAAAAGAAACAAAAGATTTTATTTGATATTAATTTACCACATATTATATCATCCAGCATTTATTTCCGATTCTGAACTTGAATTATTACCAGAACTCGAATGTTTGCAATCTCTCCCTTCAAATCAAATACTCACTAGTATGCTAGGGATGACAGTTTTACAAATAATTAATTACTGGTCATTTTTATGTAATTTTTGGGTGATTTGAAATTTCTATTGAATAATATTCATTATAAACATGTCTTCAAGATTTAGTATTATCCATAATCTAGTTGAATTTCGGGTGAATTGTGGTAACTGTGAAAGAGTCTGAGATGAAAACCCTAAAAGTCATATGTTTTATTTGTTGACATTAAATCGAATTTGGCTAAGGTATAAGTATTTATCTCACGAACTATACTTATAAACTAACGATATTATTTTTTGAATTTCAGGAAAGCACGCGACATTCACTTCATGAAGCGTGTACAAGCCAAATGGCAGATGAAGCTCTCAATGAAGAACAACAAGTTCCAGAAACATTATCGACCTCAAGTAAACTTCTAGAATATTCTAGACTCACCTAGCATATTTTTTAGTTTTCTTGCTATGAACTAGGGACAATTCAACTGGTTATTTTTTAATCTTTTATTGTATGAAATCTCTCAAATAAAGAAGTGCAATCACTATTTTCAAACTATTTTGTCGTATTTTCGAAATAAACATAGATATTCTTACTCAAAAGAAATAATATTATAAAGTAGGTCCATGAAGTAAATGTGTTTAGATGGTTATTGCTGTCATTAATGCGCTGACCAATGTTGAAGAAACATTTATTTCGAGTCAAATAGAATAAGTACAGGAAGCAAATAAATAAATTATAAATTCGATAATCTTTTTATTGTGTAGTCTCGGGGTCTTATTTTTTAAAACCAGGTAAAACTCTATATGGATAGGATCCCTTTTTATTAGCTAGTTGTGGCGGTCCAGTCTCCCACGGTATTTTTACAAGGTTCCGATCTATTTTCATATTTATGTGAAATAAAGGCAAGGCTACAACTCTATTTTGGAAATAATGTGTTATAGATTTAGCCAACCCTTCATTAAGGATGTATTGAGATTTTATATCTGGCACAGAGTTGAAGTATTTTGATACAATGCTTTTTATTTCATTATCACTGGTTTGGTTGTCGTTGGTGTGGTCTACGTCTTTGTTTGTAATATCGGCATCATTTTGGTCTATTAGTTCTGCTAGTTTAGGTGGTTTAGATTCATTTATTTCTTGCTGTGCACTTTGCTCGTCATTAGCTTGAGCTCTCTGTGCAACTACTGGTTCAATATTGGCTTCTTGATCATTTAGTTCCTGTTCTGGGTCGTTTTGTTGTGCTTCGGTTTCTGGATCTTGTACTTTTAGCTCTGGTTCTGTTTCTTTTTGATCAACAGCTTCATTTTCCAGTGCTTCCTCTGTTGGTTTAGAGTCTAATTCCGGCTCCGCTTCAGTAGGTGCAATCGCTGAATCTGTTTCCATTTCAACAGGAGCTGCTGTTTCCGTCTCTAGGTTTTGCGGTTCGGACGTAACTTCTTGCACGTTTTGAGAAATGGTCTGATTGTCTATTTCCACAGCAGCTATTGGCTGTTGCATCGGTTTTTCGGTTGGGTTTTCTGTTTCTCGCGATTCCCCTGTCGTTTCTGTTTCTTTTTCTGGAGTTTCTGTATTTTCTACTGGATGATCTGTTTCTTTCTCTGTCGCTTTATTATTTTCTGTTTTAAGGTCCATTGACTCGGCAACGATTGTTTGTGCTTCAGTTTGCACATCTACTGGGATTTGTTCTAACGTCGTAACATCTTGCCTCCGATAGTTGACATTTCTCGGTCGCAGACCATGTGCTATTGTACACGACAAAAGTATCTGTAAAATTGTGCATTGCAATAATTAAGTTAAAACATTACTATTGTGTTAAGACCCAAATATCTGATTTTGCCTTACACGGTGTACGTACCGTACAGTTTCAAAATGTAGCGGTTTGTATAGTATAATGTGCATAACTATGTCCTACCTTAACTATTTGCTTATAATGGCATCGAGAAGGTTCCCAAGCGGCATTTACGGAACTATTACGTCTGTGTGATTGTGAAGTGTTTTTTTACTATATGTCTAATTTGAAATTGTAATAATTTTATTTGTTGTGAAACATGAAACACGTCATAAGATAATAAAAACTGCTACTTATATCGCCGGTTTATATGAGTAAAGCAGTAGTGACAAGTTTAAGTTCATTGCTTGGCAACTTTCATAAATTCAAAGATGGTGCGTGAATGATCAAACATGCCAAGAAATGTATACTATTTATTTACTTAGCTCGTGTAAACAGGACATTTGGTAATACGCCTTTAATACTAAGAACAACAGCAAAACTTTTACATTCAACCTGTATGGAGTTGTTTAATATAATAAGTAAGTTACAACCTCTCTTACCAAGATGGTATACATCTTCTACATACTAAATACACGTGTGAGTAGATAATATAATTACTATTTCGGATTGAAGCTATAAAGTCGTGTTCAATTTACATTAACTACGTTACGCCAATTTATTTTTTAAGTACCTACCTACGTATGTATACTCGACTTAGAACATTTAGATTTTAGTAGCGATAAGATCTTAGCGCATTTATATTTCCTAACGTAAACTTGTAAGGTAAATTTTATAGAATAGAAAAAACACATTTTAAAACTGTTCTTTTATTACAACAAATTTGAATACATGATGAGATGTTACATGATGACTTCAAGTAACACTCAGATAATGGGAATACTGATTAATTGAAATAATGCTTACATTTCACACATACAATTACTATGTAGGCGATGATGTTGACGAAATACAAGATTTAAGAGTGGTCACACACGGCGACTTGTCAGTGATGCAAACGCGCGACGGTGTCGATACATCGCCTATAAATCCCAAGTGTTGCGATGCAATCGCGCGTTTTTATCGATGCAGTCGTGCGCATGCATCACGTTTGCATCGCTGCTTAAAATCGCGCGCGAGCGCACAGATAGACGATTAGCGCTGCATCGCTATCTTTATGCTGTGTTTGGGTATTTCAGCAAAACATTGTGTTTTATTACAAATATCGAAGTAGAATTTGACAGGACTGCACTAAAAACCCACCCGCATATTTTACAAATATTATAGGTCGTTTGTATTTGACGAGTTTTTGTGATCATTGCGTGGAGGCAAAATATCCCAAACTAAATGCCTAATGCTTTCTATCCTTCGCCTCCTCATGCTTCTTCTTAGTTTGCAGCGGTAAGTCAAGAACGTCGCGTGGGGCAGTGCCTCTCCTATGCGCCCCTAAAGCTGCTTTAAGTATTACAATACCAGCTTCGATTGTTCTTCTCCTATCAGATTCTGTGCCAATGGCTGGATTGATTTCGACAAGATCTATAGCTCTAAGCCGACCGGTTGAGTAGATCATCTCCATGAGGTTTATTCCTTCGCGCAGAGTCAGTCCGCCTCTAACTGCAAACAATCCAAACAATTATTCGCAAGAATGGGTAATGTAATGATTGTAGTGGTAAATATTCTCATTCAAAAATAAATAGTGATTGGGTATAAATTATAGTTATTAAGACGTTTTCAATGACTTGAAGGGATCATGTCTCACATTCGATATTTGACAAATTAATGGTTTCTATTTCTATTAAATTAATATCAAAGTTAGAATCTAATTTTAATCAATTTAGGCTGAGGTTTATAAAATGAACTTTGACTTCAATTAAGCAAAAATGGCGGGCTAAACAATTTTTTTGTTTTTACAAAACGAACTTGAACTAAACTGAGTTTATTAGGTACGTAATTTCCTGATTGAACTAAGGCAAAGTTCGTTTCGTAAATACGACAAACTTGCTTAGCTCATGCTTAGCTGGACATTTTTGCTTAGTCGAATCCTAAGTTCGTTTTTTAAAATATCGGCCTTAGTGTGACGCGGGAATTGGCTCGATGGCTCGAGAATCGGCGCTTGTGACTGCCGAGAGTCGAGTTCCTTTAACGCAGCATAACCCCGTTATTGTGTAACTTAAAAGCTGGTCTGAAGTCACAGGAACATTAAATCCACTATATTTGCGAAACCGTGTGTATTTCAACTTCCTAAGCCCAGAACCACTTTTCAAGTTATGTGGCAAAGTGCCCGGTGTGCCTTCCAGGTTTATTTCAAGGAGTAAAATTGTGTGGGGTAATAAATAGTAGTAGGTACTAGGTATACATAAGGACCTGCAGTGCCAGTGCTAGGGGCTTCCAAAGCGTCGAGAGAGTCGATATCAAAGCTCAAGTGTATAGGCTTCTCGCCTTTAGGGTCTAATTTTTGCAGAATGTGATTCAGGGATCCTGCTATTCCATGTCTGAAATCAAGGTTTACAAAAATCGTATTAGAGAATATTTAGAGAAACCCTTTTGAGACTTTAAGGGGTGCTTAACAGCCGCATGAACAGCTCCGGGTCGGAGTTCGTTTATTTGCAAAATTATAGTAAACAAGCTTATATACCTAGGATATAAAAAGGCTAGTCTTGGTTTGCAGGGATGAACTGCACCGTTATATGTCGCGGTGTAGGGAGAGTACGGTGTCAGCAAAAAGAGCTACTGGGTAGTACGTATGTACGTACGGAACAGATCGTGGTGCCATGTCGTCCTACGCTCACTGCTTTCTGTAAAATCCACTGTGAGTGTCCCCTAATTTTTATGATGATGATACCGTCCCATCTGACTTCAATTCCTGCATGAAGTGGACTAGGGCAGTCGGATTGGATCCGGAAAAGCCTCTATACTGATCTAATTGCCTCTGAGAGACCTACATGTATCTGTCAGTGACATTTGAATGGGAGTCTCGTTAATATCACGCAAAAGCAAGGTCCAAAAGTGTAGCACGTACTTGAAAATGAAGACCAAGAGTTACTTACTTTTCAACGTCTTCCATAGCGAAAGCGGGAACGTTATACTTTTCGATAGCCAATCTTTCGTATTTATCTACTGAACGTAGTCCCACGTAACCCAAGTTCTTTATTGAAAATCTGCAATAATTCAATAAAACAAGGTATGATAAAAAAATGAGTATAGTAGATAAGACAAATAGCGTAGATCCCGCCTGTTCGGCGTTTGAATGCCCACTACTTCGCTAAGAGCGTAAGTAAGTCACATTATTGCTTTAGTTGAATTTACAGGTTGTAAACATAATTACTTTGAAATAAATTATGTTGCCAGCACTTGCTCAATTCAACCTATTCATATACTATATTGAAACAACTTTAGTAGCAGTAGAGCTCCTTGTGAGAGTTCGTCCAGGAAAGTACGGCCACCTTACCTATTTTTTCCGCCATAGCAGTAATGTGAGCATTACTGCATTCCGGTTTGAAAGGGTAAGGGTGTCGGTGAAATTACAGGCACATCGGACTTATCAACTTATATCTAAGGGTGATGGGCGCAATGGCAGTGCCCCTAAGACTTTTGCGAAGTAAAGCCCCCAGTGACACTGCAGTTGGATAGGCGTGTCGCTTCCTTGGTATTATATTTACGTATTGATATTAGTATACCAGTAGATATCGCGGATTGGTATCTCGATTATGGTAGTATGATTATGAAATAGAAATTGAACTTTTCTGAATTTGATGGGCTCTTGTTCAAACAACAATAAATAATTCTAATAATTGATCTAATTGTTTATTAAACATCGAGCGAACGCTTGAATTCTATACCGAATGGCGCGTGTGACTATGTGTGGGATCAGTACATACACGGCGCGTGGCGAGTGTGCACATACAAGTCGCACTGCTGCGTTTGTATGTAGTTACCATACTTGTCTTATTATTTTTATTAGGTAAACTAAGGCCTGTCTTTTTTGAAGACGGTGTAAAATTACAGTTTATTGCGCAAAAGTGTTGCCCGCTTGGGAGCAGCAAATGATTGCACTCGATACATATGGTATCGATTGTATATTGGTCACGCTTATAGAATAAATAGCCGAATTTATTTCATTTCAATCATCCTCGACCTATTCATCCAATCACTGAGCACAAGTTCATTTAAATTGTCAATTTTTGTAAGTTCATACACACATACACAGTATTTAGAACTGTGTTTATAAAAAATACAAAGAGGAGGTATATTTTTAAGTAAGTATTTAATTTTAATTGAATATAAATAAAATCCGGCTATTCTTGTTAAAATGTATCTAAATAAAAATTGATCTCGATACCATAGAAGATTAACTGTCAAAAGAAGGCTATAACTCAATTTGTAAATTTAGAACGTCGTAACAGTCACAATTCAGTTATTTTTGGCAAAATTTAATCTCCTTTCACAATCTATCGATAAAACTATCGCCAACTTGTACAACACTGTTTAAAATTATATGAAAACAGGTAATCCTACAAATGTCATTTTACTCCGTCTTCGAAAAAGACAAACTATAGGTACCTACGCCAATAAGTTATCAACAATCTGAAAATATCATGAAGAATGCGCTTTCGTATCTCGAATACTTTCGTTAACTTTAAAATGTAAGTAGTACTTATAAAGGTTTCTTCAATCTTCAAGAATTGTTTTTCCCCAGTAAAGCAAGATATAAAAATATGAACAAAGTTTCTTACTTAGGAATCTGCCAATCCATAGTGGGCAGGTAGGGCCAGTAGTCTGCTAACTCCTTGACTAGTAACGCTACCGGCATGCCATGCACGGAGCCCGACTCCGAAGTCTTGTTGGTATTGATGTCGGCATGTGCGTCCACCCATATAAGAATCATGTCTTCGTGCTTTTTGTAGTGTCCATCGACAGAGCCTGTCGATGATTGTGCACGTTATAAATAGGTACATTATGAAAAAACTAGGTCTTTATTTTTCTATTATGTATTCCTGAAGAAAGCAGATTTACCTGAATTTTCCTACATCGATAAGTAGCAAACTCCAGGCTGCTTCAGGTTATAAAGATTGGTAGGTATTACATGAACAAGTCATCTGATATTATTATCGATACAAAGAACAAACAAAAAAAGAAAAAATCCTTCGATCCCGCTGGACTCCAACCAGCAACTTTGTCGCCAAACTCGGGCTATCGTTCTCCCGACTGATCCAAGGAACAAGTTAGCAGACGAAAAATTCTCTGCCACAAACTAGTATCTAAAGTAATTTCATAAAAAATATATGAATATCATGGTAGTAGGGACATGATGACATTCAATGTAATAAATATTGCAAGTTATGTGATATCTTACAAGCATCGAGTATATAACCAGAAATAGAAACAAAATATCATCTAACCTATCGTAAAACAAATCTATCCCTGGCAACTCATCAGTCAAATATAAGTGATATCACTTTTAAATATCAACACTCGTTTGCGCTGAAATCACAAATTAAAAATCGGAAATAGTACAGCGCCAACAACTGACCTGTGTGTACGTCTCCGTATATTCCAAAAATATTATGTATTTATTGTAATAAAGATAATATCTCTAACTATGGGGGGCTGTTCCATTTGGTGATGTGGGAAAAATAGCAAAACATCTAATTACAAAGCAAACGGAATCACATTTCATCGGTAATTAAATATTAAATTATGTACTTTTTCACTTATCGTCCATATAGCACCAGTCAATTGTTTCGAATTCGGGCTGGCCAATCGGAGCGCAGTTGTCACCGTAATGATATGGCAGAATAGTTTTCAAACAAATTAAAAGACATTTCGTCTTTAGTTCTGGTTGTATACTCGATGCTTACAGGTGTACGTATCCATTTTAAAATGCTCTAATGGGCACTTTGATTATTGTCTTTTCGTAATTTGGTAAGTTAGTTTTTGTGTAACATGATACTCGTATACCAGTCGTTTTTTAACCGACTTCAAAAAAAGGAGAAAGTTCTCAGTTCGACTGTATTTTTTTGTGTGTTTATGTTACGCGATTACTGATTATTATTATTTGTGAGCCGGTTTTGATGATTTTTTTTGTTGGAAAGAGTGTACCTCATACATAAGAGTGTACGTATTGGTCACATTTAAATGTGAAGAAAATATTCCACATCTAAGGGTAGCAAATATATTATATTAGGGGATAAATTAGATGTATTGGATTTCAACCACTTTCCGTTAACCGTTTTCAATAAAACTTGGCAAATGGATGTAATTCCACAAAATTTTGAAGTTGGTTGTTTTAGCATTATATTTATTCGTCAATTTATCTAAACTCCTTCGCTGCAGATAAAACAGCAAGGGCTTTTGTGAAGCATGCTTGTAACTAGTTAATAAGTATTTTTTTCTGTATTTTGATCTAATAAATAAAAAAAAGCCACCTTTTTATGACTTCGTTACTTACCTATACTAATAGAGTGGTCTCCACCCAAAGTGATGACGATTCTATCATCATTAAGCACTTCGGAGACTTTCTCGGACAGCGCTCTGGTGCAAGCAGACACGTGAGGCAGATTTCTCATGTTGGTTATTTTAACGTTCATTTCCTTGGGTGATACTTGTATCTCCACGTCTCCATAGTCTTTAACGTCGAGGTGGTCTGTAAATTGTTTACAAAAATTAAAAAGTGTGCATTTCACCTCCATCTCACCTGATGGAAAGTGACGATGAAGTAAAGTGTCGACAATGTGGCATGAACACCTAATTAAATGCCTATTCACTCTCGCGTTCAAAAGGCCCTAGTTGGGGCATAAGTCTGCAGGCAGAGAATTCCACTCGTTAGCTGTTTCGTGCGAACCCTTACAATATCTGATGATGGAAAGGGGAAGGCGGAATTAAATCATGCAATTCCATCGCACACTCTCCGTGATATATCGTGTAGAATACTGATAAGCTGACAACTTTACGGCGTTATTCAAGGTGCTGCAGCTTCGCTTCCACTAAATACAATTTCAACTGAATTCACCCCATTAGTGGCAGCAGTAGGGGAGAGTGGGGGAATTACGGACAGTTAAGGAAAACTCTTAATAAAAGAGAAAGTTACTGTAATAATCAGTCTTCATGTATTTATTCTTAAACTTTGGACATTTACGTACGAGATCAACATCATTAATTATGAGAAATAAATCAACAAATACTTATTTTTTAACAAAAACAAAACCCTTCCTGTCCGCAATTACCCAGTGCCCTAAGGGTAAATACGGACAGTAGTCGGGGTATTTGCGGACAGACGGGGAAATTACGGACGGATTACTTATAGGAACATAAATCACAGATGTAGCCTGTAGATGTACTTCCGCCTGTACAATTCTCATGTGCCCACTTTTGACACATTATACACATTATCCAATCTTCTGCTGGAGGTGAAAAGTACTTCTCTGAACAGAATAAACAAAAATATTCTTCTTCTTTCTCAACTTCCCTAAATTCTTTAAGATTCTTAACCCCTTTGTTTACATTTCTCTTATTTTTCTGTGTTTCAGTCTTACTTCTTTTGTTTTCTGTATTCGAATTATTTTTTTCAAACATTGTTTTCTTCTCAATTTTCTTTTGTTGCTTCTTTACCAGCTCTTGTTTTTCTGGTGTGCTTGTCAAAATGATTGAATGTTTTTTCTTAGTAACTCGTTTATTTTTATTTCCAAAAGTCAGCATTGTAGGAATATTTACAATATTGGTCAAAGGTCCTATTTGTGTTTCTGATCGCTGAATAGAATGTACAGCTTGAGTATTGTCACAATGGTTGGTGTTTTGTTCATTTTCTTCAACAATGTTTTGGTGTACTGCTTGATCAATTTCAGAAACGACTTCATTCATGGAAATGTCGTTATGCTCGAAATTTTGGCCGACGACATCAAACAGCTCAACAATGCTCTCCAGTGTACCTTGAGGTTCATCTATTGGCAAAGAAATGTTATATTGTTCCAGTGGCTCTCTATTTGAAATGGAATTTCGAGATTCGTTACGGGATTCATCTGCGTTTGTCGTTAAGGCTCTTGGGCTGTTTTGATTCTGTTGCGTTATAGAGATATCACCAAAACTTTCAAAAGTTGCTTTGAACTTTTCTTTATCCATTGGGCATATACCTGCCGCTTTAAATCCACTTATAGCCTTTTCTAAAGTTGTTGTCCGATTAAAGGCTTTTGTATATAACCCCACAATATCAAACGTTGTAATTTTGGCACCAGGATTGTTTGTCATATAACTTTCGCATTCTTTGTTATACGCTGTTTTCAATGGACCATGGAAAGTTAGATCGAGAGGTTGCATCCTGTGTGATGTATGAAGTGGCAGCGTCAGGACATGGATGTTATTTTTTTTGCAAATGTTATAAGCTGGTAAACTTATATGACTCTCGTGGTTGTCAAGTATCAGTAATATTGGATTATCAAGTGATGGGCGAGCGAAACTTTTAAAGTGGTGAAGCCAGTCCACGAAGAGTTTTTCTGATATCCATCCTGAATCGGAAACGGAGGCAATCATATTATTGTTGCTTTGTTTCATCAAAAGTGGGTTCATGCGTTTCCTTTTGAAAATAAAAAAGGGTGGAATGTAATAACCAGCAGCGCTGCAAGCATTTACGACCGTGGTCAAAGTGCCTCGCTCTCCGCTCGTGCATTTACCAACTTGTTTTAATCCTCGGATCGCAAGAATTCTCGAGTTCCTCTGAACGGTACTAATACCTGTTTCATCGACGTTGTAGATGTCATTCGTCTTGAATTTATGTTTAGACATCAATAGACACAAATTGTCGAAAAATAATTCAACTTCTTCCGCATTGAAAGCAGAAATCCTACTAAGCGATGTTGCTTCCGGCTTGCGAAGGGCTATATAAGGATGTCGCGCCATGAATCCGTAGTACCAATCCATGCCTGCCATTCCCACCTTTTTATCAAAGTTGTTTTTTAATCCATTAGCAGATGCAAATTCGTATGCAATTTTTCGAAGCGAAGGTATAGTAATTCCATAAAAATTCCGACAGGCGTTAACAATTAATTTTACTAATTCTTCTTCCTGGGAGTTATTAAAAACGGGTTTGTTACCTCGCTTTGGTTCGGTGATATCAGAATCCTGTTTTTTCATCTGATCTAATAGCGTTGACCTCGGAACACTGTATTTCTCTTCTGCTTTTCGAAAACTTATTTTCTTCTCCTTTATTTCACGGACTGCTGCTTTCAAATCTTCTATGGTGTATTTTTTAGATGTTTTTCTTTTATATTTTCGAGGCATCTGAAACATTACATATACAGTAGACGATTTGAATTTGTATTTAGTAAGACAACCAAAAAGTCAATGGAACGCATAAAAGAAATATGTCAATATTACAACATTAAATTGCATGATTTTGACTTAATAAACTAGTAGGTGTAGTTAAATGAAGTTTATATATATGTATCATACTTTTTGGGGCATTTGCGGACGTCCGAGTTTACCCCAAAAGTATTGACCGCAATTCCCCCGAGCACGATAAAATCATTCATTTGTTCAAATTTATAGGTTAAAAACTACTTGAAATATTGATTTATTCTCTAATTAGTTGTTAAATACATCAGAAAACAATTTCCAAAATCGATTTCAGCTTACCTAAATTAGTAAACGTGTAACACAGTATCGAAAAACATATAAAAATATAAGAAAACATGAAAAAACATTGAACTTTATTTACCTTGAAACACGTGTGCGGCCGTCTGTCAAAACTACTGTCCTAGCACTAAGGACATCGAAAGCGTCGCCGCAAGTGAAGTACCGGGGAGGGAGGGACGCGGTATCGTCTAATATAAACGTGTCCGCGATTACCCCGCGTCCGCAATTACCCCACTCTCCCCTACTCCAAACACGACGTGTGCTTGGTACGGTTGAAGAAACTGTCCCGAATGATACCTTACCTTGGAAAGGGTACTTAGTACCTATTTACATAATTTTTACAAATTATCAACGTTACATTCTAAGCAATTATGAATTGATTGCGTAATTCAACAGCACTTTACGTAAATTTCACCAAAAAAATATCGTGCGGCCTTGTGATAGTGTTTATTTACGTAAGTATAGTCAGTGTTAATATTATCCTACCGGTTAAATTAACCATAAAATAAGTAAACATTCAATGATAAATTTTATCATTATGCAGTGCCGCTCAGAGTTTTAAATGGCAAAGATTTGAGGGGCACTACTACTGCGCCCGTCACCCTGAATCATAAGTTGACAAGTTCCATGTGCCTGTAATTTCACCAGCACCCACCGTCCCAAGCCGGAACACAATAATGCTCACATTACTGCTTGGAGGCAGAAATAGGTAAGGTGGCAGTAGGTACTTCTTTGGATGAAATCTTTCACAAGGAGCTCTACTGCCATTAAAATACTAATGTTAGTACGTGTATACAAAGTAACAGAGAATACAAAAATACTACACTGTTACTTTTTACATAACAATATGTATAATAATGATTCACAGTCGAGCCGGTTCGCTATCATGCTCAGGGGGTCTACTCTCGATCTCCGTCCGACATCCGTCCGAAACAATTACTGTCAAATAAGTAATATTCGACAAAATTAAAAGACAAGTATCAAGTATGAAGTTTCATTCGCATCACGCGTCTTTTCATTTGGTCAAGTATTGCTTATTTGGCAGTAATTGTTTCGGACGGATGTCGGACGGAGATCGAGAGTAGACCCCCAGGATGCTGTTGGATAACGGATAGAATAATCATTTCACGAATTGCCCGTATACTTTTCAAATTATTTCTTGCCATTAATTTCATTACTTATAATTTAGACCACAAAACGGGAATCACCCGTTAAAAGGCCAGCGCCATTTTTAGTCCGATAAATTTTCCCCTTTATTGATAATAGATACTATTTATAATTATAGGCAATGTGATGTGACATATCAACTACTATCTCAATTTTCTGAAGATTTCACTTTTTAATACCATTTTATACAATTTCACACTATGCAGCATTGCGAGAAATTCCATCTCAGATACATTTCATTTTGGCGCCAGAATCGACTTTATAATTGTACTAACTTCTAAAAAGATGCTTATATGTAAATGAAGTAAAATGGATGTAAACTTATGGATGTAAAATGGATGTAATAAAATAAATAAAATAAAGCAAATAAAATTTCAAACAATTGTTTTCTTCATCCTGCAAAATTATCAAAATTGAGATAGTACCGGTTGCCAGTTCACAGTCGATATAGGGTTTATGTATTTTTTTGTATCTATAAATAAGTGGTTTAATATCACAAACATAGTAGAAATAATAAAAAAAACTGAATTGAGTTTTTAATTATTTTCCATACAATTTTTTTTCATGGTCTGCACTAGGGAAACCCTGTGTCATGGCTACCATGGACACACATAGACAACCACAAATTACAACCAAATTCCCGAGAGAAATAAATGTAGGCCAAATATTTCTCCCGGCCCGGGAATCGAACCCGGGACCTCTGCGTGATAGTCCAGCATATACTTAGTAATCATTCGGCAACAAAGGCAGATATTTGCTTCACACATTCTTTAATTTGTGATGAACTTTACTTATGCGCACGTATCTGTAACGCGACCTTAATCTATCGGTGTTTAAAAGGGATTATCGTATACTATTCCCTTATTTATTATTACTTAGTAGCACATAGAGCCCCTTGTGATAGAGTTCGTATGGAAGTACTGCCACCTTACCTACTACTGAAATCTAGCAGTAATTTAAACCCTGCGTTCCGATTTTGAAGGGTAAGGGTGGTGAAGAAATGACAGTCATTGGACTCATCAACGTCTCAATGTGACTGACGCAGAGCGGCAGTGCCCCTTAGATCTTTGCGATTTAAAGCTCTGAGTGGCACAGCAACTGCTATGGACAGGCGTGTTGGCTTGGCGTCCTTGGTCGTCCCATCACTTGGTATTAAAAAACAATCACTACTAATATTCTATATATATAGAAAATGTTTCTCATACCGATTTCTCGTAGTTGTTCAATGAGGCCTGCATCCCTGATAGCAGCTGGGGCCACGCTCACACCGTACTTCTTCTGCCCCTTTTCAAAAGGCACTCCAATGATACCTACTTTTCTTAACGGCTCCCAGCATTTGCTGTTGTAACTCATTCTTCTTGCAAATAACCTGACTACATTCATTTTAGTTACACAATCTCAAATACGTCGCGTAATAAATACAAAAAATATTATCTAACATAATTAACGTTCAAGTACGATTATGAATTCTTGGTATTATACAATATCTACCACAAAACGTGTGTCGTCTGTCCAGTGGTAAAATATTGAACTGAATTAAAACAAGTGATATCATATTTAAGGTCAAAGGGTGCGTTGAGATAGTCGGAAGATTTTTGATTGGGTCATTCTTGAGATTGTTTTCAATGAGTACTTTTACTATACTAGAATCAATTAAAGAATGCTGACGATAAATTGTGTAATACATTGTTAAAAGTAATAAAAAGTAGTTTTACTTATTTTTTAAATCTAGAATTGATAACTAATTGAGCTTCATTGCTTGACTTGAAGAAAAATAATATGTTATTGTAGAGTTTCAAACTGATTGCTCCAAAATATGTTCCTAAAATGTTTTAAACATAATATTTAAGTAATAATAATAATATGTGCCAGAAAATCATTCCAACTGCCTGGTCTTAAAAGAAATCCCTACAGTAACATTACAGTAAGTAAAATGAATTCCCTACACTATAAGTGTACCACAGCAACGGATAGAGCACATCTCAGAACACTCAGACCAACAATTTAGAAAAGTTCATTTCCCAAATTGATCCTACCGGGACAATGTAAACCGTTATGCCACCGAGGTCGTCAAGAAAGTAAATTTATTAGTCTTAGTTTAATAGTTTTGTTTTTTTTAGTAAGTAATTTGTTGAGAAGCATAAGTGTTAATAACATGTTGTTTGGATTCCATATATATTCATATTAAAAAAAAACCGTACAGTCATGTAGATGTGTAGTACTTAATTACAGTTGCATTTTAAAATGTCCAGCTGTTAATTAATATGCACGTGTATCCATACACATAATTAACTCATTATAAGTTCCATTGCCGGGCATGGTCTTCTCTCAGGCGAGGGTTTAGGCTATAATCCGCCACGCTGACCCAATGTGGGTTAGGGACTTTCACACGTTTGCCGAGGGCTGTGAAATTTCTTCGACGTGCAGGTTTCATCCCGATGTTTTCCTTCAGCGGAATTCTCATGGTACATTTGAAATTAAATTTCGCATATAAATTCGAGGCGCGAGCTTGATTCGAACCCATGGCCTGTGCTCGAGAGGCAGTTGGTGAAAGGCTACCACGGCTTCATACGCACACATATTTTTTTTATTTTGTTTGTTTATTTTAACTATGGATTATACATTACTGTCATT
This sequence comes from Hyposmocoma kahamanoa, assembly GCF_003589595.1. Taxonomy (NCBI): domain Eukaryota; kingdom Metazoa; phylum Arthropoda; class Insecta; order Lepidoptera; family Cosmopterigidae; genus Hyposmocoma; species Hyposmocoma kahamanoa. The sequence goes on from NW_020653945.1 coordinate 9,532,612, forward strand.
TTGTTGTATTATGAAAATATAAATGACATACAAAAAACGAACTAACCTCTTCAAACGGGCGTAGTAGAATGATTTTTATCACTAAATGATGGTAAAAAAGTTACGTGCATGTATTTAAAGTTATTATGCTCTTACCTTATCTTGTCGAGATTACTTTTAAAAACATGAATGTACTAAAAGAAACGTGAAAAATACATCTCTTCATCATTTTTTCGCATTATTCGGTCAAAAAAATTATCAAAAGGTATATTTTTTTTGATACCAAGTGATTAGACGAACAAGTCGTGATACGTTACTGATGGTAAGTGACACGTCTTGGCGCCAAAAAGAGGCAAGGTGGCAGTACTTCTCTGGATTAACTCTTTCACAAGGAGCTCTGCTGCTACTAAATATGCCAAAATGTTCATGAGGTTATATACGTATCTACCTACCTAGCTAAATGACACCGTTGCTCTTCTGCCCTTATCACGTAACATGGACTCGGCGCTATATATCTTCTTCGTACAATCACACGTTACCCTGTTGTTCACAACCTTCATTAACACATATCATCTTTCACACAACCCATTTATCTTTGGTTCTTTGGCCCCAGGGCGCCTTAAAATTGGACGCTTATATAAGCGCTGCAGTAGCGTATCTGTGGCGCTTTAGTAATTTTTAATTCACTTATTGTGATTACAAATGTGGCATGCGCATGTCATGACAGTGGTGGTGCAACTGCGCTTCTAAATCTTGTACGAAAATTAGTAGTTGTGCGCCTACAATGCCACAGTGGTGTTAAGATTATTTTAAAGTTGAAACACAATATGATATTGAAAAACGTTTAATATGTGCGCACTACTTCGAATTTTGAATATTATTGGTTGCATTGGTTGAATTTTTAATATTGTTGAATAGTAATGACAGGAATAGCGCTGAGGCTCTAGAGATGCGCTCAACACTCCTCCTCAAATTGAAACTAAACATTTATTTGATTTAGGAAATGAAACTATTTTTCCGGATTTAAATCGCGTATATTTGTCTTTTCAAACAAACAACGTTTCGGGCCCTTTATAGATCCCATGTCAGCCGTGACCATGAAAAATAGTTACATTTCCTATGTGTAACGATAGCGAAAACCTAAGAACTCGATATTTATTTAATGTGCTACAAAAGCGCAATTACGAATTTCAGCAAGTATGTTATTTATACAAAATAACTTGCGTAGCGTGTAAACAGTACACTATTTTAAAATTTCCACACACAATTCCAAAACAATTTCCACATGTTACAATATGTTAAAAATGTCTAATTTGAAGACCCCTAAAACAAATTTATTATAACTTTTTACATGTTACGGATAAAGTGAATCAAACGTCTGCGCATTAGATACATATTACAATAAATGATTATTTTATCTTCACTTTTCCGTCACTACATTCAATCTTGCTATTAAATACTCAAAATACAAAGAAAAATTCCTTCGATCTGACAGGACTGGAACCTGAGTCTGTGCCTTATCTGGGTGTAAGGGATGGTGAAGAAAAACTTCCATAAATTTCATTAGGTCTGCTGACTCGATCTGTAGCTCAGTTGGTAGAGCGATCGCTATGGTATGGCACATCAGATCGAATGAACTTTTCTTGGTGTTCGATTTATAACAAACTAGTGGAGTAATTTGTTTTTTAACCGATTTCAAAAAAGGAGGAGGTTCTTAATTCGACTGTATGTTTTCTTTTTCTTGTATGTATGTTACGCGATAAGACATTTGCATTTGTAAACCGATTTTGGTGATTCTTTTTTTGTTGGGAAAAGGGTACCTCAGTTGTGGTTCCACTTAAATTTGAAGAAAATATTCCACCTCTAAGGGTGGCAAACTAGGGGATGAATGACTTTTGAGGTTGGTTTCTTTAGTACTCTGTACTGAGACTGTTTAGTTTATAGAATGTCACGATATTTGACCACCATCATATACAATTATTTTTGTGAATTACTCCACTAGTTTGTGATAATGATTAATACAAAGATCGAACTCTAAGAAAAATTTGTTCAATCCGGCTGGATTCGAACCAACGTCTTCCAGTAAAGTGTATCAGACGCTATGCCAACTAAGCCACTGATCGAACTAGCGGACCTTACGAATTTTTCCATATGCTTGTAGATCTTGTTTTTTTCAACAGCTTTTTTGCCGTAGCGCCATCTGTGAGAAATCTAGTCGAGTAATTTCACAAAAAATAAATTAATATCATAGTAGTAAAACATCGTAATATTAATTACAATCAATATTATATTACTCAATGATATTATTAATACTGATCACTACTTAATCACATTCACATTTCGATTGTATAGACTTTGATAATTTCCCATAATGGCCCAACATTCCGATTAATGTAAGACCAAAGGTCTAATCAACGTCTTGTATATTTTCCCGTTTAGTTTAAGAGGCATTCGGGGTCGCATTTTGCGTTGTTCCCTATCGCCGTCCCATTCGTTCCGCGATAATTATCCGCTTCTTGTCTTTATCTACCCCCTCGACGCTCTATTAGCTAAATGGCACTAAACTCACTTGTTAAGTATCTTATTGATCTGATTTCTATTTGTTACATTCAGTTCACAAATTCAAAGCAAGTAATGACGTCATCGTTTAAATAAAAACAAATAGGATTTATTTAAAATTGCTAATCTAAAGTACCTAAACCTTTGTTTATTTGTTTACTTAAAGTAGTGTTTACCAAAGCGGATACTTATGTGGTTTGTTTGTTTGTTCAAAGTAATGTTTGACAAAGGAAATCTTTAATGGTTTGATCATGTGGAGACTGTGTATGGTAGTGGAATAACGACACACATTTATGGAGTGAACGTGGAATAGAACGTGAGAAAAGGTCGATACAATACCAACCAATTTTGGAATTGGTGTCAAAGTACCATAGAACAATAAATACACTAGAAACACTTAGTGGGCGTTTAACGGGTGCCAGCAGTACGCGGATTACTTCAGCTCAGTCTGCCATTTTCGCTTTGCACGTCGGTCATGTCAATTACCTCGCGCAATACCTCGAAAATCGTGGAAAAAGCCTTATTTCGCTACTTTAGAGTGCAAAAATGGCAGTCGCGCCTGTATCTAATCCACCTTGGATAATAATCCAGGGTGGTGTTTCATAATCATTGTTAAGTCTTATTTTATTTCATTGCAATACATTTTCCATTTTCTGTTTATCGTAATTGATTTTCTGTTATAAGAAACGAAAGTAAACCGTATACCGCTACTATTATGGTCGACTTTTTTTAAAGAACGTTAAAAGTCATTAATCGTTGGTAGTCTGACAGCTATTATTATTTTAGCTTCCCGCTAGATGGCAGCACATTGAATAAAATGGCAATAAAGAATAAAAACGTGGTAACTTGCAATAATAGGTATTGAACTTTCAACGATATGCCAATAAAGTTTAAATTATATTAGCAGTCCAGTTTTCAAATTAGAAACTACGACCAATCGTTACCAAGATTTCATAGTGTTCAACATTATGGTAGTGAGAGTTTTAGCGACAACGATTCTGATAGTAATCATGGCTTAAGGCCCTTCCATTCGTTTTTTTGTATTCGACCTCTACGTAAACATTCTCAAACAGTTTGAAAATATCCTTTAAAAAGGCCTGGTGAAACGTACCAAGAATAAGCAGACCTGTCTACAAAGACTGATGCGTATGCAGGAAGTGAAAGACGTATGTCAGAAACGAAGGAGAAGAAGAACGAAGAAGGTCAATTGACTTCCTACCCCGGCGAGACAGTCATCTGAGTATTACAAAAAAGTCGGAGAAGACAGACGTTTGTACATACATATTACAAAATAAGTTTGATTTACTAAAATATACTTTTAGAAATTTTTATTCGAATTCAGGAAATTAGGTATTTAGTTAATGTAACGTAAACACCATTTAATAACAAAATGCAATTCACAGAATGAGAAAACACTTGTAAATGGATAGTTGAAATGCAAAATATTTTGAGTGATAATAAAAATATATTATTTTGTAACAATTTAGCCAGAATGTTGAATGATGAACATTATAATTATACATCATCATTGCAATACTTTAAGTACCAATGCGTAGTTTAAATATTTTGTTTCGGATAAAAGTTTTTTTGTTTAACGGTTGATGAACTTCGTGGTCCAAAGTCCTCCACTTGTAAACTTGTTATAAATCTTACGTATAGTAGGTAGACATTGGTTATGTTATTATTCTTTAACAAACACCTAAGCTAGGTTACATTATTTAATTCTTGAATTGGTTTGCATTAGCAAATCTTGTCATAACCCATATGGCGACGACAGATCTTTTTCTTGTCGAGTCAATACCAGAAACCAGTAGAAATCCTGTGCACATTTCTTTGGCCCTGTACGTAGCAACTCTAAACCCCTGTCAGTTGCCTTAGCAGGTCTTCGCGAGTGCAGTTGGACACAGTGGGCATGAGTGCAAGTGAAACATACTTTGTGAGGGGGATAAGCAAGCACAATGGTTTTGTCTGTTATCTCTACTTCGGCTAACGTGTGATCAGAGACGATTCGGGGATTTACATACCGACCACTGCACTTTCTTCTCTGCACCACTGCACAGACTTTCGGCTGAGGTAATAAAATCATAAGGAGCAGCGAATTTGGCTTGCCAAAACTTACACCTCGCGTTCGCAGACAGGTGATTAAAAAACTTTGAATACAGTTTACTTGTAACTGCACACCAGGGAATTTTTAAGATGACTGTATCTTACCTTAACTTTATAGCATTACAGTTGAAATTTCAATTATAATGGTCGAAGCTACGAAAACAAAGCTGCGGGAAGCTTAGGGACACCGAGCTTCCGAAATGCCTCGGCTGCCTTCGGGATGCTTTGACAGACTTCCGAATGTTATTCAACAAAAATCTTCTCCTTCTTGGAATATGGTTTTCTTCTTCTTCTTCAGCAAGACTACTATTTTTAAATATACAACTGGTACCAATCTACAAAGAGGTTATGGAAGGATGCAATGCCCTAGGGATATGTCTAAAGATACAGCGGCGCGGCATAATTGTACGAGTAGTGTGCCCTTGCTTGTAGGAATGTCTTACCAAGCCGTCACGCCAATGGGTGCCAGGCTTAACGTTCTAAATACTCGGCATAATAAGAAGTCATGCCTTAGCAACAAACATTTGAAATAACGTATCCAAAGTATTCGCTTTACGTGTTTCATGTTTTATGTATTGTGTTCTGGTTATCGCGTAATACTGTTAACGCTAATTTGGTTGGGAATATTAGCGGACTAATCATGATCTATGTAAGAAAGCAAACGATATCTTTTTTATTACGAAGTGTTTAAGTAGTAAGAAGTATTTAAGTACATTAAAATACATAAAGTATTCTATAAAGTCGAAAACTGGGTAACCCATAAAAGTAGGCCATTTGCAAAATAAGTTAAGCTGCCACGTTAGGTAAATGTAAGACAAGATTCTGCTACAGTCGACTTGCGTGTAAGTTGTTGTGCGTGATATATACGCCGTAGCTTGTTACGTATGTGTACTTTAACAATTTATGTCGTACAAACACAACCTCTCCATTAAGCCAATTATATTTTCGACTGAACAGTCCATTTAAAAAGTCGCTGATAATTTAGATATTTTTATGATAACTATCACAAAAAAAGGAGAAATACTATGATGTAATCTTAAATAAATATAAATTTTAGTTGGTTTGTTTATCAGTAACTCCTTTTATTCGTATGTCTTTACGTATCTATAATTAAGATAAGAAAAATCTCTTAATGATGAGATAATTTTTTTACTTTATTATCTAGTATATATATTTAAAATTAAAACAGAAGATACTTATAAGAATGGTATACTGGTTATTAACAAAGAAACATACATTAATATACTAAACGGTTTAACTCCGACTGCGTCGCTTTCTACGCTAAATTTAACTACGTTTTCTTTATTTCGTTCTCTGTCCATCCAAGTTAAGTAAGGGCTTATAATTGTGAATATATTATAACTGACAAGTGCATCTGGTTTGAACAATTTGCCACATGGAACTGTTATGAGAGCTACTACATCAGTGTCCAGTAATACCGGTCCTCCCTCGCCAAAGAAATGCTCGTAATCTATGTAGTCTGTCGTGAATCCACACACACAGTAGTACCATTTTGGGTTAACGCATGCTTCCTGATGGTACAAACGACGATCTAACACTCGCGTATTTTGGCCTATACTGTTCCCATAACCGACCGCAGAGAATTGTCTACCGTGCAACTCAGGGGCAAATAACGTACTGATCTTAGCCGTTTCGAAGTGTAAATTTAAAATTTGCCTTACTGTGTATACAACGCCTATATTGCTGTGTATCGTTGCTATATGAGGAGCCTTTGGTTCCCATATGAATGTGTAGTCTGGGTGCTTTACAAAGTAAGCAATTTCAATCAAGTTATTGTTATTTACGTAATCATTAATTACTGCTTGTCCGATAATGACGTATCTAGGATCTGGATCGAGACACTTTCCTGTAGTCAATACTGTATCTTTGCTAATTGCGACGCCTGTGCAGATGAAGCATTTCGTTTTGTTTAGTAAGGCCACTACGTAAGGAATTTCTTCTGCTATCTTTTCTATGAGTCTCCAGGACAGAGAATTTTCGTTCATTGTGTCAATGTTTCCAACTAGAGATATAAGCATCGTTATTATAATCATATTCTGCCATATGTATATCATAGCACATTGATGGTACTGACATTTGAAATTGGTTTATTTTACATGATTAAAATAAATAACTAAAGAAACTACCCGATTAGTAATGTGAAAAAATATTTAAGAAACACTGTAGATACTTTCTGAACCATTAGAAGTGTAAAAGTGACATAAGCCTACCTGACGCTGACATGACAATTTTAAAAGTAAACAAATATTATGGTACCGGATCAAAGTATGAAAAAGATAATATACGAAAAAATACGATAATATACGGCTTTCTAAAATTAATAATGTATCTATATCCTCCAACGCTTACGTACATTTTAATGTACACGGATGTACATTAAAATGTACGTAATATGTCAAGTGATTCAGAACCAGACAATATCATTCCTTTTTTTTCATGATACCTAATGACGGGACGAACAAGTCGTGCGCCTGATGATAAGCGGCACGCCTGTCAGTATAGCAGTTCTGCCACTTACGAGCTTTAAATTCCTTTATTTTTTTCCATCCTCTAAGTTTAAATTGCACTGCTACCGCACCTGTCACCCTGAGACATAAGTTGACAAGTCTCATGTGCCTGTAATTCCACCAGAACCATAAGCTTTCAAAGCTGGAAAGCAGTGTGAGCGTGATGGCGGCAGAAATAGGTAAGGTGGCAATATTTCCCTGAGAAACTTTTTCACAAGGAGCTCTACTGCTACTTAACTTCCTGTGATCACTTAATCGCCCATTATACATTATAATAAAATACAATATAATAAAAACCGACGTTCCGGGCCCTTTACAGACCCTAAGGTCACGGTTGACTGAGGTGGTACAGTCTTCAACCAGTTACGTCTTATATTAATGCAAACCACCCTATTTTTTGACTATAGTTACAATAGTTATTAATTAAATACCTAATTTTTAATTACACAAAGAAAACATTCCAATTTACGCTACATTAGGTTTTACAAATTATTTTATTGAATGAATTTTTATTAAGTTCAATTTATTATTAATTATTAATAGAAATTAGAATAAACTAAAACATATTAATTAGTACTGCAGTCTTACGATTTTTTTTTCAGTTCATTGGCGAGCAGGTATCATAGACTGCCATAGAATTTTGGTTCAGAAATGTATGAGCGCTTTTATAATATGGTTTATTCGTAGAGTATGGAAGAAAAAATAAAACTTTATGAAATTATAATTGAGAGATTAAAGTAGAAACAGGTATAGAAAAAGATTTTTATTTAATAAACTTTGATTAAATCACACCCTTTTGGTGTAATAAGGCAACATGAAACAATGACAACTTTCCAGGAGAGAGACATATAGGTTCGACGAACGAAATTACTCGATAGTTTTTAGCTTTTATGTTTTAGAATTTATTATACAAAAAGTGCGAAATGGAAATATTATATCGTGAAACAAACCTATTTTATACCATATACCTAACTTTGTTTTTAACAATACTTCCAAAGTTTACCGCTAGATGGCCAGATATGATCTCGAATTGTGTTAGTAAAATGAAACGAGGGAAGTCACGACGGTTTGAGTATAGAACATATATTACACGGAGGTCCGTTGTTGTATCAGAAAATGGCGTTGTTATTTAATTTATGTTTAATTCATGGTTATTTGCCGTCTGAATGTATGAGGACATGCGTGGTGCCAATAGTTAAAAACAGAACGGGTGATCTTAGTGATCCATGTAACTACCGACCTATTTCCCTGGCTACATTTTTTTCAAAAATTTTAGAAAGGTTGATTAACCCTATACTCATTGAGCATATGCATTTAAATGATGCCCAGTTTGGGTTCCGTCCAGACCTGTCGACAGACATGGCAATATTTTGCCTCAAAAATACCGTAAAACATAATAATAATAATAATAATATAATAATAACGCTCACACTCAACATAGCCCCGCACTAGGGAAGCCCTGTGTCGCGGGTGCCATGGACACACACATAGACAACCACAAATTACACCCAAACTCACGAGAGAAATAAATGTAGGCCATACAAATATTTCTCCCGGCCCGGGAATCGAACCTGGGACCTCTGCGTGGCAGTCCGGCATGGTAACCGTTCGGCCACGGAGGCAGTTATGTTAGAGGAGGAATAATGTTAAAAGAAAAACATCAGTATACGCGTGCTTTCTAGATTTGAGCCGCGGTTTTGATACAAGTAACTACGATTTATTGTGGGAAAAAGTATCAAAAGCGGGCGTACCAACACAAATAGCCTGTCTGTTGAAGTACTGGTACGGAAACCAATTTAATAGCGTTAGGTGGGGAGACTCAAACTCTGACCCACATAGACTGAAATGTGGGGTTAGGCAGGGTGGATTGACCTCGCCAGCTCTGTTAATCTGTACGTCAATGACCTGGTGGAGGAGCTCAGCAGAGCTGCTGTCAGGTGTCATGTAGCCGGCGTTTGCGCGAATAACCTGAGTTATGCAGACGACATGGCTCTGCTGAGCCCCTCTATCACTGGACTACAGACACTGGTTTCGATCTATGAATGATATGCCGCATCGCATGGTCTCAACTATAATGTTAAAAAGACTGTACTAATGGTATTTGAGTATGGCAAAGGACCGGACAACATTCCGCATGTAGCTTTGAATGGCATCGTACTAAGTAATGTATCGAGCTTTAAATAACTGTATACTTACCGCAAAATTGAGAGACGATGATGATTTGGAGAGACAGAGGCGGACTATAGCCATGAAGAGTAACATGTTGGCGCGTCGATTCGCTCAGTGCTCAGTTCAAGTAAAAATAACTCTGTTTAGGGCTTACTGTCAGGCGTTCTACACTAGTCAGTTGTGGTACCATTACACTAAGCGAGCTTATTTTTGATAGACTCAGAGTTCAGAACAATAACGCATTTCGCGGTATGCTGTCGCTGCCCTGGCGGTGTAGTGCGTCTGGCATGTTTGCTGTGAATAGAGTAGACGATTTTTTCGCCATAGTACGGTAGAGATATTAGTTTTTCTTGTGAGAGTGAACGATTCGGCCAATATAATTGTAAGAACAGTATGCGATGCGTGCTACGTTGTAAGTGACCACTCCATTTTTAAAATTTAAATAATTTAATTATTGTTATACTATTATTTCTAATGTGAATTCAATTCATTTTAACGTAATTCTTAATTATTTACTTCATTAATAATTATAATATTCGGTAAATAAAATTCAATTAAATTGGTTATATAATGTAATGTGACGTAATGTAATTAATAATGTTAAATTTATTAATGGGTGTATGTATACCTAAATAAAGAAACATTTTATTTTATTTTTATTTTTGTTTTATTGCAATCGTAGGAGCTATTTCTGAATCGCGGTGTTAAGATTTTTCCCTCGAATGATGACTACTTTAACACAATTTTGTTTATGTTGAGAGAAATTGGAGAATACCGAGAGGTCAGAAAGGCAAACTAGGAGTTGAGGCCCTTCTTGGGAACTGCTGCCAGGACAAAAGGCTTGGAAAGGTTTCCAGGAGTGAGTCCCTTCTTGGGAATAATTGGCCGGACTTTCTGCATTTAGGCTGGAATTGTATTGGCGTCATACAGAATGTAAAGCAATTGTCGTTAAAATAAATATCTTTCTACAATTAGGGACACAATATCGAATGAAATGTATCGATATTGTACTCATGAGTAGTATCACATAAAAAGTATCGTACTCATAAAGTCCTGCAGATTTTCCCTAGGTAGGCAGAATGAACACATGAATTTGTCTTTTTTTATTGATTTATGAGTTTTTAATTTAAACAAATAAACGAATTTGATTCATTCATTCAAATTTTGATCAATGCAATCAATCGTCATTTCACGTAATTTGTGTCACTTAAATTTCCAATTTCCCACTCCTCGTCGTACTATCACTTAAAAACAAAAATCTATTTGGTGTCGGTCTGTTTCTCGTTTTAGAAACTGTATTGTCTGCTTTTGAGAACAAACGTTCTGAAGAAGGGACAAACTTCTTTAAAGAGGCAAATGGTGGCATGCAATATACAGCCAAGTAATTTGTGATAAAGGTTGCCATTAAAAAAAATAGGTGGCTTATGATATGAGGTGTCCTAAGAAGGAATTATTCAAACGAAACTTGTCAAAAAGTACTAACACCTGAAAAGGTATCGATACTTTTTCCGTGTCCCTATACTACATCTTGGAGTTTTGACTTGGCTGGAGCTGCATAACGTCATCCCACGGCAAAGAGAAAACTCTCGTCCTTTACAATTGTTATAATTTTTAAATTTTCAACCGTTTCTGCTTTTGTCACAAAAAAAAGTTACCACTGCGCCCGTCACCCTGAGACATAAGTTGATAAGTCCCATCGAGTATATAACCAGAAATAGAGACGAAATGTCATTTAATTTGTTTGAAAACTATTCTGCCTTATCATTACTGTGATAACTGCGCTCCGATAGGCTAGCCCGAGTTCGACACAATTGACGGGTGTCGTCAATGGGTGTCGTCAACTGTTTCACTTCAAATCGACCAGTTAACTTGAGCTTTGCTATAATGGACGAAAATTGTAAAATTACATATTTAATAATCAATTACCGATGAAATGTGATTCCGTTTGTTTTGTAACTAGATGTTTTGCTGTTTTTCCCACACCACCGAATAGAACAGCACGGCATTGTTAGAGATATTATCTTTATTACAATAAAAACAGAATATTTTTTGGAATATACGGAGACGTACACACAACTACGTCTCCGTATATTCCAAGTAGTTGGTCTGTCTATATTGCAGTGCAAACGGTAGTTGATATTTATAAGAGCTGTATCGCTAATGTGTTACCAGGAATGTATGGCCCTTATTTCGTCTCTATTTCTGGTTATATACTCGATGATAAGTCTCATTTAAATAATTATGTGTATTGATAAGCAAAATATCTATTTCCTTGAATGAAGAGAATAAATAATAAGAAAAATTGTTACTCTTATTCCCTGGCTGCCTTAGCTCCACTTGGCGTGAGCCTATTTCTTAGACTATGGAAACCAACAGTTTCAACATTCAAGCCATACATTAACATGTCGATAATGACTTATCGATAGGTATAGTACAACACTAAAGAAATCCGCCATTTGTAGCGTTCAATTTTTGTTTAGATATACACGTTCATTCTGTAGTTAGGGCAGCTCCTTTCCTTTATTTTTTTTCCATCCTCTAAGGCCTATTTGCTCACAGCTAACAAAAGAAAAAATCACCAAGACTTGGCTGTTAAACCTTTGCCTTTTTCAAATCGAAAAGAATTAAAAAAATAACAACGATCTTTTTATGGCTTAAGATGGATGCTTATAAGTTAGTAGTCCTTGTAGGCTAATGGAAATAGTGTTTTTATTATTAACTGAGCAAAGCTTTTACAACAAAATTGGATCGATGGAAAGTTGTAAATATGTATGTCTTGCTCACGAAGTATTGAAATCCACTCGTTTGGAAAACGCTTCGCAAGCGGTGAATCTGTTGAATTCTCAATGCCTTGTGAAAATTGTGAACGTGCGAATTCAATCTGAGAACACTTCAACGAAAATGCTGAAGGAGGACCTCTTGGGTTACTTAAGTTCTTCCCTGCCAGTCAGTGATGACTTTGCAGAGTTAGAAAAGGTTCGTGTGCTAAGTAATATTAGCTTTAAACTATTTACATCAAAATGTTTGGTAGGTACTTTATTGGGGTGTGATAGCGTGATATTATTTTTATTTTATAGTCAATATGATTGGACGTTAACTAACGCCATCTACAAATTCCATGTAAAATTTATAAGTATGGCCACTAGGTTTCTCGTAAAACAAATATAGGTGCCTCTGTAAGTCCCTTATTTTAAACGAAACTTATGAAATAAGGTTACTTTCTTAAAATACATAATATTCAGTCATTTTAATGGTTTCATAATTCTTGTTTGAATTAATAATAACTATTTGAAGTACATCACAATTTATCTGTAATAGTTTCACCATTGCATTTTAAAAGGTTGCCTTTTTGATCAACTTCCATTTTAGACTGTTATGTTATGGTTTATAAAATTAATGATATTTTGTAAATTAAGATAACTACGACATGGATAAATAGTTGCTACACTCATTAAAATATTCTTGAAGTTTTTACCCTACACCTTAGTACTGTATAATATTTATTAAATGCTCAACCAAGTGTACTGAACAATGCCGCTCCGTGATTGGACGATATCATGGTATATAAAATTGACGATATTTGCCATAAGTCAATGATATTTGCTAAATTAAGATAATTACGAGGTTTATATAATTATTATAGTAATTAAATATTTATTGCCTTTGTTACTTTATACCTTTGTAATGCATAATATTTACTATTTATGCTCAACCAAGAGAGTCAAGCAATACTGCACTCACTGTGATTGGACGATATTATGGTGTATAAAATTAATGATATTTGTTTAATTAAGACAACTACGAGGTTCCTATAATTGTTATAGTTCTTAAAATATGTTTCAACAACTTGTTAGGTAAAAGCTTTCATTCTCTTCAGCACTTTACATGTAAACGATAATTATTTTGTGATTGGTCAAAATAGTATATATGTATGAATGAATTTCAAAGGAGGTTTTGAACGATATAAATAGGATTGTTAGGCTGGAGGAGACAGAAAAAAAGTGCCGAACCGAGAACCAGCTAAAGTACCAGGTACTTATACCTACCTGCTATGTAACTTGTTCTATTGCTACTGTCTAATTGTGTTGTGTAAATATAAGTAATGTCTGTATTTGCTTGGTAGCAATAATACAAATTATTGCTACTACGATTTGGCATAGTTTATGTACCTACCTGAATGTGTGATTAGTCTTGCAATCCTTTATAAGTACTTGTTGTTTTAACTTGTCCATTTTAATTAATTGCTTTTTACTAGCACAGCCATAAGTCTGTATTAACTAGTACTTTAAATCCATCCTTTTACAAGTGATATTACTTTTACTTTGTTTACTGTAACTTTAGAAATTAAAACTGAGTCATGTTTTTGAAAGCACTGCTTTTCATTTTGTTTTTAAAATTAGTTCGCAAACAATTTTTACTATGTACATCTTATTTTGTACTACCCTCTAATGGAAATAAATTTGGTTTACTAAAATTGTGCTTTTGAATTTCATAGAAGTTTAACGTTTTTATAATAGAATGTAGTAATTAGTAGACACAAATATGATTTTTCTAACAAGTGCGAATGCCGATTACGCGAATGACGATAGTGCGAGACAGTTGCGCGAAACTTAAATGCGCGATAATTCATTTGCGCGAATGGTCAGTTTTGCACAAGCGTAAATGCGCGATAGTTCATTTGCGCGAATGGTCAGTTGCGCGAAAGCTTGAATGCGCGATAGTTCATTTGCGCTAATGACGATAGTACGAAAACAGATTTGCGAAAGCTGGAAGGCGCGGGAAGCGGGAAGTTAATTGTTGCAAGTACACATAAACACATAAATTTTTACAAAAATAAACGTTTAGTTTATTATGAAAGCTTTGCATTGCAAAGAATTGCAACAACCTGCAGCCATTGGAGTCAAATCTGTCTTCGTGCTATCGTCATTCACGCAAATGAACTATCGCGCTTTCAAACTTTCGCGCAACTGACCATTCGCGCGAAAGAACTATCGCGCATTTAAGCTTTCGCGCAACCGTTTTCGCACTATCGTCATTCGCGTAATCGGCATTTGCACTCAAAGTGGCATAATATAGTGAATTTAAATCGTAAGTATAAAGAAAAATGTGTCTTTGTCCAAAGGTACTTATACGCGAATTTGTCTTCTTGTTATTTATATAAGCAAGATCTACGTGAAGAAAACAAATACGTATTTGAAATAGGTACAATCACTTTTATTGTATCTAAAATTAAATCAGGACACAAATCCAATATTGGTTCTCCAATATTTCCATTGCGGGGAGTCTGAAGGCAATTCAATTTCTTTATAAACCTCGAAACGTTTTCTTCTAAATTGCATTTTTCCTTTTGACTTGTGTTCGATCAATTGGAAATTCTTGTGATAATGAGGACAAGAGAACAAAACGGCCGGACGATGCGCAGCAAAAAGAATCGATGCTAAAAATCTAATTTGCTCCAGTCAAAGAGGCAATGGAATTTTTAACCAGAGCGTACGATAGATTTAGATGACCCTATAGCCCAAATACATTGGATCCAATTTCATGCAGATGTTCAGGATAAAGCGAATAAATTGGAAAATACCTTTTTTTTTTGATAAATTCTGCTCTTTAAGGTACTTCCGAATTTTGTAAGATTTATTATAAGAAATCTTCGCTTTTTCGTTTTATTGCTCTTTCTCATGGAGACTTATCTACTAAGACTTATTTAAGTAATAATGTCTTTCAAAGGATTTTATTAGCACTTGAGGAATAGTGAGTAGAATAGAAATAATTCAAAAAGTTTTAAAAGAGAAGTTTTATTTTATATTGTTATAAATTATTTTTTATTAATTGACATGAACGTCGGGTCCACGGTAAAAAGTGTAAAGACCTATAGGGCGTTAAATCGAAAATAGAGCATCAATCGCGCGTCAGTCTTCGTTTGGTCGACTGACAGTGTGCTTGCCAATCATGCCGCACTGTATAATAAAAAAAATAATGACTAACATGAAAGAATAGACCTGTATCATATTTTCATTAAGTAGTATATTGTGTTATTGTAGGTATCATTTAAAAGTGTACAGTAGTGTAGTGTTTTATTTATATTAAAATTAATCGTAACTTTGAAATAATTGAGATAATCAAAAATAATATTTTTGCTTTGGTCAATATCTTTCTGTAGTTATGTTGAGTAATTGAATGATTGAAAGAGGATTGTTGGAAAAAATCTTCAGTGAACTTTTTTAAGTTTGGAATGACCCTTTGAGTTAAACAAACACTTAGCGGAGGCCGGGGAAGGAAATGTTTTACTAATTAGATTTGCCTGCTTCCGGCCATTAAGCTAATTTGGTTGAGTAAACTTCATTGTATTCATTTTTTCTAAAGAAACACCGCTTCTTTACTTAGTTACCAGCGAAAAACGTCGGAAAGTGAAATTATAAACCAATTTCCTTCATATCTAAAATAAGCTTCATTTGTGATTATTGTGAATATTTTTTTAACAAAAAATAGCTAACATTAACTAGGGGGTAACGACAATCAAATATACCGGTTTTATAAATGCCACGTATATACCAAGCGACACGAGACGAACAAAAAATGCATCCTGTAGTAAGCGACAGGCCTGTTCATAACAGTTACTGCGACTGCCAGTGCTTTAAATCACAAAGATCTTAGGGATAACTTTGCGCCCGTTAGTAATGTTCAACATTAGGTTCCGCTGGGCGGCAGAAATAGGTAAGGTCGCAGTACTTCCTTAGACGAACTCTTTCACGACGAGCTCTACTGCTACTTAACTGTTAACTTTATAGAGGTAAATCTGAAGGTGGATTTTACTTATTAATACAAACATATATTTTGGCTAATAAGATATGAACAGTTAGTATGGAATTGCTGATTTATTAATTTGCAATTTCGGCGCTGTTTTCTCGTAGTCCCACTATTTCGTCCCACTAGAGAGACTTATTTCTCGTAGTCCTGCCTACTTCTTAATTCCTTGTACAACGTTAATATCGAATTTCGGCATTATGCTGTGCTAGATTCAAAACTAAGCAGAGTACCTTTACATAGTAAAAGTTGTTTCTTTTGTTTACAAGATCAAGTGCCGAGACGAAAAACTCGCGCGCCTGATTGTAAGCGACACGCCTGTCCATAGCATTTGCAGTGCCATTCAGAGCTTTAAATCGCAAAGATCTGAGGGTATTGCCACTGCGCCCGTCACCGTGCCTGTAATTTCACCAGCACCCTTACCCTTCAAAACCGGAACACAGTAATGTTGATATTACTGCTTGGAGGCAGAAATCAATCAACATAAATAATGTTAATAGTTAGAATGCAGTTATTACGTCTTATTTCGTTGTTATTATAATATGGCTGATTTGTTTTATAGGGAGGTGTTCACCAGTGTCGGTTTCAGCAGAAACCAGATTTGTTTAACTAAGTAACTTTTGTTTCCTACGACATAACACCGAATTGAATATAAATTTGCTGTAATATGTACTATATAAGAGTAACATATAGTAGATAAAACGGGTTAAGCATGGTCGCAGGTCGCAGTGCGATGCAAGGAGATGAGTGGATCCTAATCCTTACAAAGCGTGCTTACTGGAGCTGACAAACTCGACTCAGCGTTGAAAATAAAGCGGTTACGTCCTGACTTCAGAGTCACTATTTCCATAAGACAATTTATAACACGCCCGTCTTTATTAGCTGTTTCTTTGGTAAAAAATGGTTTCTTTGGATTTTTACAGGCGTTATAAAAAAGCTTTTATTCTAAGAAGGTCTGTAGGTAGAGTGTTTTAGGTATTATGTTTCTTTAGACCTATACTTTATGAACCTGTATATCGTAGTAAGTAAAACCACATAAGTGACATTTTTCACAAAAATTCTCTAAATTACATTGCTGTGCTGGCAAAAATCTTAGTTCATAGCTTTTTTACTAATAATAAAATACTTATAGCTCTTTTAATTATTGAGTTTTACCTCCAGAAGGACCCAGGTGTTCTTACCATAGCTATAAAATTTTGTGGCTTTTTTTGGAAAATGCCACTTGTACAGTTTTAATATTTATATGTGTATATAGTTGGAATATTTCTGAAAATATAGTACTTGTAATTATATGTTTCATTTTACAACTTTACTATGATCTTGCAACTAGAAAATAGAAAACCTCTTTTTAAACTATTAGCCTATAATTGTTTAAGGTAGTATGAAAAATGGTAAAAAACCTTTCTTTCTATAATTGTTTTTTTTTTATAATACTAATAATGACGAACAATTAAAGCTCCTTGTGGTAAGCGACACGTCTATCCATAACAGTTGCAGCGCCAGTCAGACCTTTATATCGCAAAGATCTGAGAGGCACTTCCATTGCGCCCGTCACCCTGAGACGTAAGTTGACAAGTCCCATGTGCCTGTAATTTCACCAGCACCTTTACGCTTCCAAACCGGAACGCAATAATGCTCACATTACTGCTTGTCGTCACAAGGAGCTCTACTGCTACTTGGAAAATGTAACAAAGTGATGTACAGTACAGAACACGGCATGTGTTTGGGATATTGTCGTGGTACGTGAATGTATCCCGAAACAGGAACACTCAATATACGCACACTGGGAGGTACGATGGATCGTTTCAACTTACGGCTGATCTAAACTTGAGTCGGTTGATTTATTGACACCAATTTGTAGATTCAAACACTGTCTTTTAAATAAAAGGCGTCTATAATAAATTACCTCGATTAGTAGATTGTTGTCATTGTATTATTAGACGAATTGGAGGTAAATAATGGTAGCTATTTAGATGTAGTAAATGTATTTAAGAATCCAAGTAACTGTTTTCGGATTCGCTGGCTGTTGTTATTAATTTTTAAGATTTTATTCACGTTATTAGCTTCACTAGATGTAGACATCAAAGTTTTCGATACCCTATAGAAATTAATCATAATAATAACCACACACGTACTCATAGCTCGCACTAGGGAAACCCAGTGTCGCGGATGCCAAGGACACATATAGACAACCACAAATTACACCCAAACTGACGAGAGAAATATACAAATATTTCTCCCGGCAGAGAGAATACGTTTATTTGGTTATTGCATGTTGAGAAAACTGGTCAAGAACGTGTTACAGACATGAGCTGTAGTCGGGAGTCTCTGTAGTTTTAAAAAATCTGTTTAATAGCACCTCCTGGGTAATATTTAATGTTAGCCCATTGAAAATGGTAATGTATTTTAGTTACTTGTTCGGTACCACTACCGATGTATCACGCTATCTACTGGGCCTTGCACACGCAGCAATGAGATATGTAGGTACTGACTGTAACTTTTATAATGAAGCGAATATCGGTATGGCATGTAATAATAATTATTATATAAATATGGATGGTACAAAACTTTATTGAACGGCAACTTATATCTAAAGATTAATGAAAAATGTACATTCGTTAGTGACAGCCTAATTCGTACCATTGGTATGATCATCACACGTCAAAAGCCTTTCAGCGGTTTACGGCCACAATGAGAACTGACTACAATTAAAAAGGACCACTTCTCAAAATGACCATTTCTTTAAATGCTAGTTTTACAAACAAACACTTCTTGTAATGGCTACTTCTTGCATTGACCACTTTTAGAATTCAATATGTTTCGGCTTCGGATTAGGAACATTACCACAAGTTAGACGATGGACCGTTAAAACGTGGTAAACAGCACGTAGGTGATCTATATCTATGGTGACATGTGAAAGTTTGTAACTCTTGTACGAGTATATAAGCATAAAACAATTACCGACTTATTTCTTTCGTCGAATCTTTTAACCTCTTTCCTGAAAAGTTGTCACTTTACAGATGTGGCCTTATTACACTATATAAAGAGCTCTCGTATATGTATTCGTGATAAAAATTCTATTGTTTTAAACGAAATTTGAAATGCTGCTGTTGCACTGATTTTCCGGGTGATAGTAACGTTGAAAGCCTTTAAAAGTGCAACAATTTGATTTCACTTGTTTTCGAGAGCTGAGAGCTTTTTCCAGCTACATTAAAGGTTTATACCAAATATGGACCATTGAAAAAGGATTGCAGTATACAGGAAAAACAAAATGAAATTGCACTTTGCTTCCAGGGGTAAACAAAAAAGTGCAAAATAACAATACTCTAGGGTCTTATTGTACAGGTTCCCATAGTAACATAGAACAGTTCTTCGTCTATTCTATAAGAACACATAATTCATGAATACAAAGCGCCACTAAAGTGTTATTGTATCTTTTTGTTACATAATGTATCACCGCTTGTAGAGCGGATTCGTATATTTCTTAGTTGAATGTAATATGACTCCAATATTTCTTTATAGAAAACGTGTTCAAGGAAAACCTTTCTTAATGGAAAAGGGAACTCTTTTTATATTAAAGCATATTGTGTCACAATTCACACACGTTGTGAGGAGGGACTAGTAGGCTGGCACTCGATTGTCCTCCCTGGGGTGTCCGCAACATTTTCGCAGCTTTGCGAAATCCAACCGCGTTCCGAAGGCGCAGCTTTCATTTGAATGGGTCGTAGATTTTAATAAGTTGCGTAGGATACGGCGGCCGTGCGTGATGGTTTGTCCTTAGATTAAACCATGACATACATAAGAAAATTTTAGTTGTTTGTGTAAATGAGTTTAACATCGTGTATACATTTCTAGTCTAAAAGTACCTTACTGTGGACATTGATATTATAATATCTACATTTACAGATAACATTCTGTATTAACATATTTTTGGGTTTATAGTAGCTGGCTGTAATATCAATTCTATTCTACAGATTAAATTTAAATAACATTTATTTTATAGTTATTTAAAAGCTACAACGGCCGATATAGTGAGCAGCACATTAGAAAAAATGTGGTTCGATAGAGCGGTCAAAAATTGTATTCCAATTTTTGTGTAACGGCTTATTGACATAGTTATTAGGTTGAAACTTTTATTTATAGACTGATTTTGTCTGAAAATAAATATATTTTTAAAATTTATTATTATTATATTTAATGTATAGTTTTGGATACTTTCATCCAATTATATAAATTATGTTTTTTCATTTATTTTCCAACACAAAATTTATTTTATCGTTTTTATCGTTCTTAAGTCTAACCTACCTACTTCAATTACTACCTTTAAGGGGTTTACACGTATAATTAATACTAGCTTTTATCAAACTATTATAATGAACAACATACCATTGTAAATTATTTATAAAGGACATTAACTATTTATATTATAACAAGTGCTATTATTAGATTATTATAAATTAAAATTTGAACAGTTGTAATAAGGACATTTCTACATTAGTTTAATTTGTAAATTTTCGAATATTTTTTAACACTGATTATTTTTTATGATTATCAAGTGCAAGCGAACTTTGTGGTAAGCGACATTGATACCTATAACAGTTGAGGTGCCACTCAGAGTTTAAAATCGCACTATCACTACGCCCGTCTCCTTGACACATAAAGTTGATAAACCCGTGTGCTTAGACTTTTATCAACACCCTTCAAAACCGGAACGCAGTAACGCTCACGTGACTGCTTGGTGGCAGAAATAGGTAAGTAGGTAAGGTACCTCCTTAATCGAATTCTTCGAATTTCTACTGCTACTAAAATTAACGTATTGAAGGTATTGACTTTATGAAAATCTTACGCTTTTTATCTTTTGACTCCAACTACTTTAATCAACGTCGTCGCTCCTCTCATCGCTTTCTTCATTGTTTGCAATGACTTGAGCAACCAAGGTAAGTTTAGATTCACGAAATTGGACAATTTCCTTTCAGACGTGCCTTTCGCTACTTCGATGAATTTGTACTATTACTAGGAATTAACCACAGATAAATAACAAGGTGTGATATTACTCGAAAAGTCCTATTCGATAAGTATGAGTATAAGTATAATAAAGTATTACTCGAAACCTATTTGTTCGGTTACGTGAATTACAAATCGCAAGCATTCAATTAGTCAGGTCTACTCCGCCCTTATTTTGGTTATATGCCTTTGTTACTTTAGGCTTCCTGACTTTTACATATCTTTTGTTTTTCTTTGACGTTTTGCTTGTGAAAGTCCTGGGAAGTACTGCCACCTTATGGCGCATCCACACATGCCGCCGGGTTTCAGACCGCCTTGCCGCTGAATGCAGGCCGCCGGCTTTACCGGCGGCCTGCAGATGCGGTTGCAATTTTCGCAGTAGTGTTGTTAAATTATGTTATATATGAATACGACTACACTACCACTCCGTATCGAAGCCGCAAGCAAACTGCCGCCGGCAACCAAAAGCCGCGCGTGTCGCGGCTGAGATGCGGCAAATGCCGGCGGCACGGCCGCCGGCCATGCCGCCGGGCATGTGTGGATGCGCCATTACTAATTTCTACTGCCAAGCAGTAATGGTTACATTACTGTATTCCAGTTGTGAAGGGTAAGGGTGCTGGTGAAATTATAGGCACATGAGACTTGTCAACTTATGTCTCAGGGTGACGGGCACAGTGGCGGTGCCACTATATCTTTAAGATTTAAAGGTCTGACTAACACTGCAACTGTTATGGGCCCGGCGTGTGGCTTACTACGCACGGCTTGTTCGTTCTGTCACTTGGTATTATATAAAAAAATGGATCATCGTTCGCCTTCATCGTGATTTTGATCGCAGCAACAGCAATACAGACTTGTTATCAAGATATATTGTACCCATAGATGTAGTATATCCATAGATTGGCCCTGAAGTATTGGAGGCAAGACCAAAACAAAAATACATCTGTGTGCGTATAATGTGCATGTGTGCAAGATGAATAGTGTTGCGCACACCAATGAATTTCACTCTAATATCGATTAACATATTACACCGGCATTTCATTTCGTCGTATTCACCAAAACGTCTTATCGCAAAACGCCGAGACGTTAATTAACTAATTAATTTATGATTCTTAGAAATTTAAGACATAATTTTTTTGTACATTAAATAGAAATTTTCGTTTTAATGTAGACAAAA
>NW_020653945.1:9579934-9597350 GCF_003589595.1 Hyposmocoma kahamanoa
ATGTAATTGAGTTAGTTTTTAAGATTTTTGCTTTATTATGTTATATTTTTACTTAAACAGACTGAACTCCTTCGCCTCAGACAAAGCCGAAAGAGTTTTTGTGACCGAAGCTTGTAATTAGTAAATAAGTATTTTTTCTGTGTTTTGAACAATAAACTAAAAAAATTAAAAACATATTGACCAGCGATAATATTCCACCTTCTTCAACTCAACAAAACATTGTTTTTTTGTCGAACTATGAAGAATATGCCTCTGTTTCAGCTATCACTTCCTCATTTGATGCAGAGTCCATCAAGTAATTTCTTCATATTTGGGTAGAGGTAAAGGGCAGATGGAGCCAAACTGGTGAATACGGAGTGTGCGGCAATAGTTCGTACGGATGTTTTAATGATCCGCTTGCAGTTTCGAAAGGGAATACTCGAAATTCCGTTTTAATCATGATTAAAAAATATAACCTCTCCAATAGACACGGAAGAAAGAAAAGAATGGTAAGTGCATCAAGCAACATTTGTATCAAAACCGGTGTCGCCACACGCACACATTTGAAAACGTAATCTTACATTAGACTAAGATAACATAATTTTGATTGGTAAATTATCATATGAAAACGGACAATAATAAAAAACTTTTGTTAAAAAAATTTAAACTTATTCGGTTTTATTATTACTAGTGACATAAAAGCTAAGAAACCTATGAACATAAACTTCTTGGAATAAAAGCAAAAAGTTGACAATCTACCAGATGTGGATGTGACATTAATTGATATCGACATTATTTTTCGTAACGAGCGGAATATTAAACTAGGCATTGCTTTACACTTGCTATAATTAGGGTTAACCCGGAGTATATGGAAACGGCATTTAAAGTAATTTTTTCGAGAACTAGCGTAGCTGACTTTTACACGCACACATTTGTTACCAAATACGCATAAGGTTTTACTACACGCAAATATTAATTGATATTAGCTACGCAGGCGTGTGAGTTAAGGTTAATGAATGTGACTCCTTCCGTTTTGTCAGCACTCCTAACTGTGCCAGTTCCTCGTATGCTGACAAGTGAATAAAATAATATATAAAGTCTGTAAATTAGTTTTAAGGTTGATTATTGTCTATTATTAGAACTAAGCAGTCACTGTGTCAGTTTGAATAAAGTTTTTTTTTAATTAATTTTCTGGCCAGTCACTTATTTGGCGCAGCCGGTAGGATTCCCGTAGATCCTTCTGTGCCCCGATACGGATCGGATTACTACGGAGTAAATTCGGGCACAAACACGTCTAGCATCGTGCGTTTCAACGCTTAGACGGGAATCACCGAACAAACAAATTTAATAAGTACGAGGGTCTAGCGAGAGCCAAACAGAGTTCCTGACAAGTAATCCAGACAAGAGCCAATGGGAGTAGCAGCGGACCTGTGAGTAAATCTTTTCACTGTCCTTTGAAGCTTTCCTTTAGCACTCTTGTAATATAATTACGTGTTTATATAATCACATTTTATTTAAACACTATTGTGTCAAGCGATCAAATTTCGTTAGCATATTTCTTGAATTAGGTATCTTTTGTTCGTTCTGTCTTTTTACGCGAAATTATTTAATTTTTGATAATGACTGGTATTAATCGGGTACCCATGGAAATGGTGAAAATAATCCCATTATTCGAAGGGGATTCTAGACAATTACCCGTATTTATTAAGAAGTGTGAATATATTTTGTCCACCTTTAACGGGGATGACAACCAGATGACCTATTTATTTCATGTAATAACCAGTAGATTAGCTGGGGAAGCCGCGAACCTAGTCGGAGAGCGGGGTCAGACTAAATCGTGGGATGAGCTAAAGCAATTGTTGTCTCAACACTTTGGAGACCCCAGAACAGAAGACTGTCTGGCTATGGAACTAGAAACTGTAAAAATAAATAGGGGAGAAAGTTATTCCGAATTTTGTCATAGAATACAGCATATTAGAAGTCTTTTATTTGCCAAGTTGTCAGAAACTATAAATGATGCTAACTTCAGAGTAGCAAAACAACACATTTATAATAACACTTCTCTTAAGGTTTTCTTTATAACTTACCGGCTTACTTGGTGAGGTTGGTGCGATCGCGAAATGTTACAATCCTGAAGGACGCCCTAAAAATCGCCCGAGAGAAACAAAATTTCCAAACAGTGTACGTTTCGCGAAGTAACATCCGAGGTAACCGATACTCGGGGCAGAGTACGTCTAATAATAATAGTTTCCACACGCCCAGGCCAAACTATCCGCAAAGGCAGCCAACAAGTAGCTAGGAGCCCATCGTACAACCAAAATTTTAATTCTCCAAATAACTCGTTCCAACTTAGGATTCATATCATACAATAATTATAACTCTTTTAATTATCGCAATCCGAATGTAGGGCAGGTCAGTAACCCGCCAATGTCTCGTCAGCATGTGGCAGACAATGCCCCGTGTATGGTTCATAACAATGCAATGTCGAGAGTGTCAGGTTCCAATACCGACGTTACTATGCGTACTGCTAGTTCGCGACGTATTAATTATATCGATAATGATACACAAAACTGTGAACATAGACAGGAAGATACGGCAGGGTTGTACTCAGGTAACCTAATGGAGGAAACCGTAGAAAATTTTTAAATCAGGGCCTCCACAGCCGAGAACAGGTAAAATTGAATTATAATAAGCAGCTAAATTTGCCCCATACAGATATATACCTGAATTAAAAGCTGTATTTGAAAGGTTTCACGAAACGAACCTTAAAGTACAGCTAAACAAGTCACATTTTCTTCGAAAAGAAGTACTTTATTTGTGCCATACAATTACCAGGGAAGGACTAAGGCCAAATATAGACAAAATTGATGCTATTCTGAAGTATCCTATACCTAGAATAACTACTCAGATTAATAGTTACCTGGGCCTATTAGGTTATTACAGACAGTTTATTAGAGATTTTGCCAAAATAACAAAGCCTATGACCTCGTGTTTGAAAAAGAAAAACAGAATAGAAATTACTGACGAATATAAAGAATGCTTTGAAACCAGTAAAAAACTCCTCACCAACGCACCATTATTGCAGTGTCCGGACTTTAGTAAGGAATTTATTTTAACAACAGACGCATCTAATTGTGCCATCGGTGCTGTGCTGTCACAGGGTTCTATCGGCTCCGACAAGCCAGTCGCATATGCGAGTCGAACCTTATCCGATACTGAATCTAGGTACAGTACCATAGAAAGAGAGCTTCTGGCCGTAGTATGGGCTGTTAAACATTTCAGATCATACCTTTACGGTAATACGGAACACAGACCACTGGCTTGGTTATACTCCTTTAAGGAAACAAACAGTAAACTTACTAACTGGCGGTTGCATTTAGAAGAATATAATTTTGAAATCAAATATAAACCACAAAACACAAATGCCGATGCACTGTCCCGAATAAAAGTTCATGTGCTAGATGGCGATGTTTCCATGCAAGTAAACATAGGTAGACCAAACGACGACTTTGACTTAGATGAAATTGTAAGAGATGTAGCAATAAGAATGTTAGATACAGAAAAGGACGACGAGAATTCAGATATCATTAACATTTCAGATTCTGACTCAGATACTAGCAGCAAAACAGTCAAATTAGCACAAGAAGATGAAATAGGAATTTTAGAATCAAATAGTGGGGCTACCGCCCATTCCATTTCAAATAGGGAACACGAAGGCATCACTATACTTAATGAAGCCATTGATACAAAACCACGACAAATTTTAGTTTTTACCTGGTTCAAAAATAATGTTAATGTACAGAATATTTGTAACAAAAAACAACATATCCTTCAAGTACACATGCCAGTAAATAATGAAAAGTTAGTTAAAGAATTTCTCAAGGAATATATCAATCCTAAAAATAAATATTTTATTTATTTTGAGGACCCTTCATTTCGAAAAATATTTTCAAACTCAATGACGTCTTTGTTTAAGAAAAATACCATAAATATCATGGAATGTACGGAAAGGGTAGCTAATGTATCGGAAGATGAAATCGATCAAAGACGGTTAATTCTCGATACCACGAGGACAAAACTTGTCATAGGGGTATTCGAGAGACCTTAGTCAAAATTAGACGACGTTATTGGTGGCCTAATGTGAAGGAAACTATTTCCGCCTATATTAACAGCTGTGAACAATGTAGGAAAATGAAGTACGATAGGAAACCTATTAAACCTCTAATCCCACTTACTCAGACGCAAAACGTCCCTTTTCAAGAGATATTTATGAACCTCCTATTCATAGAGGGTAAATATTACTTATCTCTTGTAGATGCGTTTAGCAAACTTGGGCAAGCCATCGCTATTCCTAATAGAAGGACGCCTGAGGTGATACGAGTATTGATCAAATATCTGAGTATGTACGGCGTACCAACTAATATTAATTGCGAATTAGGGGCCGAATTTAAAAACGACCTTATGAAAGAACTCATAGTAATGTACAAAATTAATCTACACATTGGTACGCCAAACAACCCAAACTCAATGGGAATCGTCGAAAAGTTTCATTCCATTATTATAGAGATTTACAGATTAGCGAAGTACGATAAGAGCGATTTAGATGCAGCATCAGTAATGACATATGCCATCATGGCATATAATAATACCATTAATTCTGCAATTAACTGCACTCCATTCGAAGTAGTTTTCGGATAAACAGATACGGGTAACATTTTCGGCATTGACAGGGAACGACAAATTTATCAAAAATTACTACAAGACCATAGAAAAAGATTAAATTTCCTCTATGAACACATTTCAGAGACATTAGTAAAGAATAAAGTAAAGATTAGAAATAAAAACGGCGGAGAGGAACCCCCTGCCATCAATTAGACGAAAAAGAGGTATCATTAACCCATTAGGTTCATTAATTCAAACTATACAACTATACATTAATATAAACTGCCTTTGTGGCCGAACGGTTACCATGCCGGACTGCCACGTAGAGGTCCTAGGTTCGATTCCCGGGTCGGGAGAAATATTTGTATGGCCTACATTTATTTCTCTCGTGAGTTTGGGTGTAATTTGTGGTTGTCTGTGTGTGTGTCCATGGCACCCGTGACACAGGGTTTCCCTAGTGCGGGGCTATGTTGAGTGTGTGCGTTATTATTATTATTATTTCAGGAAATTTAGACAACGACGACGCAAGAAGATATAATACGGAAATTAGTAAGCTAAAACATAGGGAGCATTTGGATGAAAGAAAAACATCATTATTGCAAAAAGCATTTGATAAGTTAGTTAATATTACAGACACTATCAACTTTAACGTAAATCATGTACGCTATACAACTCGAAACCTCGCAATTAGAAACCTTAGTTCAAAACAAAAACAAACTAAGTAATTCTATCCTATTCAGTAATAGCATGAATCAAATTCTTAATAACTTTCGAACTATTTATAGCATCATACAAGACATAGAGTCAGCAATAGCTTTTAGGAAACTCCACATTTTGCATCAATCAATGATAAACTCAACCGAGTTAATATGATATCCTTAAAACCGTAAACAAACACGCTCAGCTGTTGTATCCAGTTACTATGGATAATTTAGTTAAGTTAGAAGTAATATTATACTTAAATCCTTCATTAATAATTGTATGTTAGTTTTTATTTTAGTAATGCCGTTAATTGATCACGACACGTATAAGGTAATCCCAATCCCAATATTTAACCCCACCAAACAAATCACATTTGTCATCACTCCACAATACCCATACCTACTGGTGAATAGATTGAAATACAGGTCCTTTAAAAACCCCTGCGAGCACATAGATGGTCAGAGATTCCTGTGTACGGAGGATTCTATGGAGCAATACCCTATTGAAACCCGTATCGAACAACTAATGCAGCTCAACAAAAATTATACATCATGGCAACAAAATCCAGTCCAAATAGAAGAAACCAGAATCCTGAGAGTTCAGGAAGGAAGATGGCTAGTCTACTCACGCCACGACGTCGTAATAACAGAAAGTTGCAGCAACGAAGCCCACAAACAAGTACTACGAGGCACTTACATCATAACGCCGAGTCCAGACTGTCAAACACAACTAGGAAATAGAGTTATCAAGGTCCCAACAAATACAACTCTTATCAGAATATCCATACCAACAGCGCAGCTGCCATAAATTGAATAAACCAACCAAAACGGCAAGCAGGTGGATCCGCGAGGAATCGACTTCAGTGAAGTGAATAACATTCTCCATAAAATAAGTGATAGTGACGACGAGCCGGCAGACCTTGACTATATAGTGAGCAATAAAATGAGTATAGGAACCTTAGTGCTTTATGTTTTTCTAATTATGGTAGTATTATTTTTTGTCTGCTTCAAATTATATAATAACATTCCACCCTTACGGAATTCTCTAAAGGCTTCATCGTCACCCTTAGATAATTCCTCAATTGGGGACGGAGGAGTTAATCTCTCTCTCTTCTATCTACATTTCCTTTTTTTCCATTAATATTTCGTTTTTACCTAAAATTGAAAATTTAATAAACTATTACGAGTGTTGGTACAAAACATTTAAGTACCTGTAAACAATTTATGTTTACACATTGGTACAGTTATGATTAAAAAAAGTTGAACTAAACCAAAACCGGGTTTCTAAACACAGAGTTTCTACATATCGATAATTCGATTACAACACGCGGACCCCGTACCAAGTGTAATACGACACTAGTGCAAGCAATTCATTGAGCGTCATTAAAATTGTTCTTTTGACGGCGGCGATGGCTAGCAACCAATGTGTATTGTTATTACCGCGTTGCAAGAAAATGGTTTTGTTTCGAAATTATAAAAATTATAATATTGTATTGTTCAAAATATTAGAAAATACAGAGTTTTAGTACTTACCGATGAAATGAAATCACTCCCGGAGTATTTTTTAAACTTTGGCTTCTTACGCGACATGATATAATGGCACAATTCGGCATATTTATATTTTTTCCACAAAATAATCATGTACCCGTGTTGTACATGTGTTGACACTCATATGCCCGTCTGGTGATAAGCTAGGTAACACGGACCCCGCCCACTAACCAGTCTATTATTAATATTTATGTGGTCTGTGCCAATAGATATCATAAGACCTCACCAACTTTTTATTTGTACTTTTTTATTTTGGAGCTAATTTTAAAAAAGGAGTGCCAGTTGCTTATTAGGAAGTTCTAAATAAAAACGAATTACGAAAAAGTTTTTAATTAACCTTAACGTCACTTAATTATCAAACCGCGTTCGTATACTTAACTTGCCATATGTATCATAATAAGCAATATTAAAGTTCTATTTGTTCTAGTCGGTTATACACCGATGGCCTTCTAGTGTTTATTGATAATATCTATCGAGATCGTGAAAATTATGACCATGGGACCATTTAAGATAACGTTGGTAATAATTTTGGATAGTAAATTATAAAACTATTTCATGTTCTTGAATTATAAATAAGTAGTAAGTAATGTATGTTTCAATATTTACGCAATAACGGACCAAGATAATTCATACCTTTGGTGTAATAAGACCACATCTGCGAAATTACAACTTTTCAAAAGTAATTTTTTGGAGATTTTACGAAGGAAATTAGTCGATAACTTTTTATGCTTAAATAGGAGAGTTATACAATTTCATATATACATATATAATTTGATTTTTATGTAGTTAGTTGTAGTTGTAGTTTTTTATGTAGGTCGTCAAATGTGTTTTTATCACTTCATGAAGTCTGGCATGAAGTGATAAAAGCACATTTGATGTATGTGTGTGATACTTTATTTAAATATGTTTTGGTAAAATCAGATATTCTGCAATAAAAACCATTAAATAAAAAATATATTCTGTCATTACCTCTTCATAAAAGAAACATTAAAGTACGAAATATAACTCTTCCCAAAGTGTTCTAGAGACGTCTCAGAGTCGCCAGTTATAAACTATTCAGCTCTTCATTAAAAATTCATTTATGTGCATATTCAACTCGCCAGACGATTCCACTTGTCCAGTCTAAAATGATATTCGTAAAGGAATGTACTTATTTAAGCTGTGCAATTCTATTAGTCGTTGAGATGCCGTACAATTTGAATACGAAATGTATCTTTCGGTCAATGCGAACAATATTCACTTAGTCATTAATATAAGCCTCTAAATACAATAAAAGCAAAAAAAAAAGAGAAAAAAAAGAGCAAATTTACTATTTAACACAGGTTCAGGTGGAGTAAGAGGAACACCGGAGGAACCGGGACTTTAACTCATAGTATAAAGAGTTTAGCATTGTAGTCTCTCAATCGATAAAACAGTTGTCTGTTTTATAAATGAAATGAGTTTAAACGATTTTGAAGAGATGTCGTTACGATGCTCCAAGTCCAAAAGGTAGAAAAACCAAATTTGACAGTTGTAAAATCGTGAGAACACAAGGTATGTATTACCATTATAAGCAATACGATGGCTGTATTACCCATCTTTTGGCGGAAGAGCACAATTTGCACGTTTTCGGTAAATAGTGCATCGTTATAAGTATTGAATTCAGCGTAATGATTGTTAAAACATAATTATACTGGTGTTAAACGAGGCAAGTTTAGTATACTGCTTTTAGTATAAAGCTTGATCCTCTTACCTCACATGACTTACATATGGCAGCAGCTCGACGACCAAAGCTTTCTTGGCATCCAATCAATTTGCACAATGAATGAATGAATGATGAATTACTCGGCCGTTACTCAATGAATACGCATGAAATTTTAAACTAGCATAAAAATACTATTGTACACGTTGCAATGAAGCTCAACTTAAAATTTTAGTTTGTGATCTGAGATAATTGAGGTCAAAGGTCACCATGATAAGTCTAGTCTAAAATATTCATATGAAACTGTGAAAAAGAACGTTTTTAAAAAGAAATAAAAAAGACTGCTTAGCATCTAAAGGGAATCAATATCTGCCTTTTTTATGATACCAAGTGGCTTAAGTGACGGGACATGCGCCTAGTGGTAAGCGATATGCCTGTCCATAACAGTTGCAGCACTGCTTAGAGCTTTAAATCGCGAAGACTTGAGGTACACTGCTACTTCGCACGTCAGCTTGAGACATAAGTAGACAAGTCCCATGTGTAATTTCTGATCTGTAATTTCACCAGCAGCACCCTTACCCTTCAAAATCGAAATGCAGTAGGTAATGCTTACGTAGTTAGAAATAGGTACCTGAGGTGGTAATAATGGGTAAATGCAATATCACCACCATAACGTTCGAAACGAAATCTATGGCAATTATGTAAGTTTCGATTTTTTTGAAGTTTTGATAGTTTAAATATATCAGTCTGTGTTATTTCTGTTTGAACACAATACATATATAGTCCTCCAGCTACGTACCTGTAACCAATAGCGGCATGCAGATGTCCAGTAAAATTACACTTTTAAACGAATTACTCGACCGATATTGAAGCTTCCAGGCGAGTTTAAATGAGATTAAATTCAATATGAAGTCATACATAAAAGCTGCATTCGATTGAAATATTCCATAATGGTTATATTCGACCTTTACGTGCTTTTATTAATTTTAATGCATCATCCCTTGCATGTGTTTCATTGATAAAAAAGCTGTTGCAAGTTATCATCTACCTCCAAAAAATATAATTCCTGATAATTGGCACCTACTTAATGTACATACATGTAACAAACATAAACAATCAATGTGAATAAAAAAAATATGCTGTTTTAATATTTATATTGTAATGTTTAATATGCTATTGTAATAATGACCACTTCTAATTGTAACTATAAAAGTGCCGCGCGCGTGTCACAACAGTGGAGCCACTGCGGCAATTGCTTCTATAAGCGTCTATTTTTTTTGTTCAACGTCACGTACGTTGCTCCGATCCCAACGTAAGTAACTTAAGCACTTGTGTTATGGAAACCGGTAACAACGACTGTACCACAAACACCCAGACCCGAGGTAATATAGAAAAGTTTTTCTACATTAATAATAATAATAATAAATCATTTATTTCCACATCTATGGCCCACTTGTTAGTAATACAAAAAGATACAGAATATTTAAACTTAAAGCTATTGTTAGTAGGTACAATTTACGGGACAATACATTGACAAACACAAGAACACGTATATGCAACTTACCGCTCGAGGCGCCGATAACCTCATGATCTCACCAGAACCTCGATAAAATAATAAGTTTATTTCTCACCACAATATACAAAATACATTGGCATAATATCCAAAATAAAATACATAAAACAATAAATTACACTGTGGGAGACTGGTGCCTAAACTAGACGTATGATCTGTATTTCAGGTCACCAGGACTCCACCCCTTAGAAGATACTTGTTATTTTGAAATATGTACCAGTACATTGACAATTGAAGTAACTAACTTATCTATATATTAAGGTTTTACAAAGGAACATAAAAGAATATAAAAAAAAAACTGTTTATGCAGTGTTAGTTTGGTTAGTATAGGAATTGTGTATTTGTAAATTTGGGTGTGTGAGTGTGCGTGTATGTAATTATATGTGTGTAAATATATATATATATAGTGTATGTAAGCATGTGGATGTATGTGTGAGTGCGATAACGAGAGTATAGTGATAAGATCGGAAGAGTGACTGATGTGTTAGCGTGGCAAATAGTTATGGACAAGTTTTACCCCGTACAATACAATGAAAACAAAAAAAAAAAATAAACAAATAAATTAAAGCTAAGATAATACAAATATTAAAATAAATTAATTACATATGAACTGATTATATCGGGGCAGCAAGTAAATGTTGAAGCATCGGCGCATCAAGCTTAGGCTCAAACATTTTCAGAATGCTGTTAGGACTAGAACGCAGCCTCGAGAGTAGTGACGCCTTTTTGTTTCTCATCACAGCAAAAAAGTCATCTACTCCCGCTAGAGCAAACATCGAGGATGCGCTACAATGCCGTGGTAGTCCCATCAGCATTCTGAAACCGTTATTATATTGAACACGCAGGGCGCTGAGTGCCTTCTGCCTATAGTTCACCCACAGACCACCCGTGTAGAAGGATTGACAGTAAGCCTTGAATAATGTCATTTTGGCTTCCTCACTACAACGAGCAAATCTGTAAACATTGATCCGGCCGGGGATCGAATCCGGGACCTCAGAGTTGGCGACACCATGAAAACCGGTGTGTAAGCCACTTGACCACGAAAGTCGACAAAATTTAAAGGCGCCCTTATATTCTAACATTCTTCCCACTATAATTTCGAAAAATTTGATATTCTAAGCAGGTACCGTATACATTTTGCACTTATTACACTTGTAGCAAGGCTAGACATACAAAGAGAAGCCAAGAGCTTATAGAAATATTTCCACCTCTCGACTGTATTACGTCTCGTGAGCAGCCACTGGGAACTTAAGCTTTCTTAAAATAACACCGTCGAAAAATTGGCTTATCATAATAAACTCTTTCACATTACATTTTATATGAGTTTTAATAAAGTCGGCCCACATATCTTGGAGATTATTATTTATCACACCGCGCTCGTGTTTCGGATAATATATTTAAGGGTCTTTAATCCTGTGTAATAGTTATGTTTACTCGGCAGACTACGTGGTTGGTCCAGTTAAAGTTTGTAGACCATTTCACAACTTTGATTAATGAAGCCTGCTTGTGAGCCGTGAATAAATGTCACCGTCGTACTAACACATGTTGAAATGATCTATTTAGCTTTATGACCCGAAAGTTTCAACAAAATAAGCTTAAAGTGCTTGTTCTTTCAGAATTATTTATCGATGCCGAACTGGTTCCTCAATTATGGGGATATTTTGCTGCTCAACTTCTTGGAATCTTCTGAAATCGTTAAATTTTGAATTTTTCAAGCGGACAATAAATAGATACCTGTGTCCACATCGAATATATAACCAGAAATAGAGACGAAATAAGGGCCGTCCATCCCTGGCAACTCATCAGGCAAATGAGCCTTATATCACTTTTAAATATCAACTCTCGTTTGCACTGAAATTACAAATTAGAAATCTGAAATAGTACAGCGCCAACAACTGACCTGTATGTACGACTCCGTATATTTCAAAAATATTCTGTATTTATTACAATAAAGATAATATCTCTATCTATGTGTGGCTGTTCCATTCGGTGGTGTGGGAAAAACAGCAAAACATCTAATAATTTTATCGGTAATTAAATATTAAATATGTAATTTTTCAATTTTCGTCCATTATATCAAAGCTCAAGTTAAACTGGACGTTTTGAAGTTAATAATTAACGTCACCCGTCTTGTTTCGAATTCGGGCTGACCAATCGGAGCGCAGTTGTCACCGTAATGACTTGGCAGAATAGTTTTCAAACAAATTAAAAAACATTTCGTCTCTATTTCTGGTTATATTCTCGATGTATGTCAATAATAACATTAATATACAATGTCCATATCGACTACATTACATAAGTAACACATTTTCAAAAAGGTTTTGTCTCAGGTTTGCCAGTATTGGTAATTGTTTTATTAAGCAGCATGTGTGTAGAAAAGAGTAGCTATATTATGAAAACTGAAACTGCTTTTCTGGCTGTTACAGGGCTATTTACACCGCTGTGTATTTACATAGATGCATAGTGTTTTTTACATAATCTAGCAAATCTACACATTTCTAGGTTCTTTGTCATGAGTTGGTTAAATATTGGTAGAAATATACTATTGAATTGAAATATAATGTTCCTTTTTTCGGAACCCGAAAAATTTTTACGTTTATTTAATGCTACGCAAATTTCAACTTTTCGTTGTTCTGACCACAAAATTACTTGTGTGGTCAGAACAACTAAAAATCAAGAAATCTCAAATTTATTGATAAAGATTTTTTTATGATATTGAGTGATGAGACGAACAAGTCTGGTGGTAACCGTCACGCCTGTCTATAACAGTTGTAGTGCGACTTAGCGCTTTAAATTGCAAAGATCTGAGGGGCACTGCCACTGCGCCCGTCACCCTAATCTTATAAGTTGACAAGTTTCATGTGTCTGTAACGTCACCAGCACCCTTACCCTTCAAAACCGGAACGCAGTAATGCTCAGCTTACTGCTTGGCGGTAGAAACAGATAGTACCTTCCTGGATGAACTCTTTCACAAGGAGCTCTTCTTCTACAAAAATCTCATTTTCATATTTTTATCTTAGAACCAATTAGGCAATGATATTGATAACCCAGAAACAAAATCGTGTTACATGGTGTAATATGGTGTAATCACACATTGTGTTGTTTACAAATGTACTTGCACATCTCGATTACTATATACAATCTGCTATAACTCACGAAAATTCGTATCTTACTTAGCCATAGTTCCGATTTATCTATAGCCAGTTAGAAACTTAATTACAATTACATAGAATGTTCGTATTCGTGTTACCTTGTATTAAGGATATCGATGAACTTGCGTAGGCGGGCCGACACGTGACTAGGGCGGAGAAACAAAGTAAAGATCTGTCAGTGGATAAACGAGCACCTCCAAGCTTTTACCAAGTTATCCTCGAAGTAAGTAGCGTCGCTGTTATCGAACTTTACAAGTGGGGTATTGTTACTTGGGAATTTTACCAACAGTAAAGTTAAGTTTGTAAATTATACTTAGTATCGCGAAGTGCTGCTGCTGCCACGTAATCCTGCAAAGCTGGCTAAATGCGGAGCCGGTAATCCCTGCGACAGGTGAGGCCGGCCGTGCCCCCACTGGAAGGGATTTGCTGATAGTTTGTGGCGCTATTTAGCTCCGTCAACAAAGGAAAAGAAAATCTTTTTCAAAGTTATTTTTTTGTGTATATGATCGTTATCCCTAATGACTCATTATATGACCTTTAATGGCTATCGACGAAAGATTTACACGCGGACTTATAGTGAGTATGTAATTTATTCAAAGTAAAAATTTTATATTAATAGAATTATTATTTTCATAACATAACAATTCATTAAACATAACGAAAGTTTTTCTAAAATTTTAATTTTCATGACAATGATCAGCCCTGACACTCATTTTAAATAAGGATTACATTCATTAAATTTATTTTCTTTTTATTTTCACACAAATGAGGCGCATCGGGTGTGGATCATTTACATCAGTTGGTTCTTGTCGATTGAATCTCTCAAAAATGACACAATAGTCGTTGACCTGGTTGGTTCATCGAGTGGTTGTACCGACCTATAATAACCGGACTCTTATCTCAACAAATATTTAGCCTAAATGTCTATTACGTGGTGAGCGAGTTAAGCGACATTGTTAACAACAATCTTTACCAATGATCGGCAAACGCAACAAAAATCGTTTTTTGCGCTCCGATGTAATAATTAGTTTAATTTTTTAATGAAATGCCCACTTATTGCATTATATTGATTGCAAGTGTAGCTTAGTTTTTTAGTATGTAGAAATTATGTATGTGATCTCTATCTCACCTGATTACAAGTAACGATGAGGTCGACGATGTATCATGCTCACCTAAATAATGCCCATTCACTCTCGCCTTGAAAAAATCAAAAGGTTAGGCGTTCGGGGAACAATTCCGCAGGCAGGGAATTCTACTACCAAGCCGCTCCCAAAATAAATGTAGAAGCGATACACTTCGTTCGAACCCTGGGAATATCCACAACATATGTGGTTAGAGATGAACTCAACGGTATTGAGTCTACCCTAACCTGTTTGTACGATACTGTTTGTACAGAAATAGAGATAAAATAATGGCCATTTATCCCTGGCAACTCATCCGGCAAATGTTCCTTAGCTAAATGGGAAAAGTGACCTTTTAAATATCAATTCTCGTTTGCGCTGAAATCACAAATTAGAAAGCTGAAATAGTACAGCGCCAACAACTAACCCGTGTGTGCGTCTCCGTATATTCCAAAAATATTCTGTATTTATTGTAATAAAGATGTTGATGTTGTAAAGAAGAAGAAGAAAAATATTGTTAGAGAGGTATCTCTAACAATGGGGGGCTGTTCCATTCGGCGGTGTGGGAAAAACAGCAAAACATCTAATTACAAATCGAGTTCTTAGGTTTTCGCGATTGTTACACATAGGAATTGAAATGGTAGAAGTCAACCGTGACCATGGGACCTGTAAAGGGCCCGAAACGTCGGTTTGTTTGAAAAAACAAATATACGCGATTTAAATCCGGAAAAATAGTTTCATTTCCTATCTAATTACAAAACAAACGGAATCACATTTTATTGGTAATTAAATATGAAATATGTGTAATTTTTCAATTTTCGTCCAATACAGCAAAACTCTAGTGAAACTGATCGATTTGAAGTGAAACAATTGACGAGTCCCGTCAATTGTTCCGAATTCGGGCTGGCCAATCGGAGCACAGTTGTCATCGTAATGATTTGGCAGAATAGTTTTCAAACAAATTAAATAACATTTCGTCTCTAATTCTGGTTTTATACTCGATGATATTTTATAATGTTTATTGAATTGTGTGTTACATATAAATAAATTGAGTGTCAATTTTACAAAACTTCAACTATATAGGGACCTAAATTGTTATTAACTTAATTAGGGTCCTCCTAAGCTGATTTTTGCTAAAAACATCATCAATCTCATTGAAGTATGTTAGCTGAGCCTACCAACTTTCTCATCCACACTTGTTCGTATACTTCATCTGTATCGGTATTTTGTGGAAGAACCACACTCTGTAGGCCAAAGAGCCATATGTGACCACTGGTCTATCATTACAGTAAAATATCTCTAGCCACTGATATATATAAGTAGTCATCAATAACTAGCATCCATTATAGCGCTTCTTCAGATCTACGACGAAAGTCTTATCGATGTCAGGTAACACGAGACTTTCATAAAATGGACTTCTTGCGCACATCGCATGCCGTGTTGCACGTTTGCGACGACGGCAACGCTTCAATCTGAAGATTTTCTGTGTTTTTTTATGACACCAAGTGACGCACGAACAAGTCGTATGCCTGGTGGTGAGCGACCCTCTTGACCATAGCAGTTACAGTATCACTGAGATATTTTGGTCGCAAAGGTTTGAAAGGGGCAATGCCACTGCACCTGTCACCCTGAGACTAGTTGACAAGTCCCATGTGACTATAATTTCACCAGCACCTTATCCTTAAACCGCAGTAATGCTCATATTACTGCTTGGCGGCAGAAATAGGTAAGGTATTCCCTGGACGAACTCTTTCAAAAGGAGCTACTGCTACTAAAATTACATGAAAACTATAGCAATATAAACAATGTATTTTAAATACAAAAATCAGCACGCCACATTTATCGCCTGTGATACGTCTTACATGCAGACTAAGAATCGCAAACCTCCCACGTAATAGTGAGTAATAATCTCTACGACAGTATTCCGATATCCGGGGATTTGTCAGTCTGTTTGTATCGCTCCGATCCGGAATTAGAAGTGAATGTAGGTTGCATCGAAAAGAACGGAAAAGCTTAGTATTACACTATTAAACTTTACTGTATTACACTTTGACACCTACATTTTCTAGCATTTGCTTGCGTCAAAGAACATATACGATTCATTCTTGTACTTCTTCTTCTTCTTCTTGTTCTACTGTGATACTTACATACCTTCGTTAACAAACAGTTTTGACACTCACAATAAATGCGTAAGTATAGTGGGCAACTTCTAAAGATATGTAATATGTAAAAATGATTTAATAAAATGTTATTTTTGCGTCTTTTATATGACATTTAAATTTGCGGCTTAATAAGTTTATTTGAATAGCCCGTGGCGCAGAGTATCCGTTTTATAATAATAGTGACATAATAAAGTTATTTACGTATTCTTGTTGTCTCTGAAAAGATGTTCTTTGAAACAAAAGTATCTAATTGAAATACCAGATTTAAAAATAAAGCAAGTAAACACTTTTATAAAAAAACTTCAAGTACTTGTTTAGCCCGGCAATTTGTAAAAGGCACGCGAGGTGCTCGCCCTGGGCCAATTTGCTTTGCCTCTGCCTCGTTGCACGTCTGCTGCCAACTTCATTTTACAGATGAAAAACTACAGTACAAACATTTTGAATGTATTTTATAACGTGCAATGTTAGCTAAAAGCGGCAACGTCAACTGTAAATATACCTCGGTTAAAGCTCAAGTAAGCCTATTCATTGAGGTAACTTTACGATACATGACTTTTCCAGTACACCTGCGTTGCAGCAACCGTATTATTAAGAATATTTTTAAGATGAACGAATGTACGAGTATGGCATAAATAATATTTTACAGGTAGAATTTCGTTTTAGTCCGCAAACGTTTTCGGGAAATTCAACATTATGAATTTGTATTTAGATCGCCTGCAAATATTATATACTTACACTTCACGCCCTTACGAATTTCTCTTGTGTGAGTGTTGGAGTCCAGCCGGATCGAAGGAGTTTTCCTTTGTGTTCGATCTTTGTAATAATAATTATCATCAT
>NW_020653945.1:9617350-9619081 GCF_003589595.1 Hyposmocoma kahamanoa
GATTTTCAGTACAAATCGGCAATTTCATACTTTAACCCCTATTATTATAGTCAATAATGATCTATAAAATCTCTGTTGAAATATTTGTCTTAGTTTAATTTATCTAATTTTAGATTACAATATGTTTCAACTAACAGTACCAAAAATTTGTCGGATTGTATGCGCACAAACGATGTAGCAACCGCACTTTCAGGTTTGTGGCATCATATGACGTCGGTAACCGTGCTTGACTCGCTTTGCATCTCTAATGGGGCATTGGTGCAGCAACTGGATAGCCAATTAGCACAAAATGGCTGCCGGATCGGACCACACTTAATACCTTTATGGCTTGGAAATTTTGCAAAATATCTGGTGTACGAAATTGGAATATACAGTGACTACACACGATATCTCTTCGATATAAATCATGCATAAAACGTGCTTTATATCTGACTGATCACAAATGCTAATACTGTTTGCCACTGAAATTATAATATAGAGGGCTACCATTTGAATTTGAATACCAAACATGAATAGAAAAAAAATAAATAAAAAATATAGACAAATAAATAAGCATGCGAGATCGATTTCTTTTCTTTTGAGAGGTTTTCTCAATTGTTACCCATTCGAAATAAATTTGTTTTTTCGGATTTAAATTGTGTCATATTTATTTTGTCAAACAAACCAACGTCACGGCTTCTTTACTGGAGAGCTAGCCGTGACCATGCGACCTGTAAATGGCCCGAAATCTTGGTTTGTGACGAGGACAGTGACAAATATATTCTTGCCACAAACGAGGCAGGGAATACAATTACCTACAATGTACAAAGACAATGAACTAAATTACGCAAGAGTTATGCCATTGCATAGCTCTTGCGTAATTTAGTTGAGTTGAGCGCATTGGATTAACTACAAAAGAAGACAAAATCGAGCAAAAAGTAATCAAGATAACGTCTAAATCTTTTGCTTTATGTTTTTCATTACTTTTTCCTAAAAAATTGTTTTGAGACAGCAACAGATGAGAAAGATGAGAAAGATCTGCAACAGTGCTTGTTGCAGATCTTTGTTTTTGGTTTTTAACTTTTTATGCTTAAATAAGAGTTATAAAGTTTTACATATACCTAAATTGTGTCATGTAGTTTGTATTATTTTTAGAACTTTCTTAT
The DNA here is from genome assembly GCF_003589595.1 of Hyposmocoma kahamanoa. Taxonomy (NCBI): domain Eukaryota; kingdom Metazoa; phylum Arthropoda; class Insecta; order Lepidoptera; family Cosmopterigidae; genus Hyposmocoma; species Hyposmocoma kahamanoa. The sequence goes on from NW_020653945.1 coordinate 9,618,496, forward strand.
GATAAAAAAGCATTTTTGACATAATATAATCACAGTGACTGTATTAGACCAAAATTTATATACATTATATCTTTTCAACAATTTGACAATTTGAAAGTTTGTAATTTGAATGCAAAATATGAATTGGAAAAAAATACGCAAAAAGTATTGACAAATAGAAACACAAAAACAAAACACAAAATAGTGACACAAGAGTTCAGAAATCAGATTATTTTTTATTACATACTTTTCTTACTATATGCTATCAGCTGTCAATACTCAACCTTTGAAACTTGTATAATACATGAAGTAAAACAAATTACAGGTTAACATAGCAGAAAGCAAGAATTAAATAAAAGCTACTCTATTACTTAATAATATAACAGACATAAAATTATGACCCGTTATTTGAGATCATTTAATCTTATAAAAGTTTTTGAACTTCTATGTGAATGATTAATTATTAATAATAGTTAAATTAAGGGTTTTTAAAGCAAAGGGTTGGTATTCCGGTATTGGTTTACTAACTGTCGCACGTGCTTTTATCTGTTCTGTAACTTTCTTCAATATTTCAATAAAACACTAGTTACTGGCAAACTGAAATAAA
>NW_020653945.1:9619091-9641412 GCF_003589595.1 Hyposmocoma kahamanoa
TCGTAACTATTTACAAAATCACAAATTTAGTCCAGTGTCCAGTTTAAATGGCAAGATGGCGGGCGATTTGTGGAGCGCAGAAAGAGAAGTATTACAATCATTAAAACCAGTAACACAATGCATGAAATTCCTTGGTGTGTCTTTGAATGACGATCACGATTCCTTGCTGTACAGAGTCCGTAGGTTAATAGTTGCGATATGTTCCAGTTTTGCCATTTGTAGTTTGTCGACATATTTAGGTCTTGTGCTTAATGACAGTTCCCCAGCTTCTATAGCTACATTTGTTACCTGCATACATGTTATTGGCTACGCAATTTTGAGTAACTAGAACTCATATCTTGGCAATCTATTTATTATTATTGTTGCTATACAAAAATGCAAAACCACCACTAGATGCAATATAATTCTTCCTGTCCTGTCTTATTATTTGGTTGGGGTTGATGTTGCTCGCTTCCGTAGGATTACCCTCGAGATCCTACAAGTGACCCCTGGGTGGTGCTAAACAGCAACAACTACTGGTAGTAGGATTCGGCCCTGACTGGTAATCACCCTCCTGACGGAGTCGAGTCGACGACTAGTTTATCCGTGTTCTGGCTCGTATTTGGGAGTTGCTATTAGGAGTTCGGGTCGGAACAGCTGGATTGCGTCTAACGACGAGTAGTAGCTGTTTGTACTGTCACACTGAGCACTCTGTTCTGGAAGTTAGCGGGATCCGAAGCACGATGCACAGCTGGCCGACTGTCGGAAGTTGAGGAGCTCAAATAGCGGCAAAGCCACCCGTGAAAGGCTGCCCCGCCACTCAACAACGAATCCTGGAATGTTCTACCTTGCCGGTTGGCTACCGGAGAGGAAGATCAGTTAGGGGTCGAGAGTTCCCGCGGTCTCCAAGATGATTGTGGGTACACGAGGGTTCGTGTGGCAGTATCAAACTCGTACTACCACACGAGAGTACTGCTTGATTGGACACGACGCAATGCCTCGTTCAACTGCCTCCCTCCTGCCAATTTGTTTCTCCAATTAAAATGAACAGCCACAAAAAAGGATTAAATTTGTACAGCGGTTGCACGTCCTCCCATTGAAAGTGCACTTCACCAATATCAGACGACTGCACTCAAATCTCGAAGCGGTCTGGAGACCGACCAACCGCAGCTGCTGTTCCTCAATGAGACGCAGATCGGATGTGCGACTGACGTCGCGTATTTCAGTTATCCCGGGTATACTCTGGAGCGCAGGTTTTTACCTCGTGCCGGAGTCTGTGTGTACGGTCGTGGTGACATCTGTGTCAAGCGTTTGAAGAATCTTGAGGCACTGACTTTTTACATTTATTGGATTCTGGTTGATACAGAAGTTACTCAAATTGTATACTGTTGTGTCTACCGTCTGCACGGTGGAAATCAGAAGACGACGACGAAGTTCCAATATCTGAGTGTCTGATAAGGCTCAGCAAAGGTACCCTGCGGCGCAGCTAGGTATTCTGGAGGACGTTAATGCTCACCATCAAGAATGGTTGTTCCCATAACAGATGACCAATCATGCTATGAGAGAGACCACAAAGATATCAGATGTTGAGTTTCATACGGCTAATTGCTTGGATCTTCTGTTAACAACTCGTCTAGACAGATGGTTCAGTGGTTGTGGGTGCCCCATTGAGAACTTCCGTCCATTGTCTGGTAAAAGCTGTATCCGTTAAGCAGATTGGGACGAAATGTGTCATCACTTTGGTTCATATCCCTGGCAGTCATGCTTTACTTCAGGAAATTCGTCGAGCTGTGCTGATGCTGTAGTCGAGATCTTGCGTTTGGGTATGGAGTATTACATACCGTTCCTTGATATACCCAATCGATCCCAAACTCGTCCATGGTTTAACGCTGCTTGTTATTTGTAGAGCCTTTGACAGGGTCTGGCACGCAAGCTTTTTAAGAAAGCTTCCCTCCTATAGGCTTCCCACTGACCTTTGAAATTGGATTTCGGATTTCTAAAGGGAACATTCAATTCAGGTGGTCTTAGAAGGCTACTCTTCCGAACATCGGGCGACAGATGCGGGAGTTCCTCGGGGTTCCGTCCTGTCTGCAACTGTTTCTGCTGCATATCAATGATATGTTAATTTCAAGTACCTTCGCATATGCTGATGCCATCACAGTTGTAGACAGGTACGTAACCAATGCAAGAGTCAGTGGAGAGGAAATCCAGTATTACCGAAATTCCATGGTTTATTGTTTGGATCCAATATTTGAAGCGGTGTCCGATTGGGGCGATGTCAATCTTGTCAAATTTAACGCTACCAAAACACAAGCAACACAAAACGGAGTCCCTTTGACGTGGCTCCGATTTTTCGTGATACGTGTGGCACACAATAAGTTTCCGGAATGAATAAGAAAAAAATACTATAAATGGTCAGAAATGAATTTATTGTTTCTCAAAATATTCTCCGTAAGCGTTAATGCACTTTTTCATACGAATGAACCAATTTTGAAAACATTTATGCCGCTCCTCCTTGACAATCTCTGAAACGTATTTTTCATACTCTTCGACAACCTCTTTAGGTGATAAAAATCGTTGACCACGTAACTGGTTCTTAATTTTTGGAAAAAATAAAAGTCACAAGGTCCAGGTCGGGTCAGGTGGTACGCGGGATGGCTCATAAGGTCAACGTTGTTCACCTTCAAAAATTCATTTGTCCGTCTGGCCGTGTGAGAACTGGCATTATCGTGGTGCAAGATGATACGGCGTTTACGGTTGTTTTTACGGAATTTGTTAATAACTTCCGGCAAACAAATGGTTGAGTACCAATCACTATTCACGGTACAACGATTCTCCAAAGCAACAGTAACCATATGTCCAGTTTTGTTAAAAAAAGAAGCAATCATCCGCTTAGAGGCACTTTGCGTTGGTTTCGACTCATCTCGAAACACCTATACGCTCGATTGCTGCTTTGTTTTGGGATCGTAACTATAAATCCATGTTCCGTCACCTGTTACTATGTGCCACACCAAATTTGACGCCTCTTCGTTGAATCTGGTAACCATGGCATTGCACCATGTGACGAGATCCGTTTTTTGGCCCAGACAAATTGTGTGGGATCCACCGAGACCACAGCTTTTTCACAAACAAATGTTTGTGTAGTATTGATTATATTTGACTCATGCCTATGCCTAAAGATGCCCGAATCTCATGGTATGTCACATGCTGTCTGTTTTGATGATATGGTGCACGGCATCTATGTTTTTGTTGTTCACAGCAGAGGACGGGCGACCATCACGAAATTCGCCACTGAGATTCACACGACCGCGTTTGAATTCTGCAAACCAGCTTTGAATAGTCGTCTTGCATGGTGCTTCATCGCCAAAAGCAGTTTGAAGCCGAGCGAAGCTCCGCTGAGCTGTTAATTTACATTTAAAGTCGTAGAAAATCATAGTACGAAAATTTTCACGAGTGAATTCGATGGTGATGTAGACAACCAATTTCTAAAATGACGCCACAATGTAAAAACAAGTGACAGTCAGATGAAACAAACTGTGTTCTACAGCCAAACAGTTCCATTTTCAAATGTTGTAATTACTTTTTAAATATTGTTTATGTAAGTGGCCAGTTCCGGAAACTTATAGTGCACCCTATGTATATCTATACCAATAGCCAACTGTCTCCAGCTACTTGGAATGGACCTGTCGACCAATAAGTACTTCGGCAGATACTTAGAATATATGGCCAAAAATTCAGCCAAAAAGCTTGGCATCCTTTGCAGGAGGCGTTACTTAGCATCGGAACAGTTGCTTCAGCTGTGCCAAGCACAAGTCCGGTCGTGTATGGAGCATTGCTGCTACCTTTGGGATGGCTCTGCTGCTATGTACAAACAGGATCCAATCGACAAGCGTGTCAAGAGGCTTATAAGTGACTCGTGAAGAGAGTGCGAGGGAATTTCACGAATAATTTCTTTTCCAGCATCGGGAGATCAGGCGTAGGCTGGGGTTCCACCCCTATGTTGTAGATATTCCAAGAATTCACACGAAGCGTTTCGCTTCTATTTATATGGCGAACGGCCATGGAGTGGATTTCCTTGTCTGCAGACTTGTTAAAAATAAAAATAAAAAAATATAAAAACTTTAATTAATTATTGTCCATGTAGATAAACAATTAAAAAAATTCTGGCATTTTTCAGATGATTTTAGAGTTCCCCTTCCATAAAAAATTTTGTCTTTACCTATAAAATACAGCTGTAAGTATAGTCAGATGGTTTTTTCGTTATCAAAATCGTGTCCTTAAACAATGTAGGGGCTTTGTCGGGCGATGACGGCAGATGAAGTAACATTATTCCAACATAACTACAATACATTTTCACGGTTTTTCACAGATACCTACTATGTTGTTTCGCATTATTATGATGAAATTCAATTATAATTACTAATCACCAATTATGGGCATTTTTTAATGAATTTTACAACAATGTAAAACTTTCGCGCCTATTTTAAAATGTGCGCTAAGTCGTTATTATTATTAAAATGACCACAGACAATATATCAATTTACAATAAAGTACTTCTTTTATTCGTTAACTTAGTTAGTGGCAAAAACTGCACGGTAACTCATCAAATATTCTTCTAGCAATTTCGACTGTTGCGAGTGTTGTATACTTCTAGAAACCCGTCCGCTCCTACCGTAACTCCGCGATCTGTCCCTAGCTCTTGCCTTACGCTCTTTAGGTAAGGGTGGTGTATAGTAACCATCAGATTCACTCTATTCAAGCCGAATCATAATGAAAGTATTGTTTCTTTGTGGAACCGCGGCTATATACGTACCACTTCTGAATGTAAGCCTCACCTTCCACTTGACGAATTCAATCCAGGATGTTATCAATTAAATAGTTTAATAATGTAAACCATTCATACAGTAAATTTTCGTTTCTTCCACATTTAAAAATTACGTTCCAATACTTCTCTCTGTCTTATTTATTTTTTACGCCACTTTTTTCTTGCGCCACTGTTATTTAGAGTGACCGATCATAGAACTTAAAGTAAATATCAAAACAAAATGTTTGATCTTAACGATGCCACGAAACGCAAGCGCTAACACAAATTACACTCAAGGTCATGAGAGAAATAAATGTACGCCATGCAAATATTCGAACCTGGGACCTCTGCTTGGTAGACCATATGTAATATAATATATTAAAAGAATAAAAAGCTCTTTTTTCGTTTAAAGTGCAAGAACCGAGAGTGTCAAATTACATGGTACACTCCAGGTTCATTGTTTCGATTTAGCTTAGCTACTTTAGCTACTAGAATGTTCAAGCGTCTGAACAATTGTCACTTGGTATCTAACTGTATTAAGAACAGTCAGCTTAAAAATTCGCTAGTCGTTGTATTTCAAACAATTTTTTTCTAGAAATATGTAACCTTAAGTAATTATTAATCTCAGTATGTTTATTTTACCGGTTACTTATTCATTATTTTTATTTAGTTTTCATTTTTCTATAACTTAAGATATACTGGATAATCTTTTTCATTGAACTGTACTTAATTGTATTCGACTTTAGGTCATATCACACTTCTACGACTTATTTTTAAACATCCATTATACAAAAAGTTGATCAAGGATCTAATAGAGCTCTGGCTGTGAAGAACGTCCGTCACTGACACACAAAGTCACTGACAATGAAGAAGCTGCGGAAATCAAACGAAAGAGTCTACGGGCGCTAAGACTTGGCTGTTATTGTAGGCGCATTCATTACTACAGCATCGTCTTGCTGCCGATCGCCTTTAAAAGTACTTAACGTAAACATTTATTTTTCAGCCTTTATTGCCATATAAATATGTGCGGAGGGATGTTTTATAACGGCGCGCCTGCAGCTATCCATTTCTACAGGATATTACACGGAATTCCCTCAGACCTTGGCTGTGCTTGGAATACTGTCTATCCTTTGGACAAAACCAAACCCGTTTATCATGAACTGACATATTTATATGAGACGTACACGACAAGTATGTTTTATTAAAGTGCATTTAGGTTGATCGTCTTAATACTTATTATCAATCATTTGTTTCGGTAATCAATAATATTTCTTTGCTATGACGATATGTCAAAATAACTAAATACTATTGGTTGACGAAACACTGATGTTATTTGCTTAGTTTGTAACCGACTTCAAAAAAAGGAGGAGGTTCTCAATTCGACTGTATTTTTTTGTATGTATGTTATGCGATACCTCCGGCATTTGTGAACCGATTTTGGATGAGTCTTTATTTGTTGGAAAAGGGTACCTCAGTATTGGTCCCATTTAAATTTGAAGAACATATTTCACCTCTAAGGGTGGCAAACTAGGTGATGAATCCGGGTTCGCACACTTTCCGGTAAGCGATTTCAATAATACTTGACAAATAGATTTAATTCCATGAACTTTTGAGGTCGCTTTTAGTACTCTGTATTGAAATTATTATACACACTACTTAATTTAATAAAGTCTCTATATCACTTTACTCCTGCGTCTTCTTCATCGAATGTTTCGAATGTTTTATTGTCGGCTGATGCAGTAGTAAAGAACAAAATTGTTAAAAAGAAGATCTTCTTTGGGCTGAATCAATTATTCATATCTCCTTTATTTATTTGTTTTAGTTACACTAACGACACGGAGGCTTTATTTTCCCTGTCGAATTTGATTAATGTTCTTCTGAGCTCTATTATTATCTGTTTTGTTGTTTTTAATATCGTGGTAAGTATCAGCTACAATTAGGTATCTAATCGTAATAAAAAAGGTATCTAACTTGTTTATCTTTTTACTTTTACCTTAAAATTACATAATAAATTCAAAAGAAACATAAAATAATGTTTAATTTATATTTTGTTAAACTTTCTTCGTCTTTTATCATAGAGTAGGCACCATATTCATGACTGACGTCATAATAAGTATTTTCCAATTTTAGATTTTCGAACCATGGTACGTAATAAGCAGTAAGTTTTTCTTCTTCGTTAAGTGAAATGGGAATAATATTATTTATATAGTATGCTGATGAAATTTAAAGAGCTGTAAGTATAATTGTTCCGTTATACAATAGAACATGGGTTGGTGAGCAGCATCTTGCAGAGAGACCGTGTGTGTGTGATGGGTAGTTGAAGATTTTTCTTTTTTTTATGATACCAAATGACGAGAAGAACAACTCGTGTGGCTGGTGATAAACTACACGGCTGTTTAAAGCAGTTGCAGTGCCACTCACTTTTAATCACAAAGATCTGAGAGGCACTGCCACAGCACTCGTCATCCTGAGACATAATTTGACAAGTCCTATGTGCTTGTAATTTCACCAGCATCCTGGTTCCCAAACCTGGAACGCAGAACTGCTCACATTACTACTTGGTGGAAGAAATATGTAAGGTGGCCGTACTTACCTGGACGAACTCTTTCACAAAGAGCTCTATTGCTGCAAAAAGTATTCTTGTTATGTCTACTTCATTGTGTAATGTAAACATTCTAAAGATATGACATATAATGACAAATACTGATGTCACTGTTCTGCTCTTCACGCATTCCTGCTGTTGTACAGGCTGTATTATTATGACATATAATGACAAATACTGATCTCACTGTTCTGCTCTTCACGCATTCCTGCTGTTGTACAGGCTGTCTCAATCGTTTATAAAGATTTGTAGAGAAAAGAACTTTGCACAATGTTCTTTGTTAAGGACCTTTGTGAAATAGTATTGTGTGCTGACGACATATCCTTGATTTTTAAAACAGACAGACATGACGTTAACTATGATAATATTAATGATACCCTTTCAAAGGTAGTTTATTCTTTTAATATTAACAATTTATTGCTCACTGCCAAGAAGACAAAGTGTGTTATATTTGAATTACTTAATGTAAAATCGACTAGCTCAATCATAGAAATAAATGGAGAAAAGTTAGACCTTGTTAATAAAGCTGTCTTGTTGGGAGTGACTTTAGTCAGTAAACTCCATGGTTTCCACATATATCTTCCTTGGTCAGCAGATTAAGCTCTGCTGCGTACACAGTCCGTAGAATACGTGAACTTACCGATGTTGCTACTGCTAGACTAGTTTACTTTAGTTACTTCCATAGTATAATATCCTACTGGATTTTCATGTGGGGTATAGCGGCAGATATACAAACCATATTTGTGTTGCAAAAACGATCGATTCGTTCTGTGTACCGTTTAGGTTCTCGGATTTCTCTCAAAGAAAAGTTTAAGGACACTGGTACCATGACTGTGACATCACAGTATATTTACTCAAATATTTTGTATGCCCGTAAAAATATACATAATTTCGTTAAGAAAGAAGATATCCACAATATTAACCCGAGAACTAAGTCCAAACTCATGGTACCACGTTTTCGTTTAACTAAGGTAAGCGATTCTTTTATGGGTAACTGTATACGTTTTTACAATAAGATTCCGGAGCATATATTAAGTTTGCCATTTCCTAAGCTTAAAACTTGCATTAAAAGTGTTTCAATTGAAAAGTCATATTACAAAATTGTAGACTACGTGTTAGATAAAGATGTATGGAAAGACAGCATGAGTCTAGATTCGACACAAATATGATTCAAAATGTATTCTATAGCATTTAAGTTCATTTGAAAAGAGCAATCCCCAGAGTTTCTTGCTAGTTCTTCTCAGGGAGGTCAGCGTAATGAACGAGCAGTGGCTTAAAAATTGACGTTTTTAAGTGTAAAATTTTACCTATGGAACAAATGATTATTTGACTTTAAATTTGACAATGACATTTTAACAGAATTTATATGGTTTTTCATTTTGTTCTTAATTGTTAAAACAGTATTCCAACAAACTGTATCTGCGAATGTACCTGGTATTCTGAGATACCATAAAACACATTATTTATTTGTGTGACAGTAGCTCTGCTTGGCCATGAAACATAACTCTTTCTGTCTCTCTCATGACCAATTATTGATGATGATGATTTTCATGCGATAGGACGTTGTAATTACGTTAATTCATGCCATATTTGTTCACGGGTGTTGCAACGCCTCCTTGTTCAATTGGTTAAATTTGTCCTGCGATTGTCAACTTATATTAATGCTTATCCTAAATTCTTCGACGCGTCAGACTAGTGTGATAGTGTATGTGTTATGTTGACACCACATTTTATTACTTTTATATTAATTACATTAAAATCTGTAACTTGGTTTTTCTCAACATCCCTGGATCGAAGTTGTCACTTTTTAAGTTCTTCAATGTTACTTCTCATTAAAGATTACATAGTTAGTAAAAGGTCTTTTGTGGGATCCTCGTGTATAGGTGTACATAGTAAAACGTCCAATGTAAGAACGTCATAGATGTATGAAAATAGGTAAGTGTAAAACGTCTCAGGCATGATTGTCCTGGATAAAAATATGTAGTAAAACCTGCTGCGTATGTCAAGATAACAAAAACCATTTACGTAGGAACGCGTTTGTGTATGAATATTTAGTAAAACGTCCTATGTTCATATTATTATGTAATAGATACATACACACAGTATGTATTTATTATCATTTAGTTGTATTATAAATACTAATTCGTAATTGTTTAGTTTACAGGCACTAAGGAACGTATATTCATACTTCGCGCTGTTGTACACCATGTATAAAGAATAAATTAACTTTATTTTGTATACAATGTACATAGTGCATTACTGTAAAGGCTGTAAAGGCTCAACTATAAAGCATATAAAAGACAAATTCAAGTAACAAGTAATCAAGAATAACTTCTAAATCCTTTGCTTTATCTTTTTATTATTCTTTCCTTGATGTAATTGTTTTGGGACAGCAACAAATTCTTCGTAACAATTTTAGGTTCCAAATACCAATATTACACGAGTTGTGTTATGATGAGGTCACATATTACGTAAAATGGCAACTTTTCAGGCGAGAAGTTTAAAGATTCTACCAATGGAATTGGTCGATATCGTGTTTATGCTTAAATAAGAGAGTTATAAAATTTTGCATATACATAATTTGTTTTATGTACTTTGTGTTATTTATAAGACTTTCATGTGATAAAAGCACTTTTGAGGTATGATCACATGTGGCTTTATTGTACTAAAATGTGTATGCAATATTCTTTCCACAGTGATTTTACCATTTGAAATACATAGAAAAATTATGAACAAATAGCGAGGCACAAGAGTTCAGAAATTAATTTTTTTATTACACTTAATTTCTTTCTGTTTTACATCATAAGTACCATTCTATAAGCTATAAATACTTTAACTTTTGAAAGTTGTTTAATAAAATTGACAAATTGCAGGTTAATATAGTAGAAAGCAACATCTGCACAATAGCTGTGTTAGTAAGTAATTACTTACCCACATATAGTTACAGTCATAAAATTCCAACCCGTTATTTCACACCATTTAATCTTTACAAAAGTTTTTGAGGTACTATATGAATTGTTAAATAAAAAGGGTTTTAAGAGCAACGGGTTTTTTCCTTTATTTGTTTACTAACCATACCACGTTCAAGTGTGTCTGCGTTATTTAAATAATACACGAGTTATTAAGAAAATGAAACAAAAATACTTTTATGACAAAAAATGTGAATCGCGAGAACAAGAATTCACACACGCTATCAAACATACTCTTCGTAACTTTTCACAGTCACAAATTCAGACTCCAGTTTAAATGTCAAGATGACGGGCCATTTGTGGAGCGCAAAAGAGAAGTTTTACAATCATTAAAACCAGTAACACAATGCATGAAATTCCTTGGTGTGTCTTTGAATGACGATCACTATTAATGGCTGTACAGAGTCCTTAGGTTACTTACTACGTTGTGGACATATTTAGGTCTTCTGCTTAGTGATAGTTCCCAAGCTTCTATAGCTACTGTATTGTGAGTGAGAAGAACTCATATCTTGGCAATCTATTTATTATCATTGTTGCTATAATAAAAACATAAACCTCCACTAGATACAACAAATTTCTTCCTGCCGTGACTATTCAATTGTTATTTCTTTGGCTCTAAAGGGACGCAAAATGTAATCACTACGATATATTGAGTTACATATATAATTATTATAACTTTTATATTAAAAAAAACGACTAAAAGTTTGCTTACCGGCTTTTTTATTGAAATTTACAATTTACATTTGCCAAGTTTTATAGATATCGGTTAATGAAAAGTGCGCGAAACCGGATTCATTTTCTAGTTTGCTACCCTTAGGGGAATATTGAATACTGAAGTGCCTAACATTCTTTCAAACAAAAAAAATATCAAAATCGGTTCAGAAATGCCGGAGGAATCGCGTAATACAAAAGTCGAATTGAGAACCCCTCCTTATTTTTGGAATCGGTTAAAAATATAATTGAAAAACGTTAAGAATGGGTATAAAAACTTTAATCAATTTTTGTCCATGTTGATCAACAATCGTTTGCCATCTTTCAGATGATTTTAGAAATCGCCTTGCATAAAAATGTTCTTTTTACTTATAAAATATAGCTGTAAGTATAGTTAAATGGTATTTTCGTTATTAAACCCATGTCCACAAAGAATTTCGTAAAGACCACAACAAGTGACAACCTGTAGGGGCTTTGTTGGGCGCTTATTCCAACTTATGTACAATACATATCTCTTCTAAATCTTTTGCTTTATCTTTTTCATTACTTTTTCCTGAAAAAATTGTTTTGTGACAGCTACAAATTCTTCGTAATTTAAAAGAAATTTAGGTTCAAAACACCATTATTACTTGAGTCGTTAAGATAAGGCCACATAATGCAAAATGATAACTTTTCAGCCGAGAAGTTTTACCAATTAAATTTGTCGATAACTTTTGCTTAATTTTTAAGTTTATTGAATGTCACACCATGATATGCAATTATTTTTGTGGAATTACTCCACTTAATTATTAATACAAAGATCGAACACTCAGAAACAATTGAAACCCTCTAGATTCGAACCAACGTCTTCCAGCAAACCGCACCAGACGCTATGTCAACTAAGTTGCAGAACGGACTAGAATGAATTTTCCTATGTACTTGTTGGAGATCTTTGTTTTTGGTTTATAACTTTTTATGCTTAAAGAAGAAACTTATAAAATGTTACATTTATATGTAATTTGTGACATGTAGTTTCTATAAGTTTTATGACATCATTGAGATAAAAAAAAAACACATTTGACATATGATCACATGTGGCTATATTATACCAAAAGTCATGTAAATATTTCTTTCAATAATTTGAAAGACAATTTGTAATTTGAACACAAAATTATATGAATTATTGACAAATAGTAGGCCCAAGAGTTCAGAAATTAGATCGTTTTTTATTAAGAACAAACTTATAATTCTTACTACATTCTATCAACTATCAATACTCAACCTTTGAAAGTTGTAAAATACGATAGTTATATAGTCATTAGTAAAACAAATTGCAGGTTAACATTAGCAGAAAGCAACAATGAAATAAAAGTTACTGTATCACTTACCTACATAATGTAACAGATATAAAAATATAACCCATTATTTGACATCATTTAATCTTATAAAAGTTTTTGAACGTCTATATGAATAATTAATCATTAATACTTAGTTGTTAAATTAAGGGTTTTAAAGCAAAGGTTTGATTTTTCCGTTATTGGTGTACTAACTGCTGCAAGTGCTTTTAACTCTTTTGTTCTTTTCTTCAATAATTTAAATAATAAACGAGTTACGGGTAAAATAAAATAAAAATATTTGAGTTTATGATAAATCGCAGGAATCATTATTCACAAACGTTACTATACGTACCCTACATATTTATTTACAAAATCATAAATTTTCCAGTCTCTTATTTTACAACAAACGTCAACAGATTTCTATTGAAATCATATTCAGTTTAAAAATCAAAATGGCGGCCGATTTGTCGAGTGCAGAAAGATAAGTTTTACAATCTTTAAAACCCGTAACTCTATGCATGAAGTTTATTGGTGTGTCATTGAATGACCATCATGGTTCCTTGCTGAAAAGATTCCATAGGTTGTTTGTTGCGTTATGTAATGGTGCTATGACGAGTAGTGTGTGCGTATATTTAGGTCTTCTGCTTAGTGACAGTTCTCGTGCTTCTGTGGCTGCATTTGCTACCTGCGTACATGTTATTGGCTACGGTATCTTGAGTAAGTAGAAGTCATATCTTGGCAATCTATTTATGGGGGAAAGGGGCCACCACGCACGACGTGCAATACCTTTTCTGTACGTCTGGCGTACCCTGGCCAACAATCGGCGAGTACCTTACACCGATTGCCAAATCCTTTCACCACGATGACAAACATTACAGTGTATGCGCTCGATACGATGAGAAGTATTTATTTATTATCACTGTTAGGAAATAAAATTATTTTTCCGGATTTAAACCTTAGATTTACAAATTTGTGTTTTCAAACAAACCAACGTCTCGGGCCCTTTACAGGCCCCCGATTCAGAACTCTTCGATATTTTAACCGAATCGTTCGATTGGATAGCGTTCTCGATCTCGAATCGACGGGCGCTTCCCGAGCTATTCAGAACATTCCGAGTTAAACGTTCGATTCGGATTCGGATACGGGGGTCTACTCTCGATCTCTATAAGTAATATTCGACAAAATTAAAAGACAAATATCGAGTATGAAGCCTCATTCGCATCACGCGTCTTTTCATTTGGTCAAGCATTGCTTATTTGGCAGCAATTGTTTCGGACGGACGTCTGACGGAGATCGAGAGTAGACCCCACGATATCTTTATCCAAGAGCGTTTACGGAGTTAGTCGGTGAAATAGATTACAAGAAAAATGAAAATCCTTTTATATACATTTTTAAGACTTTAAAGGTCTAAAGTAGAGAGATGCTTTAATCTTGCATTAAAATAAATTAATAAAATTGAACATAAGACTTTATTTAAAATAATAAGAGATTTCCATTTTACATTCTTGCTTAGTAAACAATAGGATATTCGGTAACTTTCATTCGATAACTGTGTTCTGAATAACGTTTGTAGCTTTTGCCTGTCGAGAAATTCGAGTAATCGTACGGGTGTGACGTCATTTCGGTTCGGTTTCGAATACGACAGTTTGACGTTCGATTCGGGTGTTGTGAATAAAAATGAAAAGAATTTTTTTTTTAATAATAACGCACACACTCAACATAGCCCCGCACTAGGGAAACCCTGTGTCGCGGCTGCCATGGACACACGCATAGACAACCACAAATTACACCCAAACTCACGAGAGAAATAAATGTAGGTCATACAAATATTTCTCCCGGCCCGGGAATCGAACCTGGGACCTCTGCGTGGCAGTCCGGCATGGTAACCGTTCGGCCACGGAGGCAGTTAAATCGTACGATATCAAATCGAATCGGTCGACAATTGAGTTATCGTAAAGATCTGAAACGACCTACAGGTTCCATAGTCACGGTTGACGATATAAACCCGGAAAAATAGTTTCATTTCTTATGTGTAACAATCGCGAAAACCTAAGAAACCGATATTATCACGGTTGCTACAAAACCTTAAGACGCTTCCCCGAGCAAATGACCTTGAACATTCGCGCCCCTCTTACCGCGCTTCACCTCTACAATCTTTCGTTGAATTATCTATCCATTAATGTAAGTCTCAAATGAAAATGATGTTTACTTAAAGAGCAGATGCTTAAATTCAAACTTTCTCATTTGTATTGGGTTTTTATAGGAAGATTTCATAAATATTTACTCAATTTTTAAAAATCCATAAATTGGGCCCATCGGGTAATATGAAGACAACATTCAGAAGATTTTTGATTATATATTTTTTTCTTTAAATAACGACTAGATTGCTACTAAAACAGTAGATAAAACGGCGAGCGCAGCGTTTTGCTCAGGTACGCGCCTTAAACTCCACTGTTGTCAGCATGGAAGGTATTTGTTCTAAATACAACATAATTTTTAGCTGTTTCATTGTTATTTTCGTAATTCTATTAATGGAGCAAAATACAACTACTACAATGTATTAGATTGGCCAAAAGTCCTTGTGGTATCAAAGTTTAAGTGAAAAACACAAAAATATATATCAAATTTTAATCAATGAAATATTGGCCTACAACCTACAATCTTTTGCAATTTTAGAATTTGCCTTTCATATTAAAACCTCGCATTTAATTATGAAACACAGCAAGTATCGTGTGATGGTCTCTTCGTTATCAAAGTGGTGTCCATTCAAAGAATTTTGTAATGACCGAAACAAATAAAAATTTTATTTGTTTCTCAAGGACTTATTTCTGGTGAGTGCGGTGGATGAGGCAATAATATATACAATACACCCCATCCGATTGCAGTAGTTTTTGACGGCTTTTTACAAATATATATGGTTTGGTATTATCATGACGAAATACTTCACCTTATGTTTCACCAGTTCTAGCAGTTTTTCATTAATTATAAACTGTTTGTAAACTATTTGTTTATTAGTAGTAGAGCTCCTGTTTATTAGTAGTAGAGCTCCTTGTGGAAGAGTTTGTTCAGGAAAGTACTGCCACCTTACGTATTTCTGCCACCAAGCAGTAATGTTATCATTACTGTGTTCCAGTTTTGAAGGGTAAGGGTGCTGGCGAAATTACAGGCACATGGGATTTGTCAACTTATGTCTCAATATGTCGGGCGCAGTGACAGTGCCCCTCACATCTTTGCGGATTTAAATCTCTGAGTGGCACTACAACTGTTATGGACAGCCGTGTAGCTTACCATCAGGCGCACGACTTCTTCGTGCCGTCACTTGATATTATAAAAAAAAACTAAAAACTTCCTGCCTATTATAAAAGTTCTTGGTATTAAAATGATCATACAACATTTTAAAAGAAAACGTACAAAAACCGCAAGGATTGTTTGACCAACACATTACATATTTTTTACACCCTAGAGTCAAATTTCGTGGTACTCTCTAGGTTCACTTCGATATAGCTATGAATCAAGCATCTGAACAGTTTTTCACTTGATATAACCATAATAAGTACAGTCAGCTTATAAATTCACTAGACGTTGTATTTTGAATGAAAAGTTTTTTAAAAAGGTGTAATTCTAAATAGATATTAATCTTAGTCGGTTAATTTTACCGGTCTTTATTTATGTCTATTTTATCTTCTTTTCTCTATAACTTAAGATAAACTGGATGATCTTTTTAATCTATAACTGTATCTAATTGTGTTCGATTTTAGGTAATATCAAACTTCAACTACTTTTTCTTAAGCAACCAGTGTACAAAAAGTTGATCAAGGACCTAATGGAGCTCTGGCCTGTCGTCACTGACAATGAAGAAGCCGCGGAAATCAAACGACAGAGTCTACGGGCGCTACGATTTGGCAGCTATTGTAAGCGCATTTATTAGTTCATAAATTATAAGTTTGTCTCTAAGCAAAATTCGGGTACTGAAAATTTTTGTGGAGGCATAAATCCACTTATAGTAACATTTATATGTAAGCATTTTTGCATGACTTTAATAAATGTGTTATGTAGTTAAATAAATAAATAAAAATGGCCTTTATTCACTGATTACTTCTAAATTAATTCTAAGTCTAACCTAATGCTTACTTCTAACTGTATTAATTCTTAATTCTGGCATCGGTTCTGGTTCTAATCAGGTTGTCTTCTGACAAGGGCCTCTTCCATATTTCTCCCTAAGTAACGGATGTTGCGTAGTAATGTAGTTAGTGTATGTAGTTAGTTCTTCGAAATTCCTCTGTCAACATTTTTGCGGCTTGTCCGCTGCCTCGACATGCTGCCGATCGCCTTTAAAAGTACTTAACGTAAACATTTATTTTTCAGCCTTTATTGCCGTAAATATGTTCGGAGGGATATTTTATAACGGCACGCCTGTAGCTATCCATTTCTACAGGACATTACACGGAATTCCCTCAGATCTTGGCTATGCTTGGAATACTGTCTATCCTTTGGACAAAACCAAGCCCGTTTATCATGAACTGACATATTTATATGAGACGTACACGACAAGTATGTTTTATTAAAGTGCACTTAAGTTGATCGTCTTTATACTTATTATGAATCATTTGTTTCGGCAACCAATAATATTCCTTTGCTATGACGAGATGTCAAAATAACTAAATACTATTGGTTGACGAAACACTGATGTTATTTGCTTAGTTTGTAACCGACTTTAAAAAAAGGAGGAGGTTCTCAATTCGACTGTATTTTTTGTATGTATGTTATGCGATACCTCCGGCATTTGTGAACCGTTAAATTTGAAGGAAATATAAACTAGAGGATGAATCCGATTTCGCACACTTTCCGATAACCGATTTCAATTAAACTTTTGCAAATAGATGTAATTCCACGAACTTTTGAGGTCTGTTTTTTTAGTATGCTGTACCGAGATTATCTTATGTTATTATCTGTATAAAGGACATCGTTCAATCAATGTTCTAACCGTAACATTGTAAGTGGTTTTACGGTCTTGCTAAACTGTATTAGATTGAACTTTTTTTTTAAATTTCAGTGATGGTAGCTGTACTTGCTATGGCAGGGTCAGATTTGTTATTCACCTCCATATCGAGCCACATCACTTTACTCCTGCGTCTTCTTCAGCTAAAAATACGGAGTTTGGGAACCGAACCGAACGAGTTTTCTGGCCCCGTAGATTGTTATGAAGAAACCATATCTGCAATCAAAATTCATCAAAAACTTGTTAGGTAAATTTTAAATAATAAATTTTTAACCAAGGTATGTAAAGGAATTGCATCCTTGTTGATAGTTGTTTTGTACATTTCCGACTTTTTAATTTTATTTTTATTTCGAATGTTTTATTGTCGGCTGATGCAGTAGCAAAGAACGAAATTGTTAAAAGAAGATCTTCTTTGGGCTGAATTAATTATTAATATTTCCTTTATTTATATGTTTCAGTTACACTAACGACGCGGAGGCTCTATTTTCCCTGTTGAATTTGGTTAATGTTCTTTTGAGCTCTTTTATTATCTGTTTTGTTGTTTTTAATATCGTGGTAAGTTTAAGCTACAATTAGGTATCTAATATCAACTTGTATAAAGTCCCTCTTTTACCTTAAAGTTTCATGACAAATTCAAAAGAAGCACAATAATGTTTAATTCATATTTTGTTAAACTTTCTTCGTCTTTTATCATAGAGTAGGCACCACATTCAAGACTGACGTTAAAATTAGTTTTTTCCAATTTTAGATTCTCGAACCATGGTACGTTATAAGCAGTAAGTTTTTTTTCGCAGCGGTGTTAAGTGAAATGGGAATAATATGTTGGTATGCTGATGAAATTTATAGAGCTGTAAGAATAATTGTTTCTCTTATACAACAGCACATGAATCCTTTCTAGCAGCATCTTGCAGAGAGACTGTGTGTGTGTGAGATGGGTGGTTGAAGATTTTTATTTTTTTTTTATGATACCAAATGATGGGATGAACAACTCGTGCGCCTGGTGGTAAACTACACGGCAGTTTAAAGCAGTTGCAGTGCCACTCACTTTTAATCACAAAGATCTGAGGAGCACTGCCACTGCACCCGTCATCCAGAAACATAATTTGACAAGTTCCATGTGCTTGTAATTTCACCAGCACCCTGGTTTTCAAAACCGGAACACAGAACTACTCACATTACTGCTTGGCGGCAGAAATATGTAAGGTGGCCGTATTTACCTGGACGAACTTTTTCACAAGGAGCTCTACTGCTAGAAAAAGTATTCTTATTGTGTCTATTTCATTGTGTAATGTAAATATTCTAAAGATATTTTATATTAATATATGAAATATAATGACAAATACTGATGCCACTGTGCTGTTCTTCACGCATTCCTTCTGTAGTACAGGCTATTTGTTTATAAAGATTTGTACAGAAGAGAACTTTGCACAATGATATTTTAACAGAATAAATATATTTTTAAGTCAATTCATTTTGTTCTTAATTGTTAAAACAGTATTCCAACAAACTATTTCTCTGAATATACCTGGTATTCTGAGAAACTATAAAATACATCATTTATTTGTGCGACAGTACCTCTGCTTGGCCACGAAACATAACTCTCTCTATCTCTCTCTCAAGACCCTTTTCAAGCGAATATGACGTTATAATTACGTTAATTCATTTATCCACTTAGGATTTGGTACTCCGCCATATTTATTCATGGGTGTTGGGATGCCTCCTCTTCAATTGGTAAAATCTTTATTGCGATTGTCAACTTATATTATTGCTTATCCTAAAATCTTCGTCGTGCACTAGTCT
Source organism: Hyposmocoma kahamanoa (assembly GCF_003589595.1). Classification (NCBI taxonomy): domain Eukaryota; kingdom Metazoa; phylum Arthropoda; class Insecta; order Lepidoptera; family Cosmopterigidae; genus Hyposmocoma; species Hyposmocoma kahamanoa. The sequence continues at coordinate 9,638,272 of NW_020653945.1, forward strand.
GATAGTGTATGTGTTATGTAGACACCACATTTTATTACCTTTATATTAATTACATTGAAATCTGTAGCTTGGTTTTGCTCAACATCACAGGATCGAAGTTGCTACTTTTAAGTTCTTCAATGTTACTTTTCACTTAAAACGTCCTTTGTGGGATGTGGGTAAAACTTGCTGTGTAGGTATATCCTATTAGGAAACGTGTAAAACGTCTCAGGCATGGAAATGTGTAGTAAAACCTGTTGTGTAGGGAAAGTAAAAAAAAACTTACGTAGGGACGCCTTCTGTACGAATGCTTAGTAAAACGTCCTATGTTCATATTATGTAATGGATCTACCATTCCAGCCAAAGGGTCAGGACAATGAGTCCCTTATCCCTTGTTTTACCTGTAGAGACGGGCGGTAACATGCGTTTCACCGATTTACACTGTACCTAGTAAATTATGACTTTAAACACTCGCCTGAAGAATGTATTTTTGCTTGAGATTTCTGATCATCTTGGTTGGCTGGTATTTATTTCACAGAGTTTGGCAGTCGCTGACTCGGTTTATGAGAGTGGTTGGCATAGGAGCAACCCACGTAGTCGACGAGCTATGTTCATGCTGATTTTGAGGTAGGTACGGATACGTAAAAACAATTTCTCTATATGAATATTTTCCTCTTTACTAGTGAAAACGTAATTTACTCATTGTTTTTTTTTCTGTTTCAGGGCACAAAAACCAATCTGTTTTACAACCATGAAATTTACAAATATTACTCTTACAACTTACGGCTCTGTACGTATTTCAAAGATGTATTTAATATTTATTAGTTGTACTACAAATACTAATTCGTAATTGTTTGGTTTACAGACACTAAGGAACGCATATTCTTACTTCGCGCTGTTGTACACCATGTATAAACAATAAATGAACTGTATTTTGTATAATTAATTATGTACCTACGTAGTGCATTAATGTAGAATATAGTTCTAACTTTAGCAATTTAAAAAACCAGCAATGTCACCACTACACTGTACAATATGTGTATATTTGTACGCACTACTGCAATACATGGACGAGAATTACAATCATTATTATTATAATCAAATCGATCTATTTTATTTTCATAATATACAGGTAAGGTACAATAATAGCTTAAATACTTAAAAGTAAAACTAGGATTAAATTATATGAATAAACTTGGGTCCCCGTGGCAATGTGCCCTAGATGCTGGTAGCGTTTCCTCAGATGAAGAAGGGCACCGGAACCCCAAAGGCCAAGGGTTTCGATTCCAAAGGGTGTAAATAGTTCGACTAAAGGTTGTGGCAACTCGTAATTCTGTTTAAAATCACTAGGGGCGGTATAATATTTACTTACTACTACTTCCAGAGTATAATATCCTACGGGAATCACATGTGTGGTAATGCGACAGATATACAAACCAAATTTGTGTTGCAAAAACGAGCGATTCGTTCTGTGTATCGTTTTTAGGTTCTAGGGTTTTGCCCAGAGAAAAGTTTAAGGAGACTGGTATCTATACTGTGGCAACACATAGTACATTTACTTAAATATTTCGTATGCCTGTAAAAATATACATAATTTCGTTGAGAAAGAAGATATCCATAATATTAACCTTAGAACTAAATCGATACGCGCGGTACAACGATTTCGTTTAACTAAGGTAAAAGATTGTTTTATGGGGAACTGTATACGTTTTTATAATAAGATTCCGGTGCATGTACGAGTATATGGATTACCATTTCTTTAAAACTTTTTTAAATTGAAATATAATATTACTAAATTGTAGATTTCGTATTAGATAAATATGAGTGGAAAGATAACATGAGTCTAGATTCCACACAAATATGATTAAAAATGTATTCTATAGCATTTAAGTTTATTTGAAAAGAGAGAGAGAGTTTCTTGCTCGTGCTTCTCAGGGAAGGCAGCACAGTGAACGAACAGTAGCTTATAAAATGACGTCTTCAAGTGTAAAAAATTTACCTATGGAATAAATTATTACTACTTGACTTGACTGACGTTACTTGTAGTAGATGATCTGGACCTTAAAACTCTCAGATCTGTTAATGTCAGTAAAATAAATTGATTTTTAACTTCCCACAACCTGTCGAGAGTCTAAACCCAACTATATTGTAAGACAACAATAAATTATACCATTGTTTTGCGGTGGCCGGAGATAGTGGGGTATCTGATTTATTGAGGACATTTACCCTGAAGAGGGGACGTTAGTGGCGAACTCCTGAGTGATTGCCAGCGTCGTCAAAGCTCAGCTTCACTATTAACTGTCTTTTGTTTTTGCTCTTTAATATCTTATAATATTCCAATACTTTATATTTATTGATCATCATCATAATTTTTTTATGATATTCATCCATATTTAGTGGAAATACTCCACTAGTTTGTTATTGTTATTAATAAAAAGATCCAACAACACAAAGGAAAATTCGTTCGACCAGGCTGGACTCGAACCAGGACTGGAGCCTCAACGTGGCTACCGCTTGTTTGTTACGGATCTTTGTGTTGGGTTTTAAACGATTTGTAATATTGTTAATTACGTCCATAAATTTTTCTTTCGAGGCTATTTGAAGGTAATAAAATTAAATTGTATTGACAAACTAATTTAAAGAATAGGACCCGTTTCTTCGTTTCTGTTTAAATACAAAACAATACAATACAATACAATACAAAATGCTTTATTTCTCTCAAAAAGGTTTACAGAATGCAGATTTGTTACATTTCATGTTAAATATGAAGCACCTTAGTGAGAGCTGGAGTCTGTACTAGATTGGGGAGCTGTGTTACAGATCACCAGGCTCACACCCTTTTGACAAGTTTATCAGAAAAGTAACACTAATAAAATTTAATAAAAATAATGAAAATTAAAGAGTAAAATAAAATTGATAGCTAATTAGAATATAAAACAAAAATAGAAAAAATAGAAAAATCTCTGTGCGTGTGTGTTTGTGTGCGTGTACGTGTGTATGTGTGTGCGCGCGTTGGGGTGTATATATGTGTAATATAAATTATTTTAGTATAGTTAATAGTTTTTCAGTCGAGTCATAATTATTGTGTGTGATCAGCCAGTCAGTAATATTTTTTTTACATTTCGCTCTGCATAAGGGGTAGACATTAAGAATACTGTTTAT
>NW_020653945.1:9651412-9665201 GCF_003589595.1 Hyposmocoma kahamanoa
ATGACGCTGTGCACAACTAGTGGAAACTGTAGTCGAAGGGCAGACAGTGCATTTACGCCGAACAGTGTTTATTTTGTCAGAGTCGAAGGAGATTTGAGTGTGTTTGGTTAAAACCGTGTGAAAGATAAACAGCTGACATACTGAAAGGACCTCACAGGTTTTGTAAAGGTCAGAGGTTGGATATCTGAAAGGAAGGTTCCATCCCACCTTGAGCATCGCACGTTGCGCTCGTTCCAGCCGAAGAAGTCGCTGCTTGGAAGATCCACCCCATACTGTTATGCAATATGTCGTGAGAGATTGACAGAGAGCCAAATACACAAGTCTCAATACTTTCACGTCAGCAACGAGACTGAGGTTTTTAAAAACATAAATTAATTTACGTAACCGTAGGGAAAGACTCTCAATATGATAGCTAAAAGAAAGCGTGCTATCTAGCTAGACACCCAAGTAATTGATGTAGTGAATGCGGAGTAAGGATGGACAAGAGCAGGAATTTTTAGAAAAGGAAGGACACGAATGAGCCGTGACAGTGAAAGAGGTGGCGGATGGAAGACCACGACTTGAAAGAGAGAAAAGGAGACACATTGTTTTATCCACGTTAAGGGTGAGAAGATTCTGAGGAAGCCATGCACAAACTGAATTAAAGCCCAATTGCGCATAGTAAAACACGTACTCCCAGGATTCGCCAAAGAATATCAAAGCAGTGTCGTCGGCATATGTAAAAATAGAACCGTTTCTTAATTGCATGTTACATAGGTCGTCAATATACGCTAAAAATAAGGTAGGGTCGAGAATACTGCCTTAGGGCACACCATACGTGGTCGGAAGTTCCTTACTGTTTAAATCTCCAATCCTAACATACTGTCGTCTAGCAACAAGATAACTTACAAAAAAGGTCAAGCTGAAGTTCTCGAATACCCAACCTTTCCAGTTTAGTAATGAGTAGTGGTACTGATATTGTATCGAATGCTTTGGCGAGGTCGAGGAAAACAGCCATCACCTTCTGCTTGTTATCAAGTTTAGCAACGGCTTCGTTAGTTAGGTCTGATACAGCATTATTTGTAGAAATACCAGGCCGGAAACCATACTGAGAGGTAGACAACAATTTATTTTTTTCCAGGTAACTCATCAGTCTACTATTTAAAAGTCTCTCTAGAATTTTAGACAGGGTGGGCAGAATTGAAATAGGTCTGTAGTTGTTTATTTGACCTCTGTCACCACTCTTGAACACCGGATGAATTATAGCGAGCTTGAAGGCCTCGGGGAAGACACCGGTACTATAGGAAAGATTACATAGGAACGTTATTGGGGAAACTAAAATATGTATGAATTTTTTTAAAAAGGAGCCAGAAATGACGTCATAGCCCACAGCACAGTTACTACGTAGATTCGCCACAATTCCCTCCACCTCGACCTCATCAGTAGGTAACAGGACAAATGTGTTTGCACTAGAAATAGAACACGAATCAGAGGAATGCTCAATGGGACCCGCGGGGATACCTTCAGCCAAACTACGTCCAATGTTAGGGAAATATAAATTAATATTGTCTATTGAATTAACAGGACTAGCAGATACGAGTTCAAGCGCAGGTTTTCTCTCTTTGGAAGCGAAAGAGATGTTCTTAATAACTTTCCAAAGTTTTTTATTGTTATTTTGAGCATTACGTAACTGCTCCCTGTCATATTCAGATTTAGCTTTATATAAGATTGTCGAGCAATAAATTCTATATCTCGCATAGGTGGTCTTGAGGACATTATCTTTTGGTGATTTTTTGACTTTCAGGTGAAGCTGGTCACAATTTCTGAGGCACCTTAGAAGTCCCAGAGTCATCCATGGCTTCTTAAGTGTTTTACGATTTGAGACAACTTTGATAAGGGTATTTGCCGTCATGGCACGGTTTAAGGAGTTAAGAAAATAGGGAGTAGCTAGGTTTACTTCTGTCATATTATATAATTGTTTAAAATCAAAGTTTAAAAGGTCAAGTTCTAAATTTACATAGTCAAGTAATTTAATGGTTTTTGTTTTTTGAGAATTTGCTATGGAAGGTTTAGCTTTAAGGAAGAATAAAACAGAATCATGATCGGTGATTGATGTATGCGCTATAAAACAGAAGGCTGGGCATTTTGTTTTTAAAATAACGTGGTCTATACAAGAGTAATTATTATTAAAACTCTTATACAAGACACTCATAGATTCGTAGTTGTATTTATATTATTAATTTAGTAGCAGTAGACCTCCTTGAGAAGGAGTTCGTCCAAGGAAGGACTGCCACCTTACCTATTTCTGGCGTCGAGCAGTAGGTAATGTAAGCATTACTGCGGTCCGCTTTTGTGGGTGCTGGTGAAACTACAGGCCCATGGGTCTTATCAATTTATGTCTCAGGGTGACAGCAGCAGTACCCCTCACATCCTTGTGAATTAAAGTTCTGAGTGGCACTGTAACTGTTATGGACAGGCTTTTCGCTCACCACCAGGCGTACGACTTGTTCGTCCCGTAACTTTGTATCATAAAAAAAATGAATAAGGCAATTATTCTCTCCTAAAAGTAATCATTATATATCGAAATAAATGCTTGTCCATAAATATCATTTTGACACAATTAGGCAACGGGAAAATGATGATCCCAACCGATTTAACCTGACAAACACAAAATGGTTCACAAGGCCAAAATCCGATAGTGCGTCTACGATTAATTACCGTCATCCAACTGATTAAACGTTACTAATCGTACTGAGATAAAGCAATAATTGTTCATTTCACCGCTCTCTTGTGAGCTTATATATAAAGGCCTATTCGATATTAGGTCAGGGGGTCGATGCAGAAACTTAAGATAACTCAGTTGTTGACCGATTTCTTTTCATTTTTATTCACAACACCCGACTCGAACGTCAAACTGTAGTATTCGAAACCGAACCAAGATGACGTCACATCCGTACGATTACTCGAACTTCTCGACCGGCAAAGGCTACAAATGTTATTAAGAACACAGTTATCGAATAAAAGTTACCGACCGACCTATTCTTTACAAAGCAAGAGTGGAATATGGAAATCTCTTATTATTTTAAATAAAGTTTGGATTTTGTTCAATTTTATTAATCTAAATTAATGCAAGGCTTAAAAATGCAAAAAAAAGGATTTTCATTTTTCTTATAATCTATTTCACCGATACAGTTTTTGCACAGTAAGCATTAATTTAAGTTGTCTACGGACTGATAACAATAGATTCCCGTAAATCACGCTAATTTGGTTGCCACAACATTTACGCGAATTTGATTGGGCCACTAAATTACCGAAATGGAAACTATAATAGACATTATCGGTTGATGATTTTAAGATTTCTGTCAGTCGTGACCATGGGGTCAAAAGATAAAAGATCCGAAACAATGGTTTGTTTTAAAAAAAAACAAATGTACACGATTTAGATCTAAAAATATAGTTTCAGTTCTAATGTAACAACAATCGTGTAAAAGTTAAAACTTGATAAAGAGATATTTACGACATGTATCAGACTCCTGCACACTGGGGAGGCTCATGAACGTCACAAATAATGTCATTAAGGTGGTGGCGATCTAATGGCAGGCTGATAAAATGTGACTGGTCGTCGAAACGATGGACGGAGATAAATAGAAGGCGAGAAAGACGCTGCAGTCCATCTTGTAGATGTAATATACGAATAGGCCGAGGTCGTGGAGTAAAAGCCTGTCTTCTTCAAATCACTTTTTGTACTTTCCATTATACTTCGAAAACCCATGTACATCAAAATGTACTAGGTATGTGAAGCATAGACACATATCTAAATAGACATCGCAAGTACCGCTATCTGTATGAAAACCAAGCGTGCCACATTTTTGTACCTCCGATGATGTCACGAGCGCTATTTAGTGATGGGAAACCTCCTTCGACACGAAAGCGATTGATTAAATCGAAGACGCGAACGCAGCACGTATTTAGATTAAAGATATTTAAAGTATTTGTTGATTACAAGAAAACGTGAAATGTTAATATCGTAAAATAATACCAGAATAAGATAATTAAGTCCTTTATTAATATGTGTTTTGAAAAAAAAACTTGCTTTGGAAAACTAAAAACTATAACAACACACTTTGTAGAATTTATATAATTTTTTATAACATTTTTTAGGGTCTTGACATGGTCTTGAGGATTATCATCCCTTTGTTTCCTAAATCGAAACAGTGTTGCATATGACAAAGTAGCCGTACCACGAAACTGAATGCATTTTATATGAAACTATCGCTGTTCGATATTCATAGCCTACTATAGAAGGTCCAAAAGCATACCTCACCAAGTAAAAGCCGCAATGTATTACGAATCATGCTGCATGCACTTGTTTGTAAATAAAATAAATAAATTTTTTCTCGAAATTAATTCAAAATTAAAATAAGTTATTTTAAAATAATTTACGCATATTCTGATTACAAAGTTACTTAACTGTGGAAGGAAACATCCCTGTTTATTCATCTATTTATAGCTGTGGCGTTTTTGCAGTTTCTAATGGCACAATTAGGCATTTTTTCGTTTTCGACTGATGAACTACGGTAATGGCCGGGAGCGTTCTGAAGCGTAGCAGCGGGCACGCGAAGTAGGCACGAAGTAGGTAATCTGTCTAGATATGTCTGCGAGGTGAACTGATTTAGACCCAGATAATATTATTCCTATATCACGCAAATACTCAATATTTATTTTTTTCAAAATAAAAAACCATTTAGTCTTCACACTCTTAAACCTACATAGGTTTGTCTGAGTGTTGCAACTTCTCTTAAACAAACTACTCTTATAAAACACGAATTAATAATAAAATAGACACGAAGGTACATACAAATAACAAAAATCTTATTCACTAAAATGATTCTCGCCATCGAGCTTGAATCGCCAACAACGCAGAAAACCGGTCCCGCTTCCAACGCCAGCGAACATACAGGCTGCTTAATTAGAATAATACCAACGTTAATTTTTTTTTAAATTTTATTAAATGCATTTTATTTTTATTTAATCAATTTTGTGTATATTCCTACTAGTAATATATATTTGCATAATATTTGACTATAATTTTAATTTTTAATTTCTAACTGGTGATACATAATATTAGGAAAAGAAATATTTTTTTAGAGTATACTTTATATTTTTTGGGTTCACTTGTTTTTTAAGATGCAATGGTAACTTATTTAACAATCTAGGAACCAGGTAATCAGTTGTACGCTCTCCATAAAAATTACGAGCTCCTATAGTCATGACAGCCTCTTGCGTGACCTGACGAGTCTCTTTACCGAATTCTTTATAATTTTGATTAAAATTAAAAAAGTTTTCCGTTAATAAAAGCATATTGATTCTTTCTTGTAGGTACTGGTAGTACTTTGCAAAAATTAAAATTTTTTATATCATCATCTTTAAATTTTTCTTTAATTTTAGAAGGCACAAGTTGTTTGAGGATTCTGAGTTGAAGACTATAAATCCGATCAATATACGTTTTAAATGTACGCCCATAGCTGCTTAGACCGTAACATATAATACTCTCAGCTAATGCTTTATATAGTTGCAATCTTACGGTGAATGGCACTTTTCTCTTTAATAGGTACAGTTTAGCCATTATTGCTCTTAATTTTGTGCAAATATAATCAAAGTGAGGACCCCAATTAAAGAGGTTATCGATAGTCATACCGAGATAAGTGTGGTGAGCTACCTGTTCATAGAACAGGTTTGCAACTACAAGCCGGTGGATTGTCATGCAAGCACTGATGATCATGAGCAATCATTTGGTTAATCACCGCGTTATTGTGGCTGGAGTGTATATGAAGCCATTTAGTGTTGTCGGCGTTAATAACCAAGCCGGCATCGTGAGACCATTTACAAATTGACGTAAAATCATTCTGGAGATTTTCCAAAGCAGTTGCAGCGTTCAGGTCATCCGATATTAGACACGTGTCATCTGCAAATTGAAACACTGTGCTGTTTTCTATGACGTTATTAATATCGTTAACATATGTCAGGTAATGTAATGGGCCCAAAACTGAGCCTTGAGCAGTGCCCTCCGTAACGCTGACTGCATCACTGCAAGCACTACCTATTCTAACACAATAACTACGCTCACGAAGATAATCCTCACACCATCGAAGCAATATCCCTCTGACCCCACTATTGTCAAGTTTTTCGATAAGTGTACTATGACGCAAAGTATCAAACGCCTTGCTGTAGTCTATGAAAACTACCAGCACGTGTCAATTATATTGAAAATATCGCATTTAAATTTAAAGTTATATAATATTCCATGTGACCATAATGTTATGAATATATATATTATAGAAAAACAGTACAAACAGAATTTTAACTTAATTATATCACAAATTGAGCTACGCCTTTGACTCTCTATCCGATCTATATTAAGATAGGACTATCATAATCTTCCCGCGATAGCATTTAGAATGTTTTTAGGACCTTGCCTCACACGGCTCAACAGCGAGATTATCTTTTTTCGTGTGATGATTTTCTCAATAATAAAATGTTTCTCACATATTTATTTCCATACATATTATTATTAATTGTTCATCATCATCGTTTTCGATATGACGTAAACTTGGAAATAATTTATTTCTTACGCAAAAAATTCATCAAATTTATCTTCAAGGTTGATTACCAACGTTAATGTTACTGCAGCGTCGTACAGGCCCGGTCGTAGAGGGGAAAGAATATAAAATATAGTTGTACAGTGCCCCATAACATAATAGGGCATAGAATAAGAAAATAAGAGCAAGTAGGGCAAGTCTGCAGTTTGGCTTTGAATTTGTAGCCAAGCGTTATTTTGATATTCATATTATTTCATATTATGATAAATGATTTATTTATATATTTCATTATTCATGAAAAAGAACATTTTGTTTTTTATTATCATGCACAATAAAAAAAGAAAAATTTAGTTATATTTACAAATTTCAAATGACGAGTTGTATGACTCAAGTAGGTATACTAAGCCATGAGAAAACCAATACAGTTAGGGTCAGCATGGGACTCATTTTGCCGGGAAATTAATTTAAGAGAATAAAATAGAATAGAAAATAATTTCATCGACGAAGGCAAAAATACTTTCAACAAAAGGTAATAAATAACATGAAAAAAAAAGAGAAAAACAGAGCAAGACTTTGTCAAGCCTTGGGCTTGACAAAGACAACCAACCATTGTATGCTACTCTGCATGCCTCGCCGAAAAGGTCACCATCTCAGTTTCAGTTGGCAACCTTGGTCGATGTCGCACGGATGTGGGTTTATCAATATATGTACAATAAAATTAAAATAATAACAATTCTGCCGCCAGACCTGGCATCACGCTACGTAGAAACACTGCGTTCATGAAACAACAACATACTCTTTCATTAGGCATAAAATAATAAAATGTACCTTGTAAGCGCAGCCTTATTCCTTATAGCCCAAAGTAAGTAAACTTTTACTGCAATTACGTTAAAAGTACATTAACTTCTAACACGTTCCCTGTCCATGACTCCATTAGGAGTTGCAAATTGGTTTCACACATACATCCACTCGGTCCTATAGACTTGTATGGTGTATTGTTCAATGTCTAATATGTTTAGAATAAAATTGAGTATAGGTTTTGAATTGTTTTATTATACTCATGAATCATGAAGTTGGAAATACAATCTGCAATTTTGTTCGCAATGCTCTCTGTTTACGATAAATAAATAACTTAAATGTAATTTGGCTAAAAAGAGTAAAAGCCGTGGTAGCCTAATGGTTAGAATCTGGGCTGCGAGACACGTGAGTTTTTCGGAATTTATGTGCGAAATATAATTTGAAATTTACACGTCATGAAATCATCACATGATGAAATCTGCACGTCAAAGAAGGTTCACAACCCTCGGAAAACGTGTGAAGTCCTCAACAAAAACTAAAACCCTCGACTGAGAGGAGACCCGGGCCCAGTAATGGGACGTACAAATGTGTTGATGATGATGATGAAGTTATTGGCTTACAGGTATGTGAACAGGGTATGCGTTAATAATAGTTTTCAAAAACTGCTACTGCCTCGGTGGTCGAACGGTTACCATGCCGGACTGCCATGCAGAGGTCCCAGATTCGATTCCCGGGCCGGGAGAAATATTTGTATGGCCTACATTTATTTATCTCGTGAGTTTGGGTGTAATTTGTGATTGTCTATGTGTATGTCCATGGCACCCATGACACAGGGTTTCCCTAGTGCGGGGATAGCCCCGCACACAATATAGCTTTAGTGTGTGCGTTATTATTATTATTAAAAAAATTATCACGATACTGAAGTATTTATCGTGACAGTGCGTAATAAATATTCATCACAGTATTCTCTTAGTATTACCATTACTGACAATATGATACTCCTCAGCGTAGCTCTGTTTTGAGCTTAAATTAATATTTATGGATATTTTTTTTTCAACAGCGTTCCATGTGGTTTTAACTGTGAACCTTTGTGACGAAATAAAGTGTTCTCATGTTTACGACCCTGTCTGTGGTATTGTCAAAAAACCAGGTGACACTCGAATAGTACGGGTGTATCAAAACATTTGTCATTTGAAGAAAATCCAGTGTAAAATTGAAGCCAATTCAGGTTAGTGATAGATTACAAGGCGAGTTAGATATTTTTTATACCTTAAATAAATTATATTTATCTATACATTTTGCGAAGTATCACTCAGGAAAAAATGTGTTGGCAAAGAGCCGATAGTGGTGTTTAGTTCCCAATAACGTCATGGAACGACGTAAAGGTTTTTCCATAAGAAAGTTTTAAATAGAAAACTACCATAAGACTCAGACATCAACTAAACTAACGGATTACTCACGTATTTAAGTCGAATTCTTGTTCGACATTTTATCGTTTTAAGTTGTTATTGGCATGGCACTTCAAAATGATTTGCCCTTTACAGTTCCACGACAATAACAACTTTGTTATGGGAACTAAATACCTCTGCCGGCTCTAAACCAACAAAGTTATTTTCTGTGTACATGCTTCCTCAGTGAATATATGCTCCATATTACATATATTAATTAGTACAACTGTTTAAGTTACCTACCAACAACAACAATCGTCTTAGTCAGAACACTTCATAACAATTTCTTATAAAATTGACTTAAATAAGATATAAAATATAATGTCCCCATTGACAGAAGTCCTTCAAGCGGTACCGGATGAAATTTGTCACTTAAACAGGGTATTGACAATGACTGGACAAACTCGTCGGTTGGAAGACCATAGCATAGTTGGGGCTTACCAAGCGTGTAACCACACCTGCCCCACTTTTTGTGTTGATACATATGAGCCCGTTTGTGCTCAGATTTGGAGAGAAGGCATGCAAAAGTACTTTTTCAGACCAATGGTCAACCACTGTCATGTCGATTTGGTGTCATGCACGCTGGCTGTCAGTGAGTCCTTTGCTACTAATTATATGTTTATTTACTCTTCTTTTCTTTAATCATCAGCCCTTTTATACATCCTGCTGCTGGACCCGGGTCTCCCCTCGGGCGAGGGTTTAGGCCATAGTCCGCCACGCTGACCCAATGCGGGTTGGGGACTTCATACGTCTTCCGAGGATTGTGAACCTTCTTCAACGTGCTAGTTTCATCACGATGTTTTCCGTCACCAAAAAATAGTAGTAGTAATTTAAATTTCGCACATAAATTCAGAGGAGCGAACCCAGATTCGAACCCACGACCATCTGCTTGAGAGGCAGTAGGTCAAACCATTAGGCTACCACGGCTTTATACTCTTCTTTTGCCTGGCCTTATTCCCATTTATTTGGGGACGGCTCTTCTGGTCACTCTTCTCCAAGACGGTCTGTCCTAGGTGGTCTGTGGTTTCAATTGTTGCTATCGCAGATCTTTATTAACAAGGGATATCCAGATGAGGCGGGGTCTACCACGTGTCTTGGCCTGGCTACTCATGTTTCTCATACATATTTATTTACTACTACTTATAATGCACATATTGAAAAAAATAACAGCACATTGTTCATTAAAAAAATACTTTTTACACTGTGTTTAGTAAATATTTCTTGAGTTTTTAAGTGTTATCTTAGAAAATACCACGTATATGATATTTAACTACAGTACTGACACGCTACGCCACGTGATGGCCGTTTTGACAGATTATAATAGTGAGGTCAAATCTTAACTCATTATCGAAAAAATTATAATCAAATGCGAGTCGCATCTATAAGTTTTCAGGTTTATAACTAGTATTGCAAGGGGCAGCTGATTAAAAAGTCTTAATAAAACGAAAATAGAAATGTTTAGTTAATATATCGTCAATTCGGAACTGCTTTGTTTTGCATTGAGCTTTGACACGAGTTTGCCAGAGATAGAAGTTGTGCTGGACAGCGATCATTTAAGTGACGATCGTATTAGATTTCATTTTTTTAAATTTCATATTTCGAAAAACAAATGCCGAGTTGTGTCGTGCATCCATAAATTTTACTTCGCGTCACTATTGATAACAATGTACAGCAATTAGCTCCTTCAAAGTAGTTATGAATTAATACGAAACTTGATAGGCGGACAGACGTCAAAACGGCCATCATTGCGTGCCGGTATTGTAGTTGAACTGTACCTCTTTTCCAATGTAATATATTACCTTTTACTCTTAATTACATATTACCCTTATTATAATAAAGCCACATGTGATTGTATGTGAAAAGTGCTTTTATCTCAGTCTTAAAATAATGCTTACAGTATAAAATATTATTTTGTGACGCATTGGTGTTGTATATACTGAATTATTATTATTATTACTTTTTCCGTAATAGAGGTTATTGGAAAAAAAAAGTCTAAGCATGTCGAATTTAATTAAATAAAACATCAAAAATGACATGATTAAGAACTCTTGCCTCCTAGGGAGAAGGCTGAGGTTAAATTTGAGTGGAGGCTGCACCGTAAATCTTAGATTTGCACTGATAAACCTACATAAAATAAAGCCACATTGTTATCATACGTCAAAAGTGTTTTTATAATATAAAAGTCATAAAAATAATACGAACTAAATGAAACAAATTATGTATTATGTTAAATTTTACAACTCTCCAATTTAAGCTAAAAGTTATCGACCAGTAGGTCTAGCGCACGGAAGAAAGAATTTATGTGGTCTGTGGTCTTGCGCGACATAAAGCTCGGGATTGCTATGCGAGAATAGCAGTATAACGCGCTTTATATCGCTCTCGCGCAAATCGCGCTCTATTGTGATAGGCCGACGGCTTCGTTCGAAGAATCTTATAACCTCTCTTCTGAAAATTCGGAATTTAATAGATATGACTTGATTATAACTACAGGTACTATTCAAGCAAGAGATTTGTAAGTTTTATCCCAATAAAAATCAGTAAAAACAATCTTTGTAATAATGCGTAACTATGGCAACGATAATGCAATAACCTATTATAAATAAATCCCTACCTTTGTGATCCTGTACCTCTGTCATCCAATCAACTTCACAAGTGCCATGTACAACAATTACCTATCTATTGAAATTTTATTTCAGATGTAACTATACAAGCCTTGGGAAAATGTTATAAAAATCCCACTGGTCTCATGTTTATGTCACAGATGGCTGCTCTTAAGTCTATGGATCTATTGAGCGATACGCGCGATGACGATGAAGAAAACAATGCAGATGAATATAATAGACTCAAAAGCAAAACCTCAAAGCTAAAAGCAAAACATGCATCTTTAAAAACTCCGTTAACTTCAAAATTTTCGTATGGATGATTTTCTCAGTACCTAACACCGTGCATTATAAGAACATTTCGCGTACATATATAGGAAGGAAGTCACTAAATCTACCAACGCAGAATTGACTCGAGCCATTCAGAAAAATATTAATTTCCACCTGACGGAGATCAAATGCAAATTAAATTGATTCAATTTATATGAGTGACGATGAGGTCGACAATTCAGTATGCACACCAAAATAATGCCGGTTGACTCTCGCCGTGATAACGCCTAAGTTTATAGCGTTTATGCGTTAATGCTTGGAATATCCAAGGATTTGCACGTCGTTTTTGCTCTTATTACATTGACACGAAGCTTTTTCTGACCAGCTTAATATATTGCAAAGTGTGATGACTTCCATACTTAAAAACAAGCACACAGTAAGTAAGTTTTTTATAAGCACGATCTGCCCAAAATCTAACTTCTCTCATTTTCACACAATCTACGTAGAATAATTAAAATAAATTCCTATGACATAATAATGTTTAATTTAATTATAATGATAAGATGTTCGTTATTTCTTTCATCTTCTCCCAATAAAACTGGACTAAAACATAATTAAAAATGAAATTTATTCAGACAACTAGATATAGACAATAGTTTGTTAACATTTTACTTTAGTACACGTATTTTACACAGGACAAATATGATTAATTAAATGTTAGAATAATTGAGCCCTTATTTCCTACGGCTACCATCATCAGGAGGCTGTTAGTCCTGCATGTATTCTAGTAAAAAGTGATGCCAGTTTCTTCCGCAATACAGAATTAAGGCGAGTTACCGATTCCTGTTTTGCTGGATCAAATGGGTTAGGTATTTACAAATAAATAACGGTCTTATTAAAAATACTCAATACACATAACGATATTGTCTAAAGAATGAGCTAACTCGTTACACGTTAGTATGTACTTGACTCGATCATATAAAATCACGAAAACTGTCTAAAATAAAAGTCTATAATGACTTATTTGAGAATAAAATCTCTGTGGTTATTAAATTCACATTTATCCCAAAACTTGAAAATTACCAAGCTATTTAACGACACACCGCGCCGCCCGCTGCCCCGTTCGTCGCCATCTGGCGCTCGTCAACGTCGGATCTGTGTCAAATGTTCTCCGCCTGTTCGTATTTTTTTCCATTTTATTTGTATTAATTTTAAGCGCATAGATTGCGGGACGCGAGGGGCGCTCCCTCACACCTCACCTCCTAAAATACCTCGCCTTAAAGCCATCCATGCGCGCTTTCGCAAACGTGGTGGACGCACTGTAGAAACGTGGCAGCGCCTACAGCTGAAAGCATTATTGGACTGGACGAGCGGGCGCTGCGAACAGCTCGTCTTCAGCGCACCCGATTACAGCGAATTCGATGTTGTATTTGACTAGATCGAATGTCTTATAGGAAATAATCAACGATCGAAAGTGTAAAAGTTGTCAAAATACAAAATGGTGGACATAAGCTAGTCCAATAAGTTCAATAGACTTTGACATACGTTTTACATGTGAGCTGCTTCGATCTAATAGAAACGTTTCAAAATCTCAACATAAAATGTTAACATTAGTTGATTAATGAGATGATGACAGCTAATGAATCCTTTAATAATAATTTAGATGGCAATCTATCTAGTACAATTATATCAATGTAGACGAGCGGCATTAATCGTCGAGTTAAAATGACCGGTAGAGCGAACTCCCGCTTGTCAGTTGCAATAACGGCCTTTTTCGTCGAATTAGCTGAAGGGCTGTTGCCTTTCAACTAATTTGCTGAGCCTTTTACATTTTGAATTTTCACTGTCGCATCATAAACAATATCCAACAGTTTACAAGTATGCTCTTAATGAACTTTGACGAACAAAGCATGGGAAGTAAATAACTTTGTACCAGTAGAACTCCTTGTGAAAGAGTTCGTTCAAGGAAGTACTATCATGACAAGAGGTAATGTGAGCATAACTGTGTTGCGGTTTGAAAGGGCAACGGTGCTGGTGAAATTACAGGCACATAAGACTTAATTGTCAACTTATGTCTCAGGGTGACGGCGTAGTG
>NW_020653945.1:9685201-9710161 GCF_003589595.1 Hyposmocoma kahamanoa
GAAGAGGTCCCGAATTCGACTCCTGGTAGGACCTTTTGAGCAAAAGAACTTTTCGACATTGATTCTGGACTAGATGTTTTGGCTGGCGCCTATAATGAATTCTGTTGTTCTGGAATGTATTTCTTACTGAGCGGACGTGTCACGAGTAACTTTTTCTTACGTGTTGATTTTGTGTTTATTTTATGTCGGAACGATGTCGCTGCTTTGCTAAAATCGGTGGCTCAAGTGGTAGTCAACAAATCAGTGTGGTCTACAACTACGTCATCGCTTGCAGCGGGCTTTACGCACGCGCTCTGATACAGATTACGTTCTGTTCTGACCCTCTTTTACTTTTGATTTACGAAGCTGTAGTGAATTCATCTACTGACTCAGAGAATTAGGAGATAATGAGTTCTTCGAATTTTTCGTGACTTGTTGTGCCTATCACCTTATGTGTTAAAGTTGTTCCCAGTAACCATGGATTTTTGTCGTTCGTCTGAGCAGCGGCTGTATAATGGTCTTTGGTTATAAAGTTTTTATGTCAATATAGTTCTCTATCTCGTAAGTAGCATAACTAAGCGAAAAGTGATAAAAATATACTTTGAACTAACGTGCTCGTAGTTTTTAACACTTATAAATTTGATAATCTGAGAGTTTTGTAAATTGTTTCTAATTTTTAATACTCATTATATTCTGACTTAACTAAATGTTTTTCTTTATAAAATCGGTATAAAAACTTACATTATTTTGATGGTATATGATGTTTAAAAAGAAAATTAAAATTGAAAATTCATATTATTTGAAACTTTCTAATACAAGAAGAAAAGATTCGTCTAAGTATAATGTCATAGCAAAGTAATAAACAGCTAAAAATATGTTTTCATATCGAATTCTAAGATATATCTATACCTATAAAAAATACTAAGAATAATTTTGATTTCACTGAGAATAGGGTTTAAAATTTGTTTCAGATTGGTAAGGTTGTTATTTAAAAAAAAAAGAGAGGAATTGCTTTGCTTTATAAGATCCGGAAACAAATACCATCAATATCAGCAGAAGGTACTTTTAATATCTATTAATTAGAAGACCTTGAGAGTGTTTAGTTTGGGATTGGTATGTAAACCATTTTTTGTGATTACCTTAATTGAGATCATAGTTCATATGCTACAAACCCCAGTTGCACCAGTACCCAAAATGGCAGTAATATTCTGTTTACAATTAAATAACATGTTTTGCAATTTTATTATCAAACGTTAATTGAAAAGCTAACTTATGACTTTTGTCTCTTCCAATGTCGCTGTTTATAATGTTTCAATTCCAAGTCGTTTTTACTATTTCATTTATCACATTATAGCTTTCAAATATATTATCATTTCATTGAATGAATTGTATTTATTCGTTGAAAATATGGTTTTCAAAAGGTGGTATAAGTATAATATATTAAAACAGCCCTCATATTTACCGATATTAGCATGCAAATCGATTTATTTTAACAGCTTAATAAAGCCAAAGAAATTCCTACAAATTAATTTATTTCTTTAATTGTATAATGGATAGTACTGAGAAAGGCATCTCATACAAACATAGACCCTATTAGGGTGTTGCAATATAAAAGTATAGGTACATTGACTTATTTAATCTTAAAAAAAAAATACAACGAAATATTATGTTAAAGTTTAATTTTTAAGATTACTTATTATAACAGTAGTTACTGTCGTGTCATGAAGATGTCAATAATGTAAAAATAATATATATTTTGTTAAATAAGTTAAAATATCAAATTTTCAAATGTATGTGTAAAGAGGTCCTTAATAGAATAGAAACTTTTATCTCTTAGCCATGACATCACTTTAGTTGCAACGATACGAAGATAAATAATAACGCGTACTCTCTAGCAAAGTCGCTAAAACTGTCGCTTATGGACAGGTCCTTTTATTTCCACTGTGGCCCAATTACTGGATTTCAAAAATTATTAGTGTTATGAGTTTAGAGTTTAATTATCAAAGTGAATTATACAATTAATGGATATCGTGCTGTACGAAAGGTATGCTATAAGTGGTAAAGTGACCGCAATCATCGGACGTTAATTTATTCATAAAGACATTAGGTACGATGTTGGTATAGATGTTGTCTAAACAAGACTTACAACATTGAAAAAGTGATATGAGCCCACTACTTAGACTGCGATCTTGTAATAAATTAACATTGATGCCTGAAGTAATAATATATTTATTTGGTTATTTATTTTGCCTAAAACCTCGTCTAATCAGTTAATCAGATAATCCGTAAGGTGAACGTGAATGATCTCAAGCTTAATATAATAGAAATAATTTGTTAATTTAACAAAAAAAAGCATCACAGTACACATGCATTCTGCAATATGCAGATATATGACGCTCAAGAAATAGGCTCACAATGTCTGTACATACTTTACATTTTAAATAATTACTACTGAATGTTTTAGCATAGAATACATTTAATTGCCAGAATACAGAAATTATACAAGTTTTAAGTAAAATTGGGTACATTGCATTATAATCAACCTGCAAGCAGATGTGCCAATATTAATGGATTTAATGTTTGGTCTTTGTAGTTTCAAACTAATGTACAAAATTTGTAAATTATACTATTTATTACTATAGAAGCGCATTGCTTCTATAGTAATAATAGTCAAATAGTCAAAAGTCATTTTGTCAATTGTAATTTAAAAGCATGTCCTTGCAACAATTTAATTTCATTTGGTAATTTATCGAAAATAGTTATACACTTGTTGAAGCAGTTATTCTCGTAAATCACTTTATGGCAACGAGCTTAGTGTAAAAGATTCATAACTTTTGCTTTAGTTTGCTTTTGAATGACTTTATCACGTGTCTTAAAGTATTGAGGATGAGAGTTGACAAATACACAGATATCCCTAATGTACACGCGTGGCAAAGGCAATATATAATTGTATGTTTAGTATTTTCAAACAACGATTTGCAGCTGTTAGCACCACGCACCGCAAATTCTCCGAATAATCTGATGCAGCAGGTTTAATATACAATTGATTTTGTTCACATACTTTTTAGGCAGGCTTTCTTTTGCTGTCGATGTGTTGTTACAGTTCCTCTCTATTGCCTTATTAATTAAAATATTTGTAAATTGAGTTTTGAATAGACTGACTAATGTCAGGAGATTGAACCCTGTCAATAGAACAAGCTGTCTGATAGCCAACAATTTGGTAATGTGACAGCAATTCTGTTATCTGCCACTTTTTCGAATTATTTGCAAAATATTCCTATCTTATGTCAAATAAAAATGATAGTAATATAAAATAAAATTATAAGTATCAACAGAATGGAATTTACTACAAGTCTATAACGAAATGGCAAACTATGTAATTACACATGTAAATTATGTCTCATATTGCTTGCGAGGCTCTTACTGAAGGGAATTCCATAATCGGTCACGGTAAAAGAGTAGGGAGTAAAAGAAAAAAAAAAAACAAAAAAAAAGACAAGTAAAAATTAAGATTTCGACCAGGGAAGTACTGCCGCCATGTCTGTCTCTGCCGCCTGGCTGTGGTGTGGGCATTGTTCCGTTCCGGTATTGAGGGATGTGAATAATGAAACTGTAGGCACTTGAGACTTGTGAATTTTGTGTCTCAGAGTGACGAGCGCAGTGGCGGTGCCCCTCGGATGATTTGCGATTTGAAGTTCTCAATGGCGCTGCGCAGCATCTATGAATAGGCGTGTCGCTTGCGACTGCCCAGTGGCACGACTTGTTTGTCCCGTTATTTTCCTTATATCATAAATAATACATATTTGTTAATTGTGGTCTTGGTACTCAAGTTGCAAACCTATATGTATATCCATCCATCACTATACAGAATAGTATTATTTTGAGTGTCATTTAAAGTAGCTACAAGTAGGGAGGTATTTTTAAATTTCTCACACGGTTCCTGCATCAGCAATAAAGAGGAATCAGAGTCTCATACAGGTGGGAATGATTGAGCTTTGTTTATTTAGGTACAATTACATTGATTTTGGGATTGCTCCTTAAAAAGTCAACTCCATCATTACTTTACATATAACTTACATAATTTAATAACTTATCCATAGCCAATATGTTTTTCTAATCTTCTGTTGAGTTGTATTTTCTTATATTTGTGCTATAAGCTAAATTTGTGAATTCTAATTGAAGGCACAATATGTCACTTTCATAACTTTGTCTATTTGTTAAGGGTTTGAAGGTTTTATGTACAATTACTAAATTCAGGCAACAAATTTTGACATTCTTTTTTTTTGTTAAAGTAATATTTTTACAATTTGAATTTTTTTTGTTTATACCTTTATCTTTTTCGTGCTGGAAAGGTGTTAATTTTAACATACACATATTACATATATTTTATTTTAGTTTGTTTTTACTGTAATTTAAAATCATAGATGTAGAAGTCATCGAATTATCTTCCAGGACAAACAGCTGGTGATTGTCTCATGTGTAAGAGGTGTAATAGCAGGCACCATTGTGGGAGCACTGCCGTGCCGACTAGTGTCGAGATAGAGTGCCGACAAGAAGCGGCTGCTCCTGTGTTACGTGCAATTCTAGAAGAAGCATGAGGACATGCTCTCCACTTGTCCAATGACCGAGCTTACTCCGGAATGAGGACATTCCTTAAGCAGAATGGCCGTCTGTTAACGTATCGTGACATTATTTTATTTTATTATGTTAGAAAACTTACTTTGCGTCATTAAGAATTAGTTTCATCGAAATAAGAAATAAATCGATACCATCATCATCGATATCAACGGAGCGCTGACAGGCGGCCGCCATTCCGAAAAGCATCTTTGACTAGAGCAGACGTGTTTTGTTTTGTTTGGATTTATAGTGAAAGATCTTATAATATAATTTATAACAGTCACTGGAGTCTCATTTCTATGTCTACTTGGAAAACCTTATAATACAGGGAAGTACTGTCACGCTACCTATTACTGCTGCCAAGCAGTAATGTGAGCATTACTGCGTACCGGTTTTGAAGGTTGCTGGTGAAATTACAGGGCACATGGGACTTGTTAACTTATGACTCAGGGTGACGGGCGCAGTGGCAGTGCCCCTCAGATCTTTGCGATCTAAAGTTCTCAGCGGCACGGCATATATATTATTATGGACAGGCTTGTCGATTACAACCACGCACATGTCTTATTCATCTCGTCATTTTGTATCTTAAAAAAAAGAAAATAAATAAATAACGCTGTAGCGTGTCGCGGGTGCCATGAACGCACACGTAAACAACCACAAATGACACCCAAACTCACGAGAGAAAAAAATTAAGGCCATACACATACTTCTCCCGGCCTGGGAATCGAACGCAGGACCTATGCGTGGCAATCCGGCATGGTAACCGTTCGGCCACAGAGGCAGTTAAAAATGTCTGTAAAACTCATTTTAATTAAGGTACAAAATAAATTTATTATCTAAATTGATCAAGAAATACACTTAATATTAATTGTCACCCACGATCAAAGACTGTGTAAGCACAAAAATTATTCATTTTATTTTATTCCTACGATACAATCAGGGTAATTCTAAAGTTTTGTAGTCTAATCTATGATGATTTCATTGACCACATTTTAAAAAACAAAATGTAGCACATTCACATGCGCGATGTAGCTATATATACAATAGCATTTTAAACAATAGATTTTAATGTATGTATACAAGGTGGAGTGACTCTGACACGTGGTAGATTGATTCGGTTTCCTCTCACGAACTCCGTCTTAATTGACATCAAGCATTGTATTCAGGCCAGCCGACCTTACTATGTGTTGTTACCAATATGTCACTAAATTCTCGCAAAGGAAAAGCTATTTTTTTCCAATACTCGATAGTAATAATAAGGCCACGTAAATAATAATAATAATAATAGTTCTTTATTTGGGACAACAGTGATCCATAAAATGTTAGTACAGACTTAAAACTATGTTAATACTTATATTCTACTACTGACTTGGTACTATTTATTACCATCTATTAAGAAACTAAGGTACACTTTAGTCGCAGATAGCTCAGCATAACAAAAATAATAAATAATACATGTCAAAATTTTAAAATAAATTAATTTAAGTCAAATTAAATCAATCCATATAACAAAATGTCCATTAAATCTTAACTGTTATAAATGATTAAAATGATGCATTACTTACATGAACCCTGCCGCAATGAGCGAGATACGGCCAGTCTAGTCTATTTGCAATCACGTTCAGGATGGTGTTGGCGCTGACAACAACTCTACGCGCCAGAGACGTGCAGCGCTTACGCATCGTTGTATAGAAGCAATCCACTCTCCTCTCCGCAAACATCCCTGACGCACTGCAGTAGCGAGGCAGCCCCAACAGCACCCTGAACGCGTTGTTGTATTGCACACGCAAAGCGTTGTACTGTTTCTGCGTGTAATTAGCCCACAGGCTGCTCGTGTATACAGACGTGCAATATGCTTTGAAAAGTGTAATTTTTACCTCTGATGAACAGTGAACAAACCTGCGTGCTATCATGTTTGCTCTAACAGACAACGCTCTGCGCTCTCGCTCAATGTCTTGGTCGTCCTTAAGGTCCGGCGTTAACCAGTATCCCAAATACTTAAACTTAACAACTTTATTAAGCGGAGAGCCTGATAACTTAATATTTGAGACATTACATTCATATTTTTTTCTTTTTGGGTTAAGCACCATTATTTCGCTTTTATGTACATTATATATAAGACCATGGCTCTCAGCGTACCTCTCACAAATTCCGACCATTCTGGAGATACCACAAGAAGAAGCGCTCAGCAGCACCATATCGTCGGCGTAACTAATATTATTTATGCAAACACCATCAATATGACAACCGAACCTGGCGCCGCTCAGCTCCTCTATTAGTGCATTAATGTACAAATTGAAAAGCTTGGGCGAGGTCAACCCCCCCCCTGCCTCACCCCGCATTCCAACCCGTACGGCTCCGAGATCCCGCCCATCTTACCATATTCATCTGGTTCAGGTACCAATATTGGAAAACACC
This sequence comes from Hyposmocoma kahamanoa, assembly GCF_003589595.1. Classification (NCBI taxonomy): domain Eukaryota; kingdom Metazoa; phylum Arthropoda; class Insecta; order Lepidoptera; family Cosmopterigidae; genus Hyposmocoma; species Hyposmocoma kahamanoa. The sequence goes on from NW_020653945.1 coordinate 9,692,216, forward strand.
CAGAAGTCAGGTGGCAAACTGATATCCTTCAGCTTCTTCCACAAGATATCGTATGAAACAAGGTCAAACGCCTTGGACAGGTCTAGGAAGCACGCAAATACAGGCGTCTGTCTGTCAGTATAATATCTGATCGTTCGCTTTAAGGCGAGGATCGCAGTCTCCGTGGACAATCCTGGTCTAAATCCAAACTGGTTATCATGCACATTAACATATTTGTCAAGTTTTGAGTTGAGTAAGCTATCAAGAACCTTAGCGACCACAGTAGCGAGCGAGATTGGGCGGTAATTATTTTTGTCACTGACATCACCAGTTTTATTTTTCACGACGGGAACTACCACTGTCTTCATCATGTCGGCAGGCAAGTATGTATGCCCCACACAAAAAGTAAAGAACATTGCCGGCACCCTGGGTAGGTGTGGGCCGGCATAGCGAAGATGTTCAACACTGAGCCCATCAAAACCAGGAGATTTGTCTTTCGACATGGCATTTATGGCGTTTTTTATGTCTTTTGCCACAAAGCTTGTACCTATTTTCTGGCCCGACAATATAGTGTCATTCTCGATGATCAACTGTGACGGTCCCAACGGAGAACTAACAGCGAAGTTATATTTAAACAAGTCTGCTATACCCTTGTGGTCGCTAACACCCTCAATGCTCACCGGGAGAGTAGGTTTGCTAGTCAACCTATTTGTCGACCTCCAGAAGCCACGAAAATCTCTCCTAGAATGATGTGCCGCAATTATGTCTATCTTAATCTGTTCCTCGTGTTTTTGACACCATTTTAAACGTGACTTGAAAATTTTTCTACTTTCACACATTTCTTTAAATAAACAGCCTGTATTCGGCTTCCCACACCATATCCATTGCTGAAGTTTACACCTTGCCATCCTGTGTGCCTCACTTACATATTTATTCCACCCGATTACATGTCTTTTCTTTTTGTATATTCTAGAATTATGGCTACTAACAGCAGACTCGCACGTAAATAAATTAACCTCGACATTACCTAGAATTTCAGAAATCTCATCTATTACATGCTAGATATCAGGTGTCAATCAATTTAATAGTTCAAAATGTAAGTATACCTGTATGTTACTCGATGTAAAGGAAATTATTTTGCAGCTCTAGAGTATTAAGGCCTTATCTGCAAAATTACTACTTTTTAGGAGAGAGGTTTAAAATTCGAAGGAAATTTTTGATGCTTTAAACGAAGAGTTATTGTTCAGTGGTATAATACTTACATTACTATTATCTGCCGCCGTTAGTTGAAAGTAGTATTTAGTAGCATTAGAGCTCCTTGTGAAAGAGTTCGTTCATGGAAATACTGCCGTCTTACCTATTTCTGCTGCGAAGCAGTAATGTGAGCATTACTGCATTCCGGTTTCAAAGGGTAGGGGTGCCGGTGAAATTACAGGCACATGGAACTTTTCAACTTATGTCTCAAGGTGACGGGTGCAGTGGCAGTGCCCCTAAGATTTTTGCGATTCAAAACCCTGAGTGGCAATGCTACTGCTATGAATAGGCGTGTCGCTTGACATCAGGCGCATGACTTGTTCGTCGCTTGTGACAAAAACTCAAATAGGAGAAAATAATGATTAACGAACTTTCATAGATTTCTCATAGATGGCACTACGGCTAAAAAGTCGCTGAGAAAAGAAAAAACCAAATACAAAGATACGACAACAAGCACATAGAATAATTCCTGTGGTCCGGTGGTCCGTGTCTTAGTTGGCATAGCGTCTGCCACGGTTTGCTAGAAGACATCGGTTCGAATCCGGCCGGATGGAAGGAATTTTTTTTTCTAACTGTTCGATCTTTGTGTTAATAATTATAACAAACTAGTGGAGTAATTTCACAAAAAAATAATTGAATGTCAATTCAATAAAAATTGAAATGTTTAAAGAAATTAAATAAACTAATATCTTCTTTACTCTTGCGGTAACTTCATACCTTACTCACTTAGAAAAAAATATAAATAGAGACAGATCGGCCATTTTTTAATGATCATGGCGGTACCTATATATAAGAAGTTTTTTGAAAAAATGTCACACTCGTCATAACGGCGGCAGTTATATTGTTTGTGGAACTATGTGTTACATGAAATGGTGGTGATTAAATTAAAAGTTAATAGAAAATGTAAAACAGTTTTAATAAATAAATACAAGTAGAACATATTAAAAAAGTACAGTATTTCCCATCCCTGTATCCATACAGTTATAAAATTTTACTTATTGTACATAAGTAATTTGTCGTATCCTGTGATAAAATAATTTTTAAATTTGATGTACGATCACATTTGGCCACAAATTGATACATTATTATTATTAATTTTATTGGAAGTTGTACGATTTTAGTCTTTATCAGCACATGTTTATTTTTAACTTGTGATTACTTTCCTTTATAGCCCACATAAATGACATAATTATAAATATGAAATTGTTTTTGTGAGGTATAAAACCGTTTGCATTATGAAAATATATTGAATTAGAATACACGAGTAAATTTTATTTTAACACAGTATTTAGTAAATTGTTTGCTAAAAATTTCAATTATTTTATATTATAAAGTTATACATACAATTATATTATAACGATTTGTCGTAAATCTATGCTCATAAAGGTATACGGGACGTCGTTATCTTCGCTTGTGTGAATACGAATGTTGTGAAATTGTATATTTAAATATTTTATTATAATTCTTAGAATTTCGTCCAAGAATTTAAATCATAAAGATATTTTCCTCCCACTCCTAATCTTTTACTTCCGTGTTACTGACAATAATAACCTGGAAATTTATTTTTGAAAATCAGAATGTACAGATATCTCCCAAGCGTGCGCGTATCTCATCCACATCTTCATTATCATTAACCCATTTACACCTCCCACTGCCAGGCACAGGACTTATTCAGGTTTGTTTTCCTTCACCGAAAAGCTCATAATAAAATTCGGAAAATAAAAAATTCCGAAAACTCAAGAGGTGCTTGCCTGGATTTGAACCCACGACCTCTTTGCTTAAGAGGCGATGGTTAAGCCATCGGCTACCATGGCTATCTTCACTTTATATCGGTCAAATGCAATGCGAAATAAAAAATTCTTCTGAAAATTTCCATAGTGAATATGTTACATAGGAAGCAAGCACTTATAGCTCTATAATTTTCATAAGATAATAATATGAATTTTTTTATCATATCTTTATCTTTTATTTATCAAGTGACAGGACGAACGCGTTATGGACTTGGTAATAAGCAACACGCCAATCCATAACAGTTGCAGTGACACTCAAAGCGTTATACCACAAAGATCTGAGGGGCACTGCCACTGCGCTCGCCACTGTGAGACATAAAGTTAACAATTCCCACGTGCTTGTAGTCTCACCAGTACACTTGAAAAATTGGATCGCAGTAAAGCGTGCAAATTTAGCAGAACTAGATAAAGTGGCTGTATTTTAAAATAAATATCACTACTTACCGGTTTCTTACCACGGTATGAGTTTTTTATTTTCCCGATATTTCTGATTCAGTCAACCCGTGACCATAAAAAGCGTAACCGTTCCGAAATATCGAGAAAATAATAAAAGTCGTGCCGTGATACGAAACCTGTAATTACTAATTAGAGAGAGTCGTTTAGTGAATAACCACGAAAGCCTTAAAATCAGTATTTCAAAGTGTTATGTTTTCCCAACTTGCGCACCGTAGGACGCAAGTACAGTCGCCATCGAAAATGGTTTGTCATACATTTTCCACAATTAAGATGTTTCGCCTCCGAGTAACCATTCGACATTATTTTTATATTAACGACTTATCTACCTTCCAGGAGATTTAAAACTATAACGAAATAAAAACTTTGTAGTAAAGCTTCTACACACGCCTATCCATAACAGTTGCAGTGCCACTCGGTGCTTTATATCACAACGATCTGAGGGGTAGCAGTAGAGCTCCTTGTGAAAGAGTTCGTCCAGGGAAGTACCACCACCTGACATATTTCTGTCACCAAGCAGTAATATGAGCATTACTGTGTTTCGGTTTTGAAGGATCGTGCTGGTGAAATTACAGGCACATGGGACTTGTCAAATTATGTCTCAAGGTGACACACACAGTGGCAGTGCCCCTTAGATCTTTGCGATTTACTGAGTGGCACTGCAACTGCAATGGACGGGCGTGTCGCTCAACGCCAGGCATACAACTTGTTCGTCCTGTCATTTGATATCATAAAAAAAGAGTAGCAGTGTTTTATCAGTGTGACGATTTGTGTGTAAGGAAGTGTAATTTGCTTACTTTTAAGCACAAGAAAGATATATTATTTGAGTTTAAGTTAATTTTGGCATAAGTATAGTCGTATAGTCGCTATCGAAAATGTTTATCACACATTTTTTCGCAACTAAAACTCATCCATGCTGCTGCCTCGATTATTACTGGTGAGGAATAGTTTTGAAATATATATTATACAAGCCTGAGTTGAATGTCCAATGTTGGACAAAGTATTAGGACAAGCGGGCTTATAAACTAAACATTGAACTTGCACCAAATCCGTAATAATCCGATATCATATCAGAGTAGTGAAGGAACTCTCATAACATTACGAGAAATAAAAACACACCATCAAATGAGTTGGGTTTCTTTTGCCATACCTTGAACATACATGACTACGTTACTCTTGTACAACTGTAGACTTTTATGATTACATATGACGGGATGAACAAGTCGTGAGCTTGGTGGTAAGCGACACGCCTATTTCTAGCAGTTGTAGTGTCACTCAGACCTTTAAATCGCAAAGATCTGAGGGGCAATGTCACTGTGCCCGTCATCCTGAGATATAACTTTACGAGCCCCATACGTCTATAATTTCACCAGCACCCTTACCCTTGAAAACCGAAACCTCTGCCGGATCTCTCTGTGTTGCTCACAATACTGCTTGGCGGCAGAAATAGGTAAAATGGGAGTACTTCCCTGGACAAACTGTTTTACAAATAGCTCTACTGCTACGAATATACTAGAATAGTCTTATTATTTACAGATTCATCACAAATTTAAACCTAAAGTTGTTTACGCCATGCGATTCCATAAGTATACATAAACGTGTCGTTGAAGACAAGTTTTGACTCCTTTTAGAATAGTGTAGCGTTTGATATTTCACACGTTGAAACCAATGTCGTCATCAAACGAAAAAATCAACTTTCAAGAAATGAACTTGAATATTTCTGAAAATAATTTTGAATTTTTAAAAGCGATATTTTCGTTTAGTGACAGTTTTGGTTTCAACGTGCGACTTGGTGTAAAGTAGCTAATACCAAAAAGGCTATAACTAAAATAAACATAAACCCAGAAATATACAGTGATTAAGCAGAAAGGCACAAAAACACGAGCTCATTTAAGATATTGGACCCGAAGAGTGTCCTCGTAGATTCGGGTTAATATACTTTTTAAAGTGGTTGTAAGTTTCTTGCGCCACCACTTTCATCTCCGGTCGGCAGGTCGGCACAGCTAACACAACACGGATAAAATTGATCGCAGGGGTTAGCGGAAATGAATCTACCGCCGACAAACTCTTTTTATACTTAACTTTAGATGCAATGGCAAACGAGATATTCGCTTTGCTATTGTATCTATCTTGTATCGAGAAACTTACTCGCTCTATTAATAAACATTATAAATATCTTGCGTTTTTGTATCGAAAAACTTATTATCGATACAAAAATCGAACGAACGACCTGCGTCTGTGGCCGAATAGTTGCTATGCTGGTCTGCCACGCAGAGGTGCCGGGTTCGATTCCCGGGATGGGAGAAATATTTGCATGGACAACAATTATTTCTCTCGTGAGATTGAATGTAACTCAAGCAACGCAAAGAATCATATCAAGAACGCAAGCGGACTGTTCACGAGTCGCTCGCTTGCGACGACTGCTTACTCTGCGTTGGATTTCATTGATTATCCGGTGGCCCATAGTCCAGATGGAATGGAATCACTGTGGTCAAGTACTGAAACAAAAACTATTTGTCATTACTATGACTGAAGCTATAGTTACGAAAGATGTTGCGACATTGAGAAATTACTTGTCTTTTAGCATAGGAATAAAACGCGCTGCGAGCAGATAAGTACCAACTGCCTATTAAATAAATATATAAATTAATACAGCGTTTGAAGTCGAAACCGTTGGCCCGTGGGGTCCCTATGCTAGACACTATGCCAACTAAGCCACGGAATGAACCAGCGGACTTCACGATTTTCTCTATGTGCTTGTTTTGACGGATCTTTGTATTTGGTTTTCGACGACTTGAGGTCCGCTGGTTCGTTCTGTAGCTTAGTTGGTATAGCGTCTGGCACGGTTTGCTAGAAGACGTCGGTTCGAATCCGGCCGGATCGAAGGTATTTTTTCTAAGTGTTCGTAACATTTGTGTTGATAACAAACTAGTGGAGTAATTTCACACAAAGTAATTGAATATCAATGCAATAAATTTTTTTTTCCAAATACAATACCGTAGTAAAGAAATTGCTGGTTGTTATATTGGTTTCATATGAATATGACGATGTTTTACTATTTTTGTTTTACTATGTTTTACTATTTGATTTTAATTTTATTTTATGTGAAATTAGTTCACTAATTTGTTATAATTATTAACACAAAGATCGAACACAAAGAAAAAATCCTTCGATCAGACAGGACTCTAACCTGCGTCTGTATTCCAATCTAGGGAACAGGTATACTAGATTTTGAACCTTTGTGTTTTATTGACTAAATTTAATGTTAATTAATATAATTGCTAGTGACCAATTAAATATATACAACATTACTGCGTTCCGGTTTTGAAGAGTAAGGGTGCTGGTGGAATTACAGGCACATAGGACTTTTCAACTTATGTCTCAGGGTGATAGGCGCAGAGGCAGTGCACCTCAGATTTTTGCGATTTAAAGGTCTGAGTGGCACTACAACTATTATAGACAGACGTGTCGGTTACAATCAGGTGCACGACTTGATTGTCCCATTACTTAGCATGAGAAAAAAATACCTAATCTCAGTGCAGAGTACTAAAAAAACCAAACCTCAACAGTCATTCGTCCCCTAGTTTGCCACCCTTACAAATGGAATATTTTCTTCAAATTTAAATGAGACCACTACTGAGGCCTTTTCAACAAAAAAAAAAATCGTAAAAATCGGTTCACAAATAAATAATAGTTATCGCGTAACATACATCGAAAAAAAAATGAACATAGGCTTGAGAACTTCCTTCTTTTTATGAAGTCGGCTAAAAATACAATACAACAATTCCGATATTTCAAAGGGAAGAGACTCATAGATAAATATAACTTTTTTATTAAAAACCGACTTCAAAAGTTTGTGGTATTACATTCATCTGCCAGGTTTTATTGAAATCGGTTAACGGAAATTGGGTGAAATAATTCATCATCACAATTTACTATTAATATGCCAGCCTTAGAGGTAGAATACTTTCTTCAAATTTTAATAGAACCGCTACCCCTTTCCTACAAAACAAGAATCATAGATATTGATTAACAAATGTCAGAGTAATCGTGTAAAATATACAAAAAATAAAATACAGACGAATTGAGAATCTCTTTCTTAGCTATCCGGCGCTCCCTTGTGTCTTTCCTCTCTCGTAAGTTACATTTAAAAGTTTTTCAATTATCTGGTACAATATAAATTGACACCCAGTTTCTCTTTTTAACACCCCTGAAAAATATTCTTCTATAAGCTTAAAATACAACATAAGTCCAGGATATATATAGAGAGAAAAACAAGGCCACTTTAAACTTTTTTAATCTGCGACCGAATTCCCTTGTCAGGTCTGGATTTTTCCAAATAAGCTCCGTCCAATTTTTAACTTTAGATTGACCTGAAACGCAACTTTAGTAGTTAGTTGGAGCTCATTTAGTTATCTGTTTCGTAACTATCTCGGCTCTACGCGGCTTACTAACAAGGGTTATTGTGTGAAAATTGGAAACTTCTGCTGTTATTTAAAGTGGTGTTACCAGTGAGTTTTTGACTGATAATAATACGCCAGGCAATCACACTTATTAACAGATTTAATGATGAATTTTCTGATTTTCTGTGCAAAGAGTGCAAGAGTACAATCATACAATTTTTTTTATACACTATCAAGTGACGGGATGAACTAGTTGTGCGCCTGATGGTAAGTTACACACGCCTGTCCATAACAGTTGCAATGATATTCAGAACTTTAAATCCCAAAGATCTGAGGGGCATTGCCACTGCGTCCGTCACCCTGAGACATAAATTGACATAAGTTTACAGACATAAGTGCCTGTAACTTGGACTTGGACTTCCCTGGACGAACTCTATCACAAGGAGCTCTTCTGCTACTAAATCTATGTGTGTGTATCTATGTATGTATTTATATATGTAGTTATGATTATTATTTATATATTTACTTTATTGATGAGTAGTGTATTTATTTAAAACGCTTACATTACAAGGCATTCTTTGGTTGCACCCCCTTTTCCAACGTAAGAGTTGTAAAAGGGGAAATTTAAGAATTTCTATCCTAAAATTGCCTGGAAGAAATTGCTACTTAGCAATAGGGCCGCCTGTTGTACATTGCCTTACTCTGTGATACTTACATTACTGTTCTCTGTTCTCATTGTAATTTTAATGTGCAATAAAGAATATTTCATTCATTCATTCAGAGGAATGAAATTAAAAGTAAAAAAAGGTCCGTTTCTAATTTCCTATTCTAATGTTGAGTGTGTGCGTTATTATTATTATTATTAATTATACAATATTATTTTTAAGGTCCTATTGGAAATTGAACTCCAGACTTTCTCTACTAGCGACAACAGTGCAGCTTGGTAACCGTCGCAGATAACTAAATGATAAAGAAAGATAGTAAATGAAACTATTTTTCCGGATTTAAATCGCATATATTTGTTTTTTCAAACAAACCGACGTTTCGGGCCCTATACAGGTCCCATCAAATCAACCGTGACCATGGGACCTGTAAAGGGCCCGAAACGTTGGTTTGTTTGAAAAAACAAATATACATAATGACATATATTATTTTGCAATATTTATTCCAAATATAACAGACAGAAATATTAAGTGCAGTGTTCATGAAATAAACATTCCACCCAGTGGCAGATGATTGCAGACCGCATAGCGAATGAGAGGGTTAATTAAAATCTCTTCGAAAGCGTACACCCGCCACCACAGCGTTGGCTACCGCCAACTTCAGTTGGCTATGACGTCAAAGGCACTCAGTGCTGGTATTAATATCTAGACATCGTACATTTTCTGCTGATGTTTACTGTAATACTAAACCGTCAATGAAATCCTTTAGTCAGAATGCTTGGCGTTGTTAGTGAAAAGACGAGACGAGTTGAATATCGAGTGCATATAAGCGATAAATATTGCACGTATTTATTGTGTTTGAATAGTCGGGAATTTAGATTTTAATGAATGTAGCTTTGTTCAGTGTTTTCTTTAAATAAATATATAACAAGAAACTTTAGATATAGAATTAGTATGCATACGGCTTTCTACCAATCGTATTGGTACCTTTTGAACCGACTTCAAAAAAGGAGGAGGTTCTCAATTCGTCTGTATGTTTTTTTTTTTGTATGTTACGCGATAACTCCGGTATTTGTGAACCGATTTTATGATTATTTTTTAGTTGGCAAGAGGGTACCTCCATAGTGATCCTATTTAATTTTGAAGAAAATCATCCATCTCTTAGGGTGGCTGTTCACGCATAAAGATTCGTTTTTATAAATAGCGCCTAAATTTTATTAGAAGGAGCAATTATTTAAATAGTTCATTTGGCTATTCTCCAATTCAAGGCGTTTTTCTCTCAATATACTTTGAGTAGCGAGAACCGATTTTTATTGTCTCCTGTGTCAAGTCCCGTCTAGTGGCAAACTAGAGGATGAATCCGGGTTTGCGCACTTTCCGGTAACCGATTTCAATAAAACTTGGTAATTGTATGTAATTCCACGTGCTTTTGAGGTCGGTTTTTTAGTACTCTATACTGAGATTGTTTATAATATGAAGTGATGGGACGAACAAGTCGTAAGCTACACGCTTGTCCATAACAGTTACAGTGCCACTCAGAACTTTGATTCACAAATATCTGAGGGGCACTGCAACTACGCCCGTCACCCTGAGACATAAGTTGACAAGTCCCAAGTGCCTGTAATTTCACCAGCACCCCTACCCTTCAAAACCAGAACGCAATAATGCTCACATTACTGCTTGGCAGCAGAAATAGGTAACGACTGAAAAATTAGTTTATTTTGAAAAAGAAACATATACATAAACAATATTATATAGATCCGTTATAAGTAGTAGAATTAATGCAGTAGAGATGCAATGCAATGAGAGCTTTGAGAAGTATGGCTGTAATGACTCCGATGGATAAATTGCGGAACAATGTGCTAAGAGAGCGTTGCGACGTGGAAGAAGATGTGTGTAGTGACAAAGATAGAGAAAGGGATGCTTAGATGGTTCGGACATGTAGGGAGAATGAATGATAGAAGATTTACAAAAAATATTTATAAGGCGATTGTGAGTAGGCAAGTGGGCAAGGGCCGACCAACAGAACTTACCATGACCGAATTGCGGCCATCCTATAAAAGGGCCAGGGGGCCTACCATAACCTTTCCAAAAACAATCTTATTACAACGTAAGCTTAAAGTAAGCTTATTGTATTATTACTCATATACGTACCACGACGAACCTGTCAACCAAGTAATGTATTATTGCAGAAGTGATTGAAAGAACGAATGAGTTCCCAATATTGTCTATTCCTTACTAAAAATAGGAAAGAGATAACGCTATGTGAATTATATAATGCCATATCTTTCTTTTTTGATGTTCCGAATCGTCTTATCGTACTATATTATATGTTTAAGTACTTAATGTTATTTACATTCAGAGAATTTTGACGGTTAAGAAAAGAACAGTATGTAATAGTAAAATATATTAAAATTATGTTGTCTTTTAAAAATTATTCCACATTTTCATGAAGAAAAATAAATAAAACAAGCTGAGTCTTGATAATCACGTTGTGAGTTCGGAACTATAGCCTAGTCTCAACTATTAGTTTCGCCATGGAGCATATAGATGGCGCTGTTATAATTTTACGAAATGAACATCGCGTATTTTTCTTTAACGAAAAATTATTTACCACGTGTGGTATTAAATAGAAAATAAACAAAATATTGAAGAGGTATATGTAAATAAATAAGTTCAACTTAACTTTGAATGATTACAAATCAATATTAAGACATTAAAATTGAAAATAATGTTGTTTCTATTGCATCCGTGTAACTATTTTAAGATTGCTAAATTTGACATATTACTTTAACGTTAAAGTCGCGTCATAGTACGAACTGTGTGACTGAATAGTCACAAAGCTGCCAATAAAACATCATAGTTTTAACATTACAATATTAGCTTACTTTAAGCGCGTTATGGTACGAAAAGTCAATGTCCTTACATTGACTTACATTTAACCTTTTAAAGTAATATTGTTTTAAGAGGCTGCAGGTCAAGTGTACCCATAATCGACAACCGTGTATGAAAGTACAGATGCGTGTTGATGAGGCGAAAAATATGTGTCAGGACCATAGATAGAAAAAAAGGGGAGATATGGTATGGGGGGGGTGGTTCGTGTCGCTTCGATATGGTCAAAATGCCCATATCGAGGTGACACACCTACAAACATCGCCACAGTGACATGGCGATCGTTGTACAAGATCTCTCGTAAAACGTGAAAATGCCACGTTGTAGCGATACACCTTGTAAAAATTGGAGTGAAAACAAAAATTTTAAAACCAGTGAGATAATATTCCACCGGCTATTTGCATTTTTAGTTACTATTTCTATTATTATTCAATGTTTTGTTTTTGTCTCCATAGAAATTTCTAGACTCAAAATAATGATGTTCATTTACGAAGACTGATGTTTATCAACAATAAATTTTTACTGAAATGTTTGAATTTCTTACTATGATTTTTGTAATTAAAGTCCCTAAAATATCGAAGCGAAAAGCATTCAAGTTGAATTGATTTCTTTTATTTTATTATTATTATTACTAAGCCTTTTATTTCGAGTAACTTTAACACAACTCATATTTCGGACAACCGTTTCAATTTCATGGCAATTTGGATGTTGCTGTTGCTTAAAGAAAAATTTATGTGTTTTAGATATTTAAGATATTTAAATTCCATTATACTCGTAAATTAAACGTAGAGTATTTTTAATTTTTAAGTTTTTCCAATGAGTTCAAAATAAAAGAAGATTGGATTGAAGCTGCAAGGAAAATTGAAAGATTTCTTTTCTTATTACTATTTCTGACTTTGTTTCAATTCCCATAGCAAATGCATTTAAAAAATAAATAAAATAAAATCGGCTTTATTTTACTTGTGCATGCAAAATAAATTAGAAACAAATATAGAAAATTACATAAATCCTTCATAAAAAACAACATAATTTAATTTATTAAATTCGTTGTTGGTTCGAGTTTACTCTTGACAGTGACAGCTTCATCAACCAGTGGTAACGTATAATGGAAAATTGACACTGGAGACGATCGCCATATTTTTTATATTATTCTTATAAAACTGACACTGGTCCAATCCTAGTGGCCGCCATTAAAAAAATAATGATAATTTATATTAATATATTAATTTAATAATGCACTAGTACCAGTGTAGATATAGTATGAAAAATGGAATATTTTTATTAATATTAAAAACAGCCACATGGTTTCCAATTATCGATTAGGCAGGACCACATCACTCGTTGAGTAGCCTCAGTTTAAGGTTAACAATTCACGGAGCCGTTTCCATCCGCGCCCGCCGGTGCTGCTAGACAGCGGTTTTAGTTCAGTACTCACCTTGCAAGTTTGTGCGGGCACGTAGCTGCCGCGGTTGCGGGCACGAAACCGTTGCGATTGCGGAACGGACCGCGAAGTTAGTGGGAGTTAATTGCAATTGCAAGTCGCGCGGTTAATAGGGATTTCACCCTGCGTGCGCCTGCTCCACATTGCGCCTGAATCGACCGCCAAAGTATGCGAGTGACGGCGGCCGCCAAGCGCGCAGGTCATTGCGTCCTGCGCGGTTCTACTAGTACCCTGCCGCGGGAACCGCGAACAACCGTCACCACTACAGACGTAAAACGCGCCGTGAAATGTGCTACTAATTTCACATACTTAACTGTTACATTCTACAGATGCCGCGGTCCCGCGGCAGACGCGGGTGAAAACCGCTCCGTGAGTTCTTAGTGTAACGAAAAATGAATTTCTGCGCCATCTAACGTGTAATAGTTAGCTATCATATACTAGTAGTATTTTTACTAAAACGCCACCTATTGGTGAATGGCTGACCCAGGATGAAAAAATACTGAAATATTGTAATATAACTCTTATTTAAGTGACTGTAAGTTTAATTTTGTTATATTTTAAAATTGTGTTACGTCGTTTTTACGTTTTAAGCCCTACCCAATCAAAATCTTTAAATTATGGTCGTAGATAATAGAGCGTAAAGTTTCAATTGCACACAAGCTAAAAAGTGGCGACATCGGTACCCGATCTTACATAGCGTCATTACATATCTCCCCTTTTTTTCTATATCTATGGTCAGGACCGTAGCAAGTGGAAGACCGTTGTCTCTGCCTACCCCGATGGGAAAAAGGCGTGAAGTATATGTATGTATATAGATCCGTAAAAAGATCAATTTTATAACGGCAACCACAATTCAATTATGTTCAACTGTTCGCCAAAACCAAATAGTGATTCCAAAACTGTAATTTTTGTCTACTGACTATACCATTACTATGGTATAAAGTTAGCGCCAATTAAAACGTCCAAACAGTGAGGGGCAAAACAGCTATCGTCGTTCAGATGCCGATGTCAATGTCAGTACGAATTAATAGTCGGAGAGCTAGCTGTACAAAATGTTATTTTGTTACGCAATGATGTTTTAGGTATTTGTTGGAAAACGGAACTTTAAGGACGTAGAATTTAATTTAGAGAAACAACAACAAACAAATACGAGCTGGTACCCTTGTCTTCCTAGGACCATTAAATCTTTTCAATTATACAATTTACTAATAAACCTACATGCAATGAAGCCACATCTTACATCAAAAGTATATATATATATATATATATATATATATATATATATATATATGTTTCTTGTTTAATAATGTCACCTAATTTCGAGATAGCATGCAATTGAAATTACTCAATAAAGTATTATAAAAAAAGATAGAACACAAAAAATCCTTCGATCCGGCCGGATTGGCTAACACCAAAAAATAATTGAATATCAATTCAATAAAAAAAGGAATAGGAAATATTTGAAAGAAATGATAACTTTCCTATTTAAGACTCGATACTACCTTAGCTCGAATTAAATTTTTTCCCGTGCTAATATGGTTCATTTTGCTTGGGTCGAGCGGTAGTGACACTGGCTTTATTTCAGAATTTATTCTTTTACAAACGAAATTAAAGCCATTGAAACACATTTGTATATCGTATAGCATATGTGTTCTACTTAAGTCGTTCAGCTGATATAAATAAAATCGTTGGTCTACGTAAAGTACCTATTCAATACAGCGGTTTTCTAGTAAAATTTCGAGGTATGTTTGTGTTTTTTTCTGTACTGAAAATTTTTAGTAATAGTGTTCTCACACCGTATACCAATCAGTGATTGTTGTCAAAGTGATTGATTGAACACTTTCCATGTTTCCATGCGGAATCAACCAAAGCCATTTGAGGTAGTATAGACTCATAACCTCAATTTATATTGCGGTGGAACCGAATGGAGACGATTTTTTGTAACGATATTAGAGATAACGATTGCAGCGCATGCTCGAGAATGCTCGCGCATTCCGCGGAAGAGTTTGGCTCGTATCTAGTTTGTACGTTACACAATTGACAACTGCTAACTACTTTGTACAATATCATTACAAAAATTCGCTTCCATTCCGTTCCGCCGCAATATAAATTGAGCCTTAAGCGTAAAAAAAATATTAATTAATTTCGCTCGTAGAATCTTTGAGCCTCTTTCCTGAAAAGTTGCGATTTTGCAGATGTGACCTTATTACACCAAGGGTGCTTGTTTAGGTTCAATGAGTTATTAAAAGCTCTCGTCTTGAGGGACCTCTTACCAAACATTAGAATGTGAATGGATTGTTTATGATAACCATTAAGCATCTTACTGGATAAAAGTAAAATAACAGATAAAAATTAAAATGAACATAAATTACGATTTTAGTCCACAGCATCTCATCTATGATCACTTAAAATGTTTATAATTTTTATTTTTTTATTTATTTATTTAAATCAGGCAACTTATGGCCCATATAATATATAACTTAAGGACTAACATACATATGATATAATATAAATACTAAATAACTAATCTACACTTCGCAGCGACGTGTGGCGCAATCTGGTGTCAAATAACCGGCTCCGGAAGTTGAGGCGGATAATTGTATCCACCTAATTGTATATACCTAAGTCAGTACCTAATATTTCTTAAAAAGTAGGTAATAAAACATCTGAAATTAACATAGAAAACCAAACATATAGCAACTCACTTAACGAGCTTTTAAAGTTACTATCCTGTGAGTATTTTTACCCGAAATAATCTATAACTGTGTTTGACCTAAACAGATCTAGGTATAATGGAACAGACATCCAAAGCAAATACATAAACCAAAAGATACATTGTTCTCATAAACTTTTTGACATAAATGTGGGTCGAAAAGAAAATTTTGCCATAAAGTGCTCGCTATTAGACGTGAAAGTGGCAACGCCATCGTTCATCACGAAACCTGATGCGATTCTTAATAAAATGTGATGACACGCTTTTGCCTGGAGATTGCTACAGCGTTTATTGGATATGAATTTTTTAGTAGGTGCTTAGATGTTATTAAAAAAAAGTTTATTAATTCTCCTTCTTTACGGAGAACCAGACCAGTAATGTAGAATATTATGATATATTATATTGTAATATGATTTCCGATTTTGTATGCACATTTATAATTAATTATTTACGGCAATAATCTTGTGTATCGTACTTACAATCTTATTTTGCGCTGCAGAGACCTAATGAAGATTTTAGTAACAGTAGAGCTCCTTATGAAAGAGTTCGTCCAGGGAAGTACTGCCACCTTACCTATTTCTGCCGCCAAGCAGTAATTTGAGTATTGCGTTCCGGTTTTGAAGGGCAAGGGTGTCAGTGAAATTACAGGTTCATGGAACTTGTCAACTTATGTCTTAGGGTGACCCTTAGATCTTTGCGATTTGTGGCACTGAGTGGCACTGAAACAGCTGTGTCCTTGACAGGCGTGTCCCTATCGCTTGGTGGCACGACTTGTTCGTCACGTTACTGGGAAGCACGACACTACTCGACTGCTACTATGTTTACTCAAGCACATGTTGATTATGGGAAATGAAACTATTAAATAAATCGCGTACGGTTGACTGACCATCAACCGTGACCATGGGACCTGTAAAGGGCCCGAAACGTCGGTTTGTTTGAAAAAACAAAGCGATTTAAATATGGAAAAATAGTTTCATTTCCTATGTGTAACAATCGCGAAAACGAACTCGACACATGTTATTGTTTTTACGCCGCAATAAGTAAAAGATGCACACGCTGTTGTACAGGATGCATGACAGCTCCAACGGTATACTTTGCATGATCGCCCGCAGAATGGACTGAGAATATATTGGCCACTGTACCGACATTTCAAGTGAAATGTAAACAGACTGTAAATAGACTTTACTTTTGCAATATTTATTTAATTGAATGTCACGATGTTTTTACTACCATGATATTCATTTGTATATATATATATATATATATATATATATATATATATATATATATATGTATGAAATACCTAGTTTGTTACTATTATTGATACTAGTTTGTTATTACCCAACTAGTTTATTATTATAATTGATATTCAATAATATAAATATTGCCATTAGTATGGCGACAGACATCTCTATCAGTCTCTGGTAGCTGTAAAGGTTGTGTAAAGAAAGGCTCACTCCACGTAATTATAATAAACTAACATATGACATAAGGAACATTAAGGATATTGTAACATCTAAAAGAAATTTATTTGAATACCTTATTAACAAAACATTTTACTCTATTGATAACTATTTGAATCCTAATATGTAATTTGATATTTTTAATTATTATTTCAATCAAAATATTGTTAGTTTGTAGAATCATAATATTTGTTTGTATATTGACGACATAATTAATATATTTTAATTGGTGGTGTCAGACATACTAATATTAGCTAAGAAATCTATAAATTCTATATAATTCTTATGTTCCTTATACTCATATACTTACTTAGTTCGTATGCCTTAAGGCGCAGCATAGAGGGTGACCATAAATTTATTCATCACCATGTATTTCAATGATCTACTGTAACCTATGCTGACGAATAAATGTATTTGAATTTGAAGTTTACTAGAAATAGAAAATGAAAAGAGAAGAAACGGGAAAGGCCCAAGAGGGCCTATAAAAGTATAGTTGTCCAATGCTTTGTGAACCGCTGGTGGAATTCTGTAGGCTGCAAAATAGCCTGGATAGCAGTAATATACCTTGGTCCAATGGTAGTAATAGCCTCCGCAGCCCCCGCAGCCTCCATACGTCTTACTTAGCAAGTTTTAGCAGTTGAAAAGACGAAAGTCCGGTTTATAGGAATTTATTCGGTACAACAACAATATTAATATCTTAAAATGTAAACGGTGTACAAGAGATTCTAGTAAAATGGTAAACGGTTCAAAAAGAAGAAAGTAGATGTTTTCGCTACCGCGATCGCGCAGAGAGTGACGATGGAAAGAAACAAGATCAGAATGCGACGTGAAATGGAACAATTCAAAATTTTAAATTTAAATATGAGCAGAAGAAGAGAAAACGACACGATACGAAT
>NW_020653945.1:9725161-9740115 GCF_003589595.1 Hyposmocoma kahamanoa
ATTATTTAAAAAAAATTGCAGTATGCCAAGTAAATACTTTTTGTATTTTTTTCTTTTCTCTGGTCCCTACTCTAGCACACATGCAGTGGTCAGCCGGTATGCTCGCTAAATTAGTTACAACCACGACAGTAATGATCCATAGATGGCACCTAGCGGTTCTATGGTCAAAATCACCACAGTGATGGTTCGGCAATGTGTCGTTCTTACATCACTGTTTTCAGAAATAGGTAATGTCAATATGTCCCAGCAACTTAGAGAAACACAATTTACCAATTCGCCATATAGTGTTTGTACTATTCATTCCAATAAGGCTAGTATGAGTTCCACTGACTTTACATCGAATAGCCATTTCGGTAGCGAAACCCATTCGTCATCTCACTTCGGGTTTAAGGATTTGCATGATTGATGATATACGTCCAAATGATTTTGGTGGTTATAATGCTGGATAATGCTGCTTGAAAGTAGGTTACATAACATCTAGAACCTAATAATGCTGAGATGCAATCAAATTTTGTCATATTTTTCATTTATTACCACTGGGTTTGGCATTTTCAAGTCATGATTAAAAATGTAGATGTACGGTCGAACAACGAGCATTGGACCTTTGTCGCAGTGTAATTTTATTTCTGCATGTTAGCACGTGCCTACGTTGTTATTTTAAAACATTTACTATATCTATTTTTATCATACCAAGTGACGGGATCAACAAGCCGTGGGCCTGGTGGTAAGAAACCTGTAAGTTCACCAGCACCATTACCCTTAAAAACGGGAACACAGTAACACTCACATACAGCTGCTGGCAGCAGAAATAGGTACGAACGACGAACGCTATCATAAGGATTCGTGACAAACCCGTGACCTGTGAAGAGCCCGAAACGTTCGTTTGTTTGAAAAAGTAAATATACGTGATTTAGTCACGAAAGAAAAATATTTTATTTCCAATGTGTAACAATCGCGGAATCGAATGAACCCCATTAAGTGTTGAACTTCAAAAAAAAAAATACTGAATTGTTTAGAAAGTCTCCCTTATTTGGTGGAATATTTTACCAACAAAACGATTTAAAAGTCGCACTCCTTTTACATCTCGTGTATGTGGAATTAGGATTTGGTTACCATAAAAGCTTTTGCATGTAAGTGTTACCGAAATGGTAATGAAAACGGGGATGAATAAAATGTTTTATTACCAATTGAAAAAAATGGTTATATAGTAATTCAAAATTAACTGAGTACGACTGAGCAACAGATCAACAATGCACCTAAATGCAAATGCAGAGGATTCGCACCTTTAGAATAAAAGTGACCCTACAAACATACACACACTTCCTCAGATATATACACTCTCTCGCAACTTGTACTATCTTACATTTGCTAACATGTACCGTCTTACACTTACCCGTCTCCATGACGTAATTGTTATAAGTAAATTCAACTACATTAGTTATTTCTGGGATGTAATATGGAAGAGCATTTCGTGAAAAGGAGTTTGAAACCTATACATTAAAATAGGTCTAAGTTAAAGTAAATGAACCTTTTTATTTTTGTTTTTTTTTATAAATTATTTCACCTTTTTGGGATCACGCAAAATAAGATTTGAAGTTGTTATACATTCTCCCATTATTTAATTTATTACGCTTGAAGTACTACAGGCCTAATTCGTGCCAACTTCAAATTTTATTTGTGAATATTTTTAACAATTTAAAAATATATTTTACATAAACCAGTCGATTTAAGGTAATTTTTTTAATAAATTTTTTTTGTTTTTCTTTAACGTAATAAGTATCAATTCTCTTTTGTTTTCACCAACAGCTAAGCAAGATGTTATGGCTCTATCAAAAATAAAGTAAGTCGCGTTTGTAAAAATTCAATGAAGATTTTAGGAACGGAAAGGACTCAATTGCTAATCCGTCACTTCTTCGACAAAGGTGGTGATACGTTGCCATCATATCGTAACGTTTTATTTATCGTCTGACGACTGTCGTTCTAGCTCTTCCAATTGTCTTGACAGTCTGTCGTCGTAACGTCAAAAAAGTAGTGAACGACAGTTAATCGTGCTGTACTATATGTGAACAACTTCATTTAAATATACAAGCCACGACACTTTAAAGTGCACTACTATCTGTCGTCACGACGTAATGGGAACGCGCCCTTACGGTATGAACTTATTTTTCAATTTTTTTTGTTAGGTCACTTTCATTGTAAATGTGCGACATATTATTATTATTTCTAAATGAATACGTAGGTGTCGCAGTATTAAGCTAATTCAAACAATTAACAAGAGTAGTTAGATTAGGCGTGTAAGTAGTACCATTTAAAACAATAAAACGGAAAGGACTAATTATGGACCGGTCAACCTACCCGTTAGGGATGGATCCGACATCAATCGTTCGGAATGAGATTTGGGCCTCAACGAACATTGCTGACTTATGACTTGGAGTAGAGGACGAACACTGCGCTCGAATTATGGTAGTGTCACTGTTCTGTTCAGCTGCGGACTAGATTGGAATGAAATTAAATTTTATTTCCTTATGGCACATAGTATCATAGAATACAACATATTTTACAAAATGAATTGTGTTTTAATAGTGTCATTAGACATAACTGGTTAATTAATTTACCATCTCAGTTAGTCGTGACCATGGGACTTGTAATAGGCAAAATTTTAGATTAAGATAAAAATATTTAAATCCAAAATAGTTTCATTTCCTATGAATATCATGATGTTTTAACTACACGTTGAGGCAACAGACGCTGGTTCGAGTCCAGTCGGATCGAAGGAATTTTTCTTTCTGTTTTATCAATGTCAAACAATTAAACATAATAATCTCTATTAAAGATTCAGGATTCTATATTTTTCTATTGGTTTGGATATAATTTCGATATATAAAATGGCAACACCGGTATCGTGTTATTTTTCCCGCGGATTAAATCCCACATCTGAAATGAAATGCAACTAAAACAACTAAAAACTAATCTAATTTGCTAATAGGATGTCTGCATTTATTTATTACCACAATTACTATGCGCTAGTTACACTAGATTATAATCAAGTCTACCTCACGTCCTCCAAAAACAGACAAGACCAACTGATAAGCCCCACTCTTATGATTCAGTAGGGATTTAAACTGCGGAAAAATAACACGATACCGGTGTTGCCATTTTATATATCGAAATTATATTTAAACCAAAAGAAAAATATAGAACACTGACAATAAAGTACTAATTATATGTCAACAGTAATTGTCTAATTTATCCGTAATTTTGTAGTCTATTTTTGAATATCTCTATAATTAGGTGTTTTAAGGTCTTTCAGCAGAGAATGACACTCATATCATAGCATTATTTTGTAGTAAGACAATCTAGATTTTTTAGTGTACACGTCTATTGGTGCCACTTATCCTTCTCCTATACAGATCATGTGTTCTGTTCTATCTACTATGAAACGTCTTTATTTTTTGGATTTTGTTTAACAAACGAAAACTTTATATTAAAGTTTTATTAACCACATTAGCTAACATTTAACTGCCTATGTAGCCGAACGGTTACCACGCCAGACTGTCCCGCAGAGGTCCCAAATTCGATTCCCGGGCCGGGAGAAATGTTTCTATGGCCTACATTTATTTCTCTCGTGAGTCTGGGTGTAATTTGTGATTATCTATGTGTATGTTCATGGTACCCTTGACACGGCGTTTCCCTAGTGCGGGGCTAAGTAGAGTGTGTACGTTATTATTATTACATATTTATTTATTTTTTACTACATCATTATCACCAACAACCCATTTATAGGTCCCACTGCTGGGCACGGGTCTCCTCTCAGGAGTTTAGGCTACAGGCTGCCACTCTGGTTCAATGCGGGTTGGGGACTTCTTACGTTTTCACTTGCTACATAAGTGGTAAAAATAAATTCACATCTGAAATATAAATACATAGTTAGTACGGCGCTTAAGAATATGTTTTCGAAAGCGGGGGCGTAAACAATCATATTCATACTTAGCCCACGCGTAGACACCCTCATAGAAAATTTTCTTTTTCTCGGGATATCCCGATTATGGCGAACGTGGTTTGAACTACAAAACCACAATCATATTTCGCTACGTTTATGTTCGTACGCGACTAAATCTATAGAATGAATCTTTACACTTCTATCTTCTAGTTCTAAGTTCAAAGAATTATTTTTAAAATTAATACAAAAAAAACATCTTTTAATCTTTGCAAGGCTGCTGACAGATTGACTGCATGTTTGCAGTTAATGCGTGAAGTCATAATCAACTTCATGCAGTCGAGACCATTTCTTCATGAAGTTGAGAACGATTTCATGCATTCACTGCACGCAGTGGATCTCGTTTTCATCATGTTGATTTTGACTGCATACTGATTTCATGCAGTCGAGGTCTCGGATAATGACTTCACTCACTAACTGCATGCAGTCGAAACCGGCTTCAAGTGAAGAATGAGTGAAGTCGTTATCAACTTCATACAGTTAAGGTGTCGGCTGTATAAAGTTGATTATGACTCCGCGCATTAACCGCAAACAAGCAGTCAATATGTTAGCAGTCTAAATCGTACTCTTGATATAATTCTTAGGCTTGATTGTCTCAGCATACCATAACTTTCCGGTGGTTAAACGAGCCTACTAATCACAGGAAACCAGCAAGTGTCGGGGCAATCACTGAAGACCCCGATTTCCGATGGTTTCGGACAATTGCATTTTATATACATGGTTACTAGAACTTTAACAATAATATGATACTTTTACACTAGAACAAAAAAGCTCTTGCAACTTCTCTCTATGCTTCGCGATATAGTGCTGCCTTTTAGATTATGCGGGTCCGAGGTGTTTCCTCTCGCAAATATCTCACCATAATAACCATAATAAACTGCTCTACGATTATTATTATGTACAAGGACGTTACGGACCAGAACGGCTTGGTCGTTTGGAAGGCTCATGTGAGGACATGGGTCAACATGTACGTGTAACATGTCGAAACCCTTTCGAGAATGTTGTTATAATTTGTGAGGGATACACAAAATGGTCATTATTATTATTCCTCCATAAGCGTACATTTCATTCTCGACTGACGGTATGTTAGATGTGAAGCAAAAGGTTTGGAATATACGGAGATATTTTACTGTGAAAACGTAATATATTTCGATCGTCCACAATACCTGGTACGATACTCTGCTCCGCTGAACACAAAATAATAGAGATAGGTTTTGAGTATCTCATAACGTGGAAAGTAAGAAAATATTGCTCTTAAAGGTATTCGTATTTGAAATATATGAGTACAATATCTCTCGATCCAGCGACAGTTTTATGAAAATATAGAGGCAATATTTTAGAACATTACGGGTAACATTCAGACCGAGTGCCTTTTTTATTTTTTTCCCATGATATATAGCGAGAGAACAAACAAGTAGTGCGCCTCACCAGGCCTACCACCGTAGGCGACACGTCTGTCCATGACAATTGCAGTGGCATTTTGAGCTTTAAATCGCAAAGATCTGAGGGGCACTGTCAGTGCGCCCGTCATTTTAAGACATAAGTTGATAAGTCCCTTTGTGCCTGTAATTTCACCAGCACCCCTTCAAAACCGTAACGCAGTAATGTGCACATTAGGGCGGCAGAAGTTAAGGTGGTATTACTTCCCTGAACAAAGTACGAATATAATAGAAATAGTCTTATCATTCCCAGGATCATAACAAATTCAAGCCTAAAGTTGTTTACGCTATGCGTCTCTATAAGTATACATAAATGTGTCGTTGAAGACAAGTTTCGCTTCCTTAAAGAATCGTGTAGCATTTAACATAGTAGTATAGTATATTTCACACGTTAAAACCAACGTCTAACTAAACGAAAAAGTCAACTTGCGGGAGATTAACTATAATTAAAAATTTTATAATGCGAGATTTTTCTTTAGTGACATACTGATATTACTGCTTGGCGGCAGAAATAGGTATTTCCCTGAACGAACACTTTTACAAGGAACTCTACTGTTACTACCCATTCTCAGCTAAGATCTTATCTTTCTAACAAAAAATGACAATAAAAAAGCTTTTTATTTCTTTTTCAATACTAAATTTCATCGTCTAAGCTCCTTCTATTGAGTGTCGGTGGAAATTGAAACTGAAAGATATAATTCGGGACAGTCGTTTAGTGTTATTATTAATTCTGCAATATGAATTGTTTCCTAATTTAAATTGTTTTTATATCAACTTAGAGTCAATATAAATTTAATTACAATTTGTTAAGCGCCTCGGTTCAAATAATTTACGTATTTCATGTTACACCGTGGACAAGCTTGGCGGGCTATGACCTAAACCTTCTAATGAGAAGAAACTCGTGCCCAGCAGTGGAATGTATAACAGGTTGACGATAAATGAACCCATAACTATATTCATCCGTATCACAACTTACTTTTGGCGTAATAAGGTCACATCTGCAAAAAGACAACTTTTCATGAACTTTTTTTTATGCCTAAACAGGGGAGATAAAGTTTCACATATACGTGATATGTTTTATATGTTTCATATATTTCATTATTATTTTTATGATTTTCATATTGTGGTAAAAGCACTTTTGACGTATGATTACGTGTGGCTTTATTATGCCAAAGGTACTAGTGTTATACTAATAAAGGTTCACGACAATCGGTGTAGAATACTGTTAAGTAGCAGTAGAGCTCCTTGTGAAGGAGTTCGTCCAGGTTGTTACCTATAAGTAGGTAATAAAATGTATTCTGAAAAACGTCTAAAGTAATTGGCTTAAATTACTTGATTCTAAAGGTTATTCCGTAAAATATGATACATATTTCTCGTTCAATATTAATTCTAGCGCCATATCAGCTTGGTCGGAACTCAGCGCTACGCGCTGCGTACAATAATGCCGTTTCCAGTGAATGCTTCGATGAATTGGGGTACGAATGATAGGTATTCACGGGGAAAGGAAACGTTATATGGAAATTCCTGCAATACATACAGCCACGAGTGGCGGAACCATAGAAAATGTTTTTTTGTTGACTAACTTTTAACAATCAATCGCGTTTCATTAATCACAAAACATTTATTCAAGAGACGCAATTATAATACAATACGAGCTGTGGGATCATATTCCAGGTTTATTTCTACTTACCTTTAAATAATACAAAAGATATGCGGCTTATCTTTTTTATGATGCCGAGTGATGAGACGAACAAGTCGTGCGCCTGGTGGTAAGCGACACGACTGTCCAACAGTTGCAGTGTCACTCAGAGCTTTAAATCACAAAGATCGACATGAATTGTTAAGTTCCATCTGCCTGTAGTTTTGCCAGCACTCTTATAGTCTTCTGTCCAATTACTGCTTGGCGGTAAAAATAGGTATTAAAGTGGCAGTACCATCCCTGGATGCACTCTTTCACAAGGAGCTCTACTACTACGACAAGTTTTAGTCGGTAATTCAGGATTTTTTTCTTAGTTTATTATTATTTATCTTGAAATAAAATAACAACAGTCTTATTTCATTTTGTCCTTTTTTTACTTTGTATTGTAACTTTTCTGCCTTTTTGATATAATTTAGAGCATTATGTATTTATTCTATTTGTCTTTTTGAAATTGAATTTGTGAGTACAGCGTAAATGTAATTAGAAGAGAATTTAATTATTCGTAGCGAATGCTCTCAGTAAAAAACATTTTATATGTCTTTAAGGAATTTTGCTCTACAAACTACAAATGTTACTTTAACCTCCTAAGGCCTCGTGAATATACATCAAAATGTACATAACGTGTGAAGTATTGTATGATCACGTAAACGCCCAGTGTACATAATAATAATAATATCGCATTAAAATTTAGCGCTGCATAATTCAATACGACCATAGAACGTGTAGAAAAATTCGTTTTTAACCCATTTTAAAAAGGGAGACGTTCTCAATTTGATTGTTTTATTTTGTATGTGTGTGTCTCGTTTTTCACATTTGGAGAAAATATTTCTCCTCTAAAGGTGGCAAATTAGGGGATAAATCCCGTTTGTTGAATTTCACCAACTTTCTGTTAACCGATTTCAACCAAACTTGGAAAATAGATATAAACTGCTTCTATGGCCGAACGGTTACCATGGATACCAGGACGTTCGATGTCCGGGCCAGGGCAAATATTTGTGTGGCTTACATTTATTTCTCTCGTGAGCTTGGGTGTAATTTGTGGTTGTCTATGTGTTTACCCATGGCATCCGTGACACAGGGTTTCCCTAGTGAACGTGTATTATTGTTATTATTATTATTAATTACACAAAATTTTTTAGGTCGCTTTTTTATAATTTCATACAAAAGTGAAGACTGCCTGAAATGCTTGCCTGGGTCGGTAGCATGTATATTTAGTATATTTTAATATACGACATTGGGTGTTTGCCGCCTATCTCATTGTAATTTGCTGGGTTTACGGAAGTTAAAATTTGCCGGGAACACTACAGGGGGTTTATCGATTGTTAAGAGGGGTATAGTTGGCAGCATTGTTGGCAGACTTGCTCTAGTGATGAGATGGTATGATTACAAGTTTTAGAATGCCTTAGGAAAGAATTTTTTGCGTACGGAAGTACAGCGAAATGTATAATATTATGTTAACGTAAATACATAATTCGAAAAGTCTACGACACCGATGTGGGTATTTCATAATATAGTTTCTATTTCTATAGAGATCCCATGAAGCGAACGCGAGTCTAAGAGTGGGACCGGAGTCTGTAGAAAACTTTACTTACTAGTACTATAAAACTATTTAATACCAAGAATCCTTTTTTCCTTGGAGCATCTTAGTTCAACATGAAAATGTTAAAGTATATACGTATATTACATATACAACATTTATTATACATAATTGTGCCAGACAACCACACCGGTGGCTGGCCTCGAATTAAGAAATTCTCTGTACTATGAGTATAAGAGCAACGGAATTCACATTGGGGCACTTCCAGAACACCCAGGCGAGAACCAATTTAGAAAAATTAATTTCCTGAATAGGTCCTACTGGGAATCGAACCCGGGACCTATGCATTCAGTGAGGGCCTACAATGTCAACCGTTATATATAAGTATATATTCATTCGCTCCTCGTACGCCGGTTTGTGTAGACGCTCTCTTGGTGCGCTCTCGTGTCGTGGTTTGGTGTTCACGCCGTCGCGCTATTTCATCTTAGGGGTAATTCCCTAGGAGCCGGCGGCCATATTGATGTTCTTTGGATCTCTCTTTCATGCAACTGGACCACTTTAGTGTTACTCGAAGAAAAATTGTTTTTGAAGAGGTGTTGAAGCAGGCGTGAGATTTGAACCCGGCTCTCCGGCGTCGCAGGCGGATATTCTACCAACGCGCCAAATCTCGATGAGCGGCGACAGGCGAATTACTCGCCGCTATTCATAAGTGTGACGTCAATAATGCTACGCGTACCCACTTCGTAGCTCTAGTGCTAGTGCTACGTGCTACGTGTTAAGTGTTACGTACGACTTGCAAATACGCTGATAGCATAATGCCCCGAGTACAACATTCCTCGCCGATATCCCCTGCGAAACCTACACCGCAATCTCAAACGGAATCGATTTCCTCTGTTGGTGTCCCTGGGGAAGTCCGCAAAATTAGACTCGTTCTAAGCGCCTGCGTGTGAGAGTATCCCCGCAGGCTAGCACGGATATGGGATCAAGTAAACTTACAAGACTTCAAGCAGGAGCTAATGGTGATGCTTAGCACTTGGAAAGCAGAACAAGACACCACCTTGTCGAAACTTGTCACGGACAATACTTCGCTCAAAACTCAGTGTGCTGAAATACATAAAGTTAATACAGAAATTGAAAATTCTATAACCTTCCTGAATGCCCAATTTAAAGAAATAAAGGATAGGGTGTGCAGACTGGATACTGAACGAAACATAAACAGAGACTATATCCTGTCACTAGAAACGCAAGTTGAACAATTGCAGTAGCGTTCCCGATCGTCGGCCGTGGAAATCCATAACATCCCTGAAAAAGAGCATGAGACTGACAGGGATCTGGTCGACGTAGTTAAGAAACTTGCCACTATCCTGGAAGTAGTCTTTCAGGACCGGGATGTTCGAGACATCTATTGACGTCCTGGAAGGCCTGGAGCAGTAAAGGCGATAGTGACTGAGTTCAACTCAGTCCAAGTGAAAGAAAACTTCATCACATCAGTCCGCCGCTTCAATAAAGATCGTCAGGTTTCAAATAAACTAAACTATGAGCATATTGGAATAGCTGGTAACAAAAAGCCGATTTTTGTGTATGAGCATCTCCCCTATTCAACATGTAAACTTCTTTTTCGTGCACGTGAGTTTGCTAAAACAAACAAACACAACTACAAATTTTAGCAATGCGAATCCAATCTATTTAAACAGACGTCAATTAATTAGTCTATAGTATTTTTCTAATTCCATTTTTTGTAACAAATTACCATTCAACCTCACCACAAACACAACTGACACACAAAAATCACCCAGTAACACTGTCTCATTTCCGATTCATCTTATAAATACACACGTACATTTACACGCAACATTATAATATATTCAATATCATTATAACATATTACATACCAGAAGCATATTACAAAACAAAATATCTCACAATAAATCCCCCAATACTTTTTGTGTCACAATAATTTTGTTATAGTAACTATCACACCTTTTACCTCAATGCAAACAATCACTTTAATGGATGTAATCACATATTACATCACTGATTTGACAATGATCTTGCTCGCAAATGGCTACTATTGAAAAAATTATAAATGATATTGATGAATTTAGCATTGCACATTCATACTACTGGTCGCCTGAGCACTGCATCAATCATATCCCTAATGACCTATCTCTTAAAATTATCCACGCAAATATAAGAAGTATAAATAAGAACTTTAACAACCAAATTTAATAATAATATAAATAATTAACTTTAATTTAACAACTTTATTGCAACAATGGCGATGACCAATATACAGTATGACATTATTATATTGTCGGAATGCTGGCTAAAGGGGTTCGGCAATCTTCCGCAGTTAGACGGGTATACTGCACATTCAACCTCAAACAATCCATTGAAGAATGATGGAGTGGTTTCTATGTCAAGTCAATATTAAATTATACAATTAACGAACCCCAGCCTGCGATTCGAATTGTCTAATATGTTGTGTTGGTGATGTTACCATAGTTGCTGTGTATTGCTCACCGTCCTAAGTAACCTTAGACAATTTTTTCACAAGTTTTTAAAATATTATTGACACATTGAGGTGCCCAAACGTTGCTCTAATTGGAGATATAAATGTCGACATTAAAAGTATATGTATATAATATATTTTACATTTTTAAGACAATGTACTCTTTCCTTGATCACAACAATAAAAACACTAATTGAACAACATAAATTGGTCGAAAAACTGTCACGTAAAAGCATAATAATTAAAGTCAAAGTCAAAGTCAAAGTCAAAGTCAAAGTACTTGTTTAAAGTATTGCTTTCATGTGTTACAAATGATCTTAAAGCTAAAGTAGTATCAACATGACCCTGTTAGGGCGCCGCAATTTAACCATATGTACTTAAACAATATCTTTTCTTTTCTAAATAAAAAAAAAACATTACCTAAAGTTACTTTTAAAGACTAGATTATAAATCAAATTAACAGCAAGTAAATCGAAAATATATAGCTGACATTTCACAAATTTCTTCCTTTCAGTAGGTGCAAATGGGATTAGATTGTTACAATCATTCTTCAAAATATTGTTTCAAGCTATAGTAACATTTTTCTATCAAATGAGCCTTAAGTTGCTTGATGAATAAATTATATTTAGTTTGTGATGAAATCTCCTTTGGAATTTTGTTGTAAATTTTAATGGCCATTACATAGGGTCCTTGATTATACATTTGTAATTTGGACCTAGGTAGTGCCAATCTATTTTTATACCTAAGGTTCAATGGTCGGGTGTACGTGTCCTTTACTTTAGTGAAATATTGATTTTTTTTTTAACAAATTTACACATTTCTAAAATATATAAAGACGGTATTGTCAGAATTTTTAATTTTATGAAGAATTTTTAAATTTACAAGTTTCCTTCGGGTCGATATTCACTAGTATTCTAATACATTTTTTCTTTAAAATGAATAACTTTAAGGCATCCGTGCTATTTCCCCACAAGATGATACCATAGCTCATCCAAGCATGAGCATAAGCATAGTAGGCTGTTTTTGCTGTACTTGTGTCGGTGGTTTTCTTTAATTGTAATAATGCATAGGTAAATCTACTGAGTTTGCTTGATATATTTTGTACGTGTTGTTTAGATTTGTGTCGATATTTATCCCTAGTAAATTAAACTTATTTACTGTTTCTATCGGAATATTGTTGATTTGAAAATTTATATGTAACGGAGTCTTCTGATGTGGTCTAAATTGTATTATTTTGATTTTTGTGTAATTTATAACTAGATTGTGATCCGTAAGCCAGCTATTTATATCGCTAAGAATATTATTTATGTGTTCGTTTAAATCTGATTCCATTCTACATGTAAAAACCATCGACAAGTCGTCTGCAAATAAAATGTTTGTGAAATGATTAAACCCTGGATTACCCCTGCGATGCTTCGGTGTATACGAAATCATGATGCTATGCATCTTAGGCTAAAATACTCGCCTAAAAACAATATTCTTAGCACTACTTACCGCAGATATCGTAACTTCTGTAACGATCTCCTAAGAAAGTTAAAAATCGCTTACGAAAAGTGCGAGTTGGAGAGGACTAAAAATAATCGAAAACATCTGTGGATAACATTTTATTAAGACCATCACGAACTCAAAGCAAACTAAAAGTGATCCTGAGGAACTCTTAAATATGACGTGTGACAGGAAGTCTGCCGTTAACAAGTTTAATGAGTTCTTTATTAGAGTTGGCAGCAATTTAGCCGCAAAAATTGATGCCACTTCACAAGTACCCCAGGTTGCCCAATCATTTAGCTACAACAGCTATGTGTAATTTGTGCAAAAAATGACCGAAGTTAGTAGACTAATTTTAGGTCTTCGTAGCGATTGTGCTACTGGGTGGGATGAAATATCACTTTGGGTGCTTAAACAGTCCTGTGATATTTTGACGCCGGTGTTGACTCATGTCTTTAACCTCTGTATCACATATGGAGTCCTCACGCGAGTTCCGAAATACGCAATCGTACATCCAATTTACAAGGGGGAAGCACTGATAGCGTCCATAACTATGAACCAATATCAGTCCTTACTGCCCTTTTCAAGATCTTGGAGAGATGCCTCAACACCTGCTTAATTAAGTATCTTGAAAAATACAATTTATTATCAAACAATCAATACGGTTTCCGGAACAATGTTTCTTCAGAAGACGCTATTTTAAATTTTGTGACGAATCTTGTTACACGTATTGACAGCAAGCATAAGTGTTACTGTGTATTTTTGAACCTCACCAAAGCGTTCGACACGGTGTCTGTTCCCATCCTCTTATCTAAACTTGAACGCCTGGGTATTCGAGATCTTGCCCTGAACATCTTTACCAGTTATTTATCGGAACGGACACAAAGTATTAAAATTGGTACCCTGGTCACTGACGAGGAATTAATTGGCTATGGTGTCTCTCAAGGAAGCATTCTTGGCCCTACGCTGTTTCTGGTTTACATGGATCAGCTATGTAGTTTGCCGCTTCAGAACTGTGATGTTTTTGCTTATGCAGACGACACTGCTCTACTAATCTATGGTAATAGCTGGTTCTCTGCCAAAAAACATGCTGGAAATGGCCTTAGACGTATTAAAGAATGGCTTTCAGGTAATCTTCTAACACTTAACCTAGACAAAACAAAAGTCATTCAATCTGATATTGCTAAAACCAGAATTGCTTCCTCTAGCCATAAAAATACATAACTGTTCCACCCCTGACACCATCAACTGCAATTGTGAACCTCTCGATACTGCGATCCATTAAGTATCTGGATGTACACCTAGACGACAGACTTGATTTTTGCATGCCCAAATTAAATCACTTTCATCCCGAGTCAGAAGACTCATTTACATTTTTTAAGAACCTCCGCCATTCAGCTGACCGAAAAACTCTTTTTATGGTATACTTAGCACTATGCCAGCCAGTCATCTCCTACTGCATCCCGGTGTGGGGTGACACCAACAAGACCTCTGTACTAAAATTGGAACGGGCTCAGCGGGCGATTCTTAAAGTTATGACTTTTAAAAAACGAACGTACTCTACTGCTAACCTGTACAATGAATGTAAAGTACTTACAGTAAGAC
The DNA here is from genome assembly GCF_003589595.1 of Hyposmocoma kahamanoa. Lineage (NCBI taxonomy): Eukaryota > Metazoa > Arthropoda > Insecta > Lepidoptera > Cosmopterigidae > Hyposmocoma > Hyposmocoma kahamanoa. Next base: position 9,739,436 of record NW_020653945.1, read on the forward strand.
AACTTTTGGTTCTGCGGACGTTTCTGCGTAAACGTCAGTCACTACCTTACTCCATTGCTACTGCAAACAGTCGAAGGGGAGCGCTCATATGTCCTCAGGTAAAATGTCGCACTACATGGGTTAAACAGCAATATAATGCTCTAAGCTGTAAATTATACAACAAGGTAAACAAATTAACTCACATTCATACACTGTCGAAGAATGCAGTTAAAAAAGTACTCCAAGACACACTTTTAACTATAAACTATCATTATTAATACAAAGATCGAACACTTAGAAAAAACACTCAGAAAAAATTCCTTCGATCCGGTCGGATTCGAACCGACGTCTTCTTGCATACCGTGACAGACGCTATACCAACTAAGCCACGGAACGAACCAACGGACCTCACGAATTTTTCTATGTGCTTGCATCGTGTCTTTGTACTTGGTCTTTCAACGACTTTTTAGTCGTAGCGCCATCTATGAGAAATCTATTGCAGATTTATTACCTTATATTTTATAAACTATCATGACACCGAAAACCTGTTAATGTGAAGAAATCCACGTCATCTCACACAAAAACATTTACACGCACACACGCGGACACATTACACAAACACACACACACACACTCACACACACACACACACATACACACACACACACACACACACACACACACACACACACACACACACA
>NW_020653945.1:9740125-9752026 GCF_003589595.1 Hyposmocoma kahamanoa
CACACACACACACACACACACACACACACACACACACACACACACACTTATTTACAAGGTAATTAAAATGTATGCACAGTTCAACAATTGATACCCAATGGTGGAGGATTCACCAACTCCTAAGATACAGGATACCCTAGTTTAGGAGTTAGGGAATCACTTTTAAATGGCATTTCTTCTCTACTTGTACAACTTATATCTTAGTTCTCATGCACCTTGTAATGTCATTGTTTTTCTTTTAATTTCTTTTAATTAAATTATTATTATTATTATCATTATCGTCATCATCATCATCATCTTTTTTAAAAATTACTATTGTTGTTGTTGTTGTTGTTGTCGTTGTCGTTGTCGTTGTCGTTGTCGTTGTCGTTGTCGCTGCCGCTGCCGCTGTCGCTGCTGCTGTTGTTGTTGTTGTTATTGTTATTATTATTATCGTATTTATTTTAAACTCTCGCCTCTCCCAAGGCCTAAAAGATTAATTTTTTTATTATTATTTTCGTATTTATTTTAAACTCTCGCCTCTCCCAAGGCCTAAAAAATTAATTTTGAATTTTTAAATGGGAGAGGCGGTATTTCCCGGCAATGGCACAGTCGGCCGGGGTCAGGGACTCAGGTCCAAGAATCGGCGAACAATACGTGCCGTATCGAGCAGGACCGCCTTCTGCATTTGTGCTGGAAGCGACACGCCACAGAAATCCAACCGCCTCAAGCTGTTAGAAAGGCTGACTGGAATTAACCCATTTGCGGACAAAACAATTGGGATTATTTCAGTGGAGGCCACATCCCACATGTCGGTGATCTCGTGCGCCAGGTCGAGATACTTCCGGCGTTTCTCGGTTTCAGCTTTCACAAGACCCTCGTCATGCGGGATGGTGACGTCCACAAGAAATACCCTCGACTGCGATCGATCCAATATCACAATATCAGGCTTATTCGCAAGAATAGTCCTGTCCGTGATAATAGATCGATCCCAATAGATTTTGGTGCGGTCATCTTCGAGTATTGGCTCCGGTGAATACTTGTAATATGGCAACCTCTGTTGCACTAATCCGTACTTGAGAGCGAGCTCTTGGTGTAATATTTTGGCTGCCTGGTTGTGTCTGTGCAAGTACTCAGTGTTAGCAAGAGCGGAACAACCGGAAACAATATGCCTAAGTGACTCTCCGGGACGGCCACATGCCCGACAAATGTCTACTGTGCCGTCCTTTAGGATATATTTCCGATAGTTCCGCGTCTTGATAACCTGATCCTGTATTGCACAGACAAAACCTTCGGTTTCCCCAAAGAGGTCCCCGAAACGCAGCCAATGTAGGGAGGCTTTACGGTCCATAAAAGGCTCGTGGAGTACCTTGAAGAACCTCCCATGGAGCTCCTTCTCTTTCCATACGGACTCGCGGTCAGAAGTGCTAAGCACCACCGGGTCTCGCCATTCCTCTTTGGCCAACGATAAGGGAGTTAGCCCTTTATCACATGTGACAACCTCTCCACGAATTACGTCATCCGTCATCGTCAAAAAGTAGTTTCTGAGACTGCATATCTCGCGGTTGTGCATGGTTTTGACACTTAATAGGCCTCTACCTCCACACTTCCGCGGGACATACAATCTCATAACTGACGATCTCGGATGATGCATTCGGTGAGAGGTCATCGTCGTGCGGACTCGTCTATCCAGAGCGTCTAATTCCGTCTGAGTCCATTTGAGCACGCCAAATGTGTACATCAGAACAGGCATGACCCAGGAGTTATAAGCTCGGATCTTATTAACGCCTGACAAATAGCTGTTTAGCACATTTTTCAGGCGCCCATAAAAAACCTCGCACACACCCTGTTTCACGTCTGCTTCCTTCACTCCGATGGTCTGTGACATGCCCAAATACCGGTATGTTTCAGTATCGGAGAGTACCCGCAGGTGATTGGTGCCAATATTAATGCCATCAGAATGCATGACACGTCCCCTCTCAACATGGACCACCGCGCACTTATCGATCCCAAGCTCCATCCTAACCGAACTGCTGAAATCGTTGGTGATTGTCAGCAGCTCCGTCAATCTGTCAGCTGTGGGGCCGTATAGCTTGAGATCATCCATGTAGAGAAGGTGAGGCATTCGCGGCCCACCTCTCCGAAACTGAAAGCCTGTGCCCGACCTCTCCAATAGAGTACTCAAAGGGTTCAGGGCCAGGCAAAACCACAGTGGACTCAGACAATCGCCCTGGAAAATACCTCGCCTTATTTCTATTCGGTCATCCGCATCCGTCATCCGCCGACCGTCCAGACTCAGGATCGTTCTCCAACATCCCATGCATTGCCCGAGGAAGTGTCGAACTGCACTGTCAATTTTATACAGTTCGAGGACCCTCGAGAGCCATGAGTGGGGCACCGAGTCGAACGCTTTCCTATAGTCTATCCAGGCAGCGGAGAAATTCCGACGGTTGCGTCTGACAAGTTGGCCAGCGACCGCGTCGATGAGGAGCAGCTCCTTACTACCGCGGCTACCGCCCCTACATCCGTTCTGAGCCTCAGACATCACACTGTTATCAACAATGTGCTGACTTATCTTGGAGCTCAAAACAGATGTTAAAGTCTTGTATATTGTACAAAGACAAGTTATGGGGCGATACTGTGATGGATCCACGGTAGCATCGCTCTTTGGAGCTAAATGAGTGACCCCAGTAGTTAAGAAGTTTGGGAGCGTCCCACTCTCAAGGGCACTTTGGAACTGACGAGCGAGAGTAGCGTGGCAGCACCAAAACCCCTTCAGCCAATAATGATGCAGTCCGTCCGGTCCCGGACTTTTCCAGTTCGGAGCCTTACGGACCGCTACCGCTACATCCTCTTCGGATATGCTGATGGGATTCATAGGCGCTATGGTTGCACATGCTCCCTCGACCGCTTCGAACCATGGACCCTCTTCGTGATCGACGGGCTGCGACCAAAGCCTTCGCCAAAAGGCGACCACTTCTGCTTTGTCCGGACGCTCACCCGTCAAGACCACATCAGGACGCTCCAGTGTCCTATAAAACTTCTTTTGGTCACTCATGAAGAGACGATTCTGCCGATACCTCTTCACCCTTTCGGAATATCGCCGAATCCGCTTGCCCCAAGCAGCTATCTTCTGCTTCAGATCGCATCAGGCGTACGACTTGTTCGTCCCGTCACTTGATATTATAAAAAAAACACGGAAGGAAAGTTCTTTAAATATTGAGGTAGGATTTTTTTTTTTGCTTCATGAAGACGTTATTAAATTTAAAAAAATAAGTTATCCTGCATTCAAAAAAACTGCTCCTAAAAAAGGTTGATTGCCTGACAATAAGAATTTTCCATTAAAAAAAAATATTACATGAAGTTGAACTCATTTCCGTTAAAAAGGTTTTACGCTCGTGATAACCGACAAATCGCGACTCTATTACTTTGTACATTGAGTCAACAACATCTCGTTGAATATCAAATTAATACCAGTTGTATCCTAAATAGGATTAAACGACGTTTGTATTGACTGTGCTCGCCAAATTCTCCATAATAGCCATCGTCTTTATTCTGTGAACAAAGACAAGCTTGGATAATAATGGACATTATTGCTTATTTTGTTTCACCACACGTTCTTATACCTTCAAGTTGTTTACGTAATGGTAGTAAACAAGTAAATATGAAGCCCATGACCTATATGAGCACAAAAATATCCCCTTTTAATTATCTACAAAACAATGCGTGCGATAACACAAATATACTCATAACAAATTTTCAAAAAGATTCTGTTTCTGCATTGGTTTTGGCACAGTATTGGTTTTTGTTTAATGAAGTAGCTAGTTTGTAGTAACTATACCCCTAAAATTTTGCTTTTATACCTGGCACAGTGAAATTTACATAGTTATATAGTGTTTACATAGCTATATAGAATTTACATTATCTCGCAAATCTACGCATTTCCAGGTTCGTTGTCATTAATTTGTAGAATTTTGGTTTAAATATACTATTGTTTTGAAATACACACATCAAAGGGGTCCAGGGATCAAGGGTTTTTTTTAAATACCTGATTACCCTATTAAAATTAAATAATAATATCTATATATTGGATTATTTATTTTCAAAATTATGAAATTCACCAAAAAAACCATTGGTGTTAAAAAAAGTGTATTTTTTATGGCGGGACTAAAACGAGCCAATATGTACCCGAGATGGTCTATTACTCCGAGCCGGATTCGAACCGACGTCTCCTAGAAAACCGTGCCAGACTCTAAGCCAACTAAGCCACGGAACAAACAAGCTGACCTCATTAATTTTTCTATGTGCTTGTTATCGGATCTTTATGTTTGTTTTCAACGGCTTTTTAGCTGTAGCGCCATCTATGAGACATGAATTTCTCATACATGGCGCTACGGCTAGTATAAAGTATTTCGTCACCCTATTAGGTGCCTTTACAGCTACCAATCCTGACTAGAGATGTCGCTATTAACTGTAATTAAATTTTTATTGACAAAAAAATAATTGAATATCGTGGTGGTGAAACATCCTCATATTCAATAGACTTATTTCTTTTTTTTCATAATATCTAGTGACGGAGCAAACAAGTCATGCGCCTGATGGTAAGTTACACGTCTGTCCATAACAGTTCCAGTGCCACTCACAGCTTTAAATCGCAAAGATCTGAAGGGCACTGCCACAACGCCCGTCACTCTGAGACATAAGTTGACAAGTCTCATTTGCCTGTAATTTCACCAATACCCTTAACCCACGCACACAGTAATGCTGACATTACGGCTTGGCGGCAGAAATAAGTAAGGTACACGTAAGGTAGCAGTACTACCAAAGACGAACTCTTTTACAAGGAGTTCTAATGCTACTATTTCTCATAATTTCAATATTATTTATCACACTTACAGTTATAATTTCATTTTTAAATAATAAATGTTTGTTTCGTTTTTGAATAAACCGATAAAAACTGCTATAAATTTATGTGAACATGACGTATGACTTAGACAAATGTAGAGTTACTTAACATTTTTATCATGTATGACAACGGAAATGTAGATGAAGAGCGTATTTATTTTCCTCAATGTTTCTTACTTACCTTTTATATCTTTACTCGCAGTGCTAACGTTTATCAGCAGGTGAAGTCGGAAACAATTACGTGGTAAGGCCTGACGGGTTGAGGGGTTGGCGAGGAAAGGGGAGAGTCAGGTGTCAAATAAAAGAAACGGGGAGAGACATTTACAAAACGTAGGCGAGGGACTCCGAAGCGTCAGTTAGACGTAAATTGGAGGGAAACTCTTATTTACTTTTACTGTATTTGATATACCGGCGGATGACTGATTTTCCTTCTAGATTTATATAGTACTGGCCTTTTTTGTCGAATACGGATTATTTTGTGATTTAGAAAAACGGTTTTTATTTTCTGTAATTATCATGTTGAATGTTAAATTTGATTATGTATATGAATTTTTCTTTCTCTATTTTTTTTTATTTATTTGATTTCGGAATACAAATTGAAATTTTGGATAAATTTGAAGCGTTGAGTATCTGAAACTGTACCAGTAACTGTAGATGAAATATACGAGTAATTACTGAGTTATGTCATTCTTATTTTTTGTTCTTAAAAATGTTTATGCATTTAGTTCCTATTTAGTATTAATAATATAACCCCTGAATAAATTAATACCAGGAATCCAAGGCGGTACAATTAAAAACAATATTATTATAACGTCATTATCATTTTAATAAAGAGCTCTTATACTGGACAATTTTCGTCCTTTACAACACTAACGTACGTAACTTATGAAATTAAGAACTATTTAAATAACTTTTTTCCATTAAGGGTGAGGCATACGAGCGTAATCTTATGAGTTGTCAGTCGAGATTTATGAGTCGCGTAATTTACGCTGCATTCAGTTTTAAATGTTCGGTTTGTGTCACAAAATGAGTTGTCTAACCCACGTGTAATTACGATCGAACTGCGGTCGCACTGTATAACGTGCTCGTGCGGGAGAAGGGAGAGGAGAGGGAAACATTTATTGGCATGTGACAGTACTTTACAAATGTGCACATAAACATTCATGTAGTATAAGAAAATACCCACATTTAAATCATTTGACGTCCAGGTTTGGCCTGTAATTCCCACGCGAGCCCAATGCAGCAAATGACACACACCTTCAAATAAAATATCTTCGTTCGTCTGGCACCTCAACCCAATTTCAGTCGAATGCTAACGTCTGACAATATTACGCTCGTCTAGCCTCATCCTATAATTTAAAGTCACTCGCAATTGTGACGTAGGAGATAACATAGGAAAAACAAAAGATGATTATTACGAGTTGTTTGGAAAGTACATAATGTTGTTTTAAACGAAGTGATAAAACAAACTCTCCTTTACAAAGTCAAATTCTAAATCAGATAATCATTTATTCCATAGGTAAAATTTTTCAATTTCAAAACGTAGTTTTTTAAGCTACTGCTACTGCATTGAGTTGATTTCCCTGAAAAGAAGGTGCAAGAAACTCTAGAGATACTGTTTTTAAATAAATTTAAATGCTATGAAATACATTTTGAATCATTGAATCATATTAGGGGTTAAAGTATGAAATTGCCGTTTTATTGCAATAGGTTCTTTGAATTTTCATAGAATCTTCATGGTTTGAGGTTTTCGAATGAAACTTTTTTCAAATGGTTTCTGTGTTTTTTTTTTTTTAAATTTGAAACATTTGAATATCGACTTTCAATTGTTTTTGTTATTCAATTTAGACAAGAAAGATGGATACTGCGAAAATTCGAGTGATTTTTGAATACGAGTTCCGACGCGGAACTAACGCGGCAGAAACAGCCCGCAATATCAATGCTGCGTTTGGAGAGGGGTCTACTAATGAACGCACCGTGCGATTTTGGTTTAAACGCTTTCGTGATGGAAATTTCGACTTAAAGAACGAGTCACGAGGAAGACCGCCCACACAGGTGAATAACGATGAATTAAGAGAGATAGTGGAAGCCGATCCTAGTCAAACTACCCAGGAATTAGCGGCATGGTTTAACGTTACCTTACCCACAATATTGACTCACTTGCGTCAAATCAATAAAATAAAAAAATACGAAAAATGGGTGCCTCTTGATTTGACTGATCTGCAGAAAGAAACGCGTGTTGAAACTTGTGTTGCCTTGTTGAACCGGTACAGAAATGAAGGAATATTGGATCGAATTGTAACATGTGATGAAAAGTGGATTCTTTATGATAACCGGAAAAGAAAACTGCAATGGCTGACCCCAGGTCAAATGCCACAACAGTGTCCTAAAACAAAACTTACCAATAAAAAGGTAATGGTAACTGTTTGGTGGTCTCAGCATGGTGTTATTCACTATAGTTTTCTCCGATCTGGTCAAGCAATAACGGCAGATGTCTATTGTGCCGAACTCCGAACCATGTTGACAAAACTAGCAGTAAAACAGCCCCGACTCATGAATCGATCTTCACCATTATTGCTCCACGACAACGCGAGACCTCACACAGCACGAGAAACCATTTTGACCCTTCAGGAACTGCAGTTAGAAACCATTCGTCATCCTCCGTATTCACCAGACCTTGCTCCAACGGACTACCATTTTTTTCGTGATTTGGACAATTATCTACGTGACAAGAAGTTTTCTTCCCAGGAGGCAGTACAAAATGCTTTCACACAGTTTGTGCAGTCTAGATCGTCGGAGTTCTATCGCAAAGGCATTAATAACCTTCCCATTAGATGGCAGCAATGTATAGATAATAATGGCAACTATTTTGATTAAATGAATTTGTTAAAAATTTAAAAAATAAACAATTTAGATTTTCAGTACAAATCGGCAATTTCATACTTTAACCCCTATTATTTGTCTGAAATCTAGACTTATGTCATTGTTTACATAATACACACACACGCGTATGTGTGCGCGCGCGTAAATTACTGTCGTAGCTTCTTTCGAAAGACCTTTTAGAGCATCGCCTTAAAACATTGTACATGTCCTAAATTAAAAGCCGACGGGGGGAACTTTGGCTTCGTAAATCACTAACACGGAATTATACGACGATCTAAGGGGTTAATACTTCTCTATTATGAAGATGCGGCAAGTGTAAATTATAAATTAGCATACGCCTTGGAAATTCACAATTTGAATGCGATGTTAAATTCTGGCTGTTTCCTTGGTGGATACAGGGTATTATAAGGATTCTTGGCGCGAAGCGTTTTGAAGTAATGAGTTCATTAATTAATAATTCTATATTTCACAAAGAAAAGAAAATAAAAATACATGTTACAAAGGACATGTCGTCGAGGATAGTGCAAATCCGCGTATGTAACATGTGAAAGGAGTGTATTTGCACTAAACCAAATTTTACAGGAGAGGGATTTAACGTTATTACTTTGTTATTTCAATGGCTACGACTTTCATTTTTGTAATCTAAACAATTTATTATATTTATGTTCCTGATGAACTCCCATCACTCAGTATCATAAAAAAAACTTATGACTTTTACAGGAAGTGATCTTTTAATTTGCATTCGAATTACTATTATTATAAAGATTAAATAAAATAGGTAAATAATAAAAAAAATCTGCAAACATGTTAATCATATGCTTACGAACATATGGCTTTTCACAAGTCGCTTGGTGTAAAAAGGTCATATGTGCGAATTGCGAACTTTTCAGGAAATTAGTCGACAACTTTTTTATGCCTAAATTGTAATAGTACCATACACAAAAATGTCAGCACTTTTTTCTATAATATCAAGTGACGGGACGAACAAGTGGTGCGCTTGGTAAGCGACACGCCTATCCGTAACAGTTGCAGTGCCACTCACAGTTCTAAATCGCAAAGATCTGAGGGTCACTGCCACTGCGCCCGTGATCATAAGACATAAGTTGACAAGTCCCATGTGCCTGTAATTTAACCAGCACCCTTTACTGCTTGGTGGCAGAAATAGGTAAGGTGGCAGTACTTCCCTGGACGAACTCAAAAAAAGTCAGTACTTTTCTTGCTGTAGTGTTTACATTGATTCAATATAAAATGTTCAATGTCTGTAAATCACAGAATTTTGTCAGTACGTTGTTGATACTCCTCTATGGAAAAACAGTAGGCGGCAACTACGCAGAAAGCACTTGGAACACACACTTACACAAACGGATACCCCGTACTATTCTAAAATTGAATTTTACAGTCCACGAACTGGTTAAATAGGAGAAATATAAAATTTCACATATCGTCTTACAGTGAATACCTCGTATGTGATTTCAATGTATTTTTTCAGGACGAGGACAAAAATCTCGTAAATGCGATAATGTTTGTAGTTAGCATTTTAATTAACTAAATTATACCTCTTTCAGATACTATATTACTTCAATAATATATTTTAAGAAGCAAGAAGCTTTTATGTTTTTCTTCAACAAAAATCAGTAAAAATGAACTATGTGAAAACGCATGTTTTCACTTTAAGGCGATAATACACATAATTTGTTTCTTTTATGTCGTATTACTTTCATGACTTTTATTTTATTATTTACGGATTTATTATTTTTATGACTGACTTTTGACATTACCATAATATTCTATTTCTTCCGAAAATACTTCAACAGTTTGTTATTATTATAACCACGTTTGGGGCTACAGACGCTGGTTTGAGTCCAGTCGGATGGAAGGAAATTTTCTTTGTGTTTACATCAATAACAATATTATTCAAAACATTCTTAACTTGCAAAAACATTTTTTTGATTCGCAAATTAAGCGAAGAAAGTCATGAACGTGAAGAAAATTGTCTATTTTGCTTATTTAATAATAAATATTTGATAGTGATCTTGCAAACAGAATATAATATGAAGAGAACACTAACCGTTGCCGCAGCAATGCACTTCATTAAATAGTTTGTGGGATTTATTCCTTCAATCTCCACTATATTAGTTGGCACGGCGCTCACTCACTCTAATGGGGTAATAACTACTCTAGAACGTGGCAATTTGTAGTAGATTTTTGCGCTAAAAACATTTTCCTGTTATTTCGCTTTGAGACGGCGACTGTTGGATTACTACGACAAATCCGTGAAAAATATCCTATGTACAAGCTTTTCCTTTTCTCACCCTCTTTCGAGGTAAGTGTTATTAAAAAGGCACATTGTTTTTGTTTATCTTTAAATTTTCTCGGTGCGGAGTTTGGTGTGAGCGAGGCGAGAGTTCCTAAATAGAACGGGGCAGAGAATTTACTTACCCGGATTTATCATTAAGTCAGTTGGTGGGCGTAAACCTGTTAGGTAAAATCCAATAATTCTACCGTAAACAAAGTCACATCTTATGACACACACGAGGGTATAACTAAGTGGTTTGGTAACTCAGGAACAAGGTTTTCAATCAAACCAGACACTTAATATCTACCTGGAGGTTAATATCGAGTCCCAGGTGGCAGATTTGAATATGTGTGTGACATATATTAAGTTAGTGAAAAGTTTGTACAGCTTATAACTTCTAATGGTTACCAGATTTTGCTTAATGGCGTAGCGATCAGACGATTGGTATGACGCTATGGATTTGTCTACTTCGGCCAGTTATTTAGTATGGTACGGAGATATTAATTGATATGATTGAAGTGATTTTATTTATTTAATCATTTATTATTATTTATTTATTGTACAGAAAAAACAAAAACACATTTAGTAACTAGGAAAATACAAACAAAAGTTACTGCTTATTTCTAACAGAAATTTCTTCCTGCGGCCCTAAATACATAAAACAATAATTACAATAACGGGTTTATATGCAGAACAAAACAAAAATTATGTAATATAAATAATCTCAGTACATAGAACTAAGAAAACAGACCTCAAAAGTATGTGGAATTACATCTATTTGCCAAGTTTTATTGACATACGAGTATTCTCTAGTTCGCCACTATACAGGACTTGACACAGGAGATAATAAAAATCGGTTCTCACTATTCAAAGTATATTGAGAGAGAAAAACGTCTTGAATTGGAGAAAAGCAAAACCAACCATTGCTCCTTGGGTAAAATTTAGGCGCTATTTATAAAAATGAATGTTCATGTGTGATCAGCCACCCTTAGAGGTGGATGATTTTCTACAAAATTAAATGGGACCACTAGGAGGTACCCTCTTTCCAAGAAAAAAGTATCATGAAACTCGGTTCACAAATAAATACCGGAGTTACAGCGACATACACACAAAAAAAACATACAGTCGAATTGAGAAACTCCTCCTTTTTTTGAAGTCGGTTAAAACAATATTAAAAACATTAAATTATCAAAACTATGTATAATAAATGTTTAGACTTGAATAAATGAATATCTATAAAATGGATGGAACAGTTGATAAATAGTGCTCCTTAACTCTTATTTTGTGCTATTATTACAGAAATTTGTATAACGTAATAATAAATAATATGGCAATAATAGGCAATATTACCCAGAACACCCGAAACAGTACCAATTAAGAAAAATTCGTTTCTCAAATTGAACCTACCGGGAATCGAACCAGGGGGCCTACCTAACCTTTCCAAAACCGTAAAACGGGAATCTAACCTTTCCAAAATCGTAAAACGGGAATCTAACCTTTCCAAGAACAATCTTATTTGAATGTAAGCTTAAAGTAAGCTTATTATAATATTACTCATATTCGTTCCATGACGAACCTGTCAACCAAGTAATGTGTTATTACAAAAGTGATTGAAAGAACGAATGATTTCTCAATATTGTCTATTCCTTACTAAAAATAGGAAAGATATAACGCTATGTGAACTATATAATGATGTCTCTTTGTTTTTTGATGTTCCGAATCGTTTTATCGTAGTATAAATGTTTAAGTATGTTACTTACATTTAGAGAATTTTGGCTGTTAAGAAAAGAAAAGTATAAGAAAAGTATAATAAAAATCTATTAAAATTACGTTGTTTT
>NW_020653945.1:9757026-9792054 GCF_003589595.1 Hyposmocoma kahamanoa
TCCCTGCCGTTCGATCCACACAATAGAACCGATTCAGTACGGTAAAAATTTTAATTCAAGCCGAGGTACTTAGTATGGACATAGTATCGACTTATAATCAAGTTATCGTGTTTTCACTTTATTTATTAGTCTGTTTTTTATTCGTAGACAACTCCGAACTGCGTTTCTGTTATTTATAATAAGTGATAGTTAATTCTTTAGCTAAAAACCACATCTTTGGGCAGTGTACAACAAGCCTCCATCATTAGAAATGTTTGCGTTCCTGCATTATTTGACACCATAATAAATTTGATGGGAACTAATGTTGATTAATTTGCCTATATATTACACATTTTGTTCATTTTTGGTAGTACATTGTAGTAGCAAATGGCGCAAGTTCTGTGTTTATTACGAGAATACTGTTAAGACGAGTATTCTAATGAGTAATGCAAATGGTAGCGCAATGCAGGCATTGCGTTTCACCGAGAAACGTTGCAATTTGGGCGAATTGCGAGTACAGTGACATTTATTTTTACTGCTAACTCGATTTTCAGACATTATATAATGCTTTTTAAAGAATGTTGCCAAATTACAGGACATATGACTTGTTAACTTATGTCCCAGAGTGACAGGCGCCTGTTCTGGACAGGCGGGTCGTTTAACATCAAGAGCACGACTAATTCGTACCGTAACACTTAGATATTATAAAAAAATCACTGGCCGCTTTTTTACAGAAACACCACAAATGTTTAATATTTTATATAATATGATGATCTGTTTAATACCGCGCTATCTAATCGCATATTATGATTTCTACAGATTTAATTGTTAGTCCCGCTACTAGGCGCAGGCCTCCTCTCACAATGGGAGGGTTTTGGCTGCATAAATCATTAAGTTTGCTTTACAGACATTCCACGTCCGATAAAACACAGACTAAACTGCAAAAAATATTATATTCCCAAACCATTTTTAAAATGTAATTTATATGGAAAAACAGAGACGCATTACGCATTTCTTCATTTTTTATAGAGGGCGTAATGCGTATTGAAATAGTATAACATTTAAGAGATCTGAAAATGTGCTCTATAGGCCTAAATACAAAAATTTCAATTCATTTTCTGTAAATTTTACAACGCTTTGTGAACTTAAGTCACTGTTTCACCGCAGGCGCGATATGTGTGTGTACGTTTCATCATGATGTTTTTCTTCATCGGAAAGCTCATCGTATATTTCAAATTAAATTTGGCACATAAATTCCGAAAAACACAGAGGTGCAAGACAGGATTCGAGTGCACGCCCTCTGCTTGAGAGGCAGTAAGTGAAACCATTTAGCTACCACGACTTTTACAGATTTAAATACTAGTAACTTTTATCTTACTTATTATATTTGACTCAATTGTTAACTGTAAGCGAGATCGGCAAGAGGGTGAACGGCGTTCGGAGCTTAACCTTAAGGGCACGTTCCCGTTATGTCATAACGTTTTATTTATCGTTGGACGACTGTCGCGTTTAGCCTGTTCCCATATAAGGACTATCTGTCGTGAATCATGACGACAATTTATCGGTTCACAGCAGCCGCCTTGTCGTTTGCACGACAGAAGTGTTTGAAGCTGTGATTCTGAGTCGTCACATTTTTATCGTGACGTTTTATTTTATCATCCGACGACTGTCATTCTTAGTTCTTCCCATAATCATGACAGTCTGTCATCGTAACGTCAAAAAGTCGTGAACAACAGTTAATCGTGTTGTTCTAAGTATGAACAACTTTATTTAAATATACAAGTACTGTCAATTGTACGACTGTCTGTCATCACGACATAATGGGAACGCGCCCTAAGTGTAACGAACTGAAAGACCGACCATAGCCGGTAATCAGTTACAATTTTGACAATGGTTTGCTCACATTGCTCACAGTACGCGAGGATTTTCAGACAGAAGACTGACTATATACGAGCCTGCGAACGCCGCCACATACGAACTAACGGACGCCGCCAACATCGGAACTGATATGGTCGCTCTAACCGAAATCGGCTGGGCACATGCAATAATAAATTTCATTTATTACGGTAACATGTACCCATTTAGTGTTAGTAACAGTTACACCTAAATACTAATGCTCACAAGTATGCACACAAACAACAGAGAGATTACTACTTATTTTTACGTACGTGGATCATAGAACAGTGAATCGCGTACGGACAGTCGAGCCGGTTCGCTATCATGGTACTGGAATGGGTATGATGTTATAAATAACACCGTCATCAGTGTTTTAAATCGCGTTGAAATCGATAATAATAAACATGTCATTAGTATCTAACCTGATGCATTTTATTAACATCGTTTTAATAATCCAACGTGATAGATCTTAGTTTTTCTTCTTTTGTGATATGGTTTTATTAGACATGGATAAATAAATCACCTATAGCCAATATTAGAAGTAATAAAAATCTAATATATCGATTATAAAAAAAACCGACATCAAAAGGCATTCATCCCCTAGTTTGCCACCCTTAGAGGTGGAATATTTTCTCGAAATTTAAATGGGACCACATCTGAGGTGCCTTCTTTCCAACAAAAAAGAATCATCAAAATTGGTTCACAAACGGCGTAGTTATCGCGTAACATACGTACAAAAAAAATACATACAGACGAATTGAGTACCTCCTCCTTTTTTTGAAGTCGGTTAAAAATAAATATATTTACAAATTTACCATTTTGTTTATTTTAATTATTATATACACTCATCAAAAGTGTCTAGGGATCAAGCATGTCTTTGCTAATTACTGATAATCAGCTTTTTTAATAATTTTATTTAACACTAATGGATTTATCTGGACAATTTAATTTTCAAATTCTAATTACAAAACTGACCAGAAAAATCCATCCGTGGTATTTTTTTTAATACTGAATTTACCGTAATAGGCAAAACATGCTTGATCCCTACACAGTTTCAATATGTATTTCCAAAGTTTGTTTCTCAGTTTTATATATTTGAAGATACGACTTTCTTGATCACATCTCCGGAGTCGAGCGTACATATAATATATTTCGTCTCTTTCCTTCAATAGAATTGTATTGAAGAAAAGAGACACGATATTTGTATCTATAATACGTATCTTTAGGTATTGAACAGCCTTTGGTTACTTAAAAGTCAGTTTCACCGATAATATTAAACAGTAGTCCCGGTGTAGCTTTCCAACTTCATTCCTATACCGCTTCAAATTTGATGTACTCATTCACGCGGTGCTTAACACTGGCATTTTGACTTATAACTTTTCAACACAAGGAACATATATTTCGTTATCTAGAGGTTTTCGCGACAGAGAAAATAAAAGCATTTTTCGTATATTTCCTTTTTCGAACAAACCAACGGCCCAGGCCCATTACAGATTCCATAGTCACGGCTGGCTAAGATGTGAAATTCTTTAGCCAGTTATCGGTGTCAAATATTAATGTAAACCACCATTTACGGTTACAAAAGCTATCAAATAGGGTATCAAATAGGGTAATTATATTTGAATTTTTTGGAACATTCCAATTTACGCTAAATATGTTGTTACAAAATATTTTATTTCATTTTTTATTAAATTCATTTTATTATTACTTAACAATGGAAATTAAAAATAAATAAAAATTAAGATATGTTAATTAGTACTGCAGTCTTATGTCAGCTTGAGATTTTTCATCATAGGAAATGGATTCCAAACTGGTGGTCCGGAGAAACCATCTTCCCTTTTGAAATTAGGATATTTTTTAATTTCAATGGCCTCTCGCAGCATCCTGGGGAGATAATGGACTTTTTTGCTAGGACCTGTTGTTCAGTTGGTAGACCGGTTACCCTAGAATTACATTACAGATGCAGGTTCGAGTCCTGTCAAATCAAAAGAATTTTTCGTTACGTTCGATCTTTGTATTAATAATTATAACAAACGCATGTGTTCGCAAAAAATGAATGTATAAGAAAAACATCATGTTATTCAATAAAATCTATATCATTTATCTCAACGTTATGATTTTTATTTTTTTTGTGCCCGCGTAATTTTCATACTATACAATTTAAAGGAAAATTTACGAACTCAAACGAGTCGATATTAATTTTTATTAATTTATTTAGTTGACTATAAAGCTTACAATTGATTATACAAAATAACATATATTAACATACAGTTTTTCGCACTTTGTGCGATCGTCATTTACACTATTCCTAATACAATATTCTTGGGGCACTCCACAGACATTATATCTAGATAGATGCCGTAAGTACAGCAATTTGTATGACAACCAAGCTTGCCACATTTCTTGTACCCACAATAACGTCACAAGAGCTATTTGGCGATGGAAACCTCCTTCCGCTCGCTCTAAATTGAGTGATTGAACGGAATGCGCGCAAACCACGCGTGTTCCATTCAATTAATCGATTCTAATTATAATAATTTTTGTTCAAGTATTTATTGATTACAAGTAGTCGTAATAATAATATAGTAGAAAAATACTAGGATAAAATAGTTAAGTCCTTTATTTTACTTGTTTTTAAAAAATGTTGATTACTTAAAGGAATTTAGAGTTTAGTTTTTAATCGGCTTCAAATATTGAAATTATTGTCCTTTCAATAAAATGAGCTTGTTATATAACATCTTTTTGTAATAGAAGATCTTATCGATTAACTTAAATAATGAATACCCACTCATGTCGATATATGAACTTGCGACTGCCTTAATTAATTTTACTAAATGGTTTTCTGTTGGTAATTGATCAAATTGATGAATGCCAATTGAAAATGTTACTACCGAGAAAATATGGTAAAATCTTATTAATCAGAGGCGGTTTACTTAATGACGGCCTCGTGTGAAATTTTTGTGATTTGTTTATTATTTCTTGGATTTCTAACTCTGCTACTCTGCATATTTGGATAGCATCTTAGGTGGAATAAACTAGACCACCTTCGTCCTCGAAAGCAACGAATTCATACATATGACGAACTCCAGGTTTTTGTAAAGACAGCGTATTCTTATTTCTGTGCATTATATATTTTTTTGTATTACTCGTACTACATGTCCGGCCATGTGTATAATTATTTGTTCACTATATTTTGACATTCGGGGCAACGTGCTGCAAAAATTATCGAAATTACAGATATTACTGATAATAGATACTACAATACTGAAAAAAAAACTAAACGTTATAACAAAAGAGTAATAGAATATTTTTATAATATTGCTAAGGTCATAATAATTTTCATCCCTTTGTTTTCAAAATCGATCAGAATCGAGAACAGTCTCCTAACCTAACCTAACCTAACCTAACCTAACGTATACAATGTATAACGTATGTATATGTATAACGTATCAATGAAATGTTAAATTTGGCCAAAGAAATGTACAAGCGGCCGTACCACGAAACTGAATGCATTATACAAAAGTGCGTTCGTTCGATATTCATGGCGTATTAACAAAGGATCACAAACATATCGCACCAAGTAAAAGCCGCAATGTATTACAAAACATGAGGTATACACTCGGTTGCACATTTATTTTCTCGAAATTCATACAAAACCAAAATATTTGTTTTTAAAATAAATTATGCATCTTCTGATTACAAAATCACTTGCCCGTGAAAGGAAACGTCTCTGTTTACCCACAATTATGGTGCTTTTGCAGTTTGTAATGGCACAAATATGTATTTTTCGCGTTTTCGACTGGTGTTTATCTACGATAACGGTCGCGCGCGTTCTGAAGAGTAGCAACGGCAAGTAAATGAATTTCACTTACTTTGGGCACGCGAAGTACGTACACTTGCGGCGTCTATCTAGATTATCTGTGGGGCACACGTTACGGTCAACACACAATGTATTTAGAAACATATACATTACGGATTAATGTTTAAGTATGAGGCAGCCCACCCTACGAACAATGTATTTCGGCGCATTGACAGCTGACGAGCATTGTAAAACTAAGCGTACTGGCTTTGTTTATCGATCATTCGGCACAGAAGACGATATAAATAAACCATAAAAAATCTAAATCATAGTTAGTTACTCTAAAAAACTTAAATTTAATTTAAAAAATCCGAAATCAAGACAGTGGTACTCCAAAAAGTTAAAATAAAGTCACAATTTGATGCCGCCGTGGTTGAGTGGCCCGCACAATATTCTTCATGGTGTCGCCGTCTCTGAGGTTTCAGGTGCCATCCCTTACGTGTCAATATAAAAAACTAACTTTTCTATATAGTTTCAAGTCTGGGTGTTTGTAGTACCGTCGTTGTTTCCGATTTCCATAACACAAGTGCTTTAGCTACTTACTTTGGGACCAGAGCAATGTATGTGACATTGTCTAATATTTGTTATTTATTTATTATTATTTATTTGTAAGCCAACAACTCGCAAAAAATAATTTAACAAGTCTTAAAAAGAAACTATCGTGCAGACCTGCAGACTTCCCTGACTGCAACATCAGATCAATATCACGCTAAATAAGCTCATCAAAAGGGATCAGACACATTTTTGCCAATGACTGAAAATCGGGTTTTTTAATTATATTTTTTAACATCAATAGATTCTTATTGGTCAATTTCATTTTCAAATTCAATACGTCGGTATTAAAAAAAAATTAAAAACCCTTATTTTTACTTATTGGCAAAAACGTGTTTGATCCCTAGAGACTTTTGATGTGTGTATTATTTTAAAGTCATTTTATGACATGATAATCATAGTATACGAATATTAAGTCGATCGGACAAGCGGAAGAAAAATAAACCACAACGAGTTAATGGTCATTTAACATCTGAACAGAGATGTTCATTAAATATAGTTAAAAACCATCCCAATTAAATATAAGCCTTCATATAAACAAAAACACCGCTCTGAGATCAGTCTTTCTGTTTGAAATTTACGATAGCACAAACAGATACACAGACAAAGGCTTCAAACTTTTTAACTCTTCTCATTTTTCGTTAAGGGATAAAAAATAGAAAGAAGAAAGCGTTTAATTTTAATTTTCAATCGTACAATTTGTATTCCCGGTAATCTAAAATATAATCTGAACTAATTGCCTATATTCATGACCCTCATTTTAGGATAATCATTTGTAAATATTTGCATTGTACGTTTTTAATTACCCATTCATTGGTCTCTCGCAATTTAGGCAGCTCTTTTGTTTACCCAATTAATTTTACATTAAGTACAAAATGGCGTGACCTTAGGGATTACATTTTGTTAAAAGAGTTATTATATTCGCTTTTGTAATTTTCCGAACGCTACAAATATTAGTAGTTAATATTTACATCACATAGTGAATGCTTGATATTTTAACTGGTCTTGTAGAACACAATGTTACTTTCCTTAAAATAAATAAATAAATAAACGCAGCCACTGGTTATTTGATTACTTTTGATGATTATGTGAGGTTAGGGCGCGTTCCCATTATGTCGTGATGACAGGTAGTCGCGCAGTTTAAAGTGTCGTAGTTTGTATATTTAAATGAAGTTGTTGACACATAGAACAACATGATTAACTGTTTTGACGTTACTACGACAGACTGTCGTGATCATGGGAAGAGTCACGGTAAAAATGTGACGACAGATAATCTCAGCTTCAAACGATTCTTTCGCGCAAACGACAAGGCGGCTGCCGTGAACCGACAAACTGTCATCACAATCTAGTGGGAACAGCTAGACACGACAGTCGTTTAACGATGAAATAAACGTCCACGACACAGTCACGACAGACAGTCGTTGTATGGGAACAGGCTAAACGCGACAGTCGTCTCACGATAAATGAAACATTACGACATAACGGGAACGCGCCCTAACGACTATAATTTATAGTTAAGAAATACGTGCTAAACGTATCGAATTCACAAATCGATTTATTAAAAATGATGGGTGGAGGCTGATTGGCGGGGTGGTCAAATCGGTTGGCCAATTTGAAAGAAGTTGACGACAGCCTATTTGAAAGTATTTTCCAGTAATACCTGAAGGTTTATATAACAGTAAGTTAGTTTTGGTCTTTAAAAAAAGGATTTACCTTTGAAAGTGTGTTTGACTCAATAATTATAACAATATTCGTACAATAATCGAAATCCTTTTAAGCAACTTCAAAGATAAATAGTTGCTCAAACAAGTAGTTGCCCAGACAGCTATTCCAATCAACTTTTTTTTGCTTGATACCAAGTGACGGGACGAACATGTCGCGCGACTGATGGTAAGCGTCCGCCTGTCCATAACAGTTGCAGTGCCGCTCAAAGGGCACAGTCACTGCGCCCGTCAACCTGAGGTGTAAATTGGAAAGCCCCATGGGCCTGTAATTTCACCAACTAGTCTCAAACTGGGGAATACTGTACTATGAGTACCAGAACAACGAAATTCACTCCGCGACACTGCCCAAAATGATTCTACCGGGAATCGAACCCAGCGCATCCGGCGCTCACTGTGCAAACTATTAGGCCTCTGATGTGGTACATTTTTTTCATTTTGAGGCACCTTTTCTTACAATTCCTGACTTTAATAACCAAAAACACTCGGTCCCGTGAGTTATTTCCCATATTTCTCAATATTTTCATAGTTACGGTGATAAGAATTATATAGGGGTCGTGGCCGTGTGACCGCACCAGGTGCTTACAAATTTAATTACTCAAACAAAAAGGGCCCAGTTTATGATCAGTTAGAAACAAAGTTATATTAACAACTGTATTAGATTATATGGGATGTTCATTTAAAAATTAAGTTACGAGCAAATTGGTACGAGTAACATAGTGGTCATATCGCATTCCCAATAACGGTGATAAAGTATAGTTTGGAAAATTGACAAAAAAAAATTAAAAAATCGAGACACCACACAAGGAAAAGGAAACAAAACAGAAATAAGAATAATTATAATCTCAGTACAGAGTACAAAAAAACCGGCCTCAAAAGTACGTGGAAGTACGTGTATTTGCTAAGTTTTATTGAAATATCCCCTAGTTTGCCACTATACAGGTCTTGACACTGGAGATAATAAAAATAGTTTCTCACTATGACACTACTCAAAGTATATTGAGAGAAAAACGCCTTGAATTAGAGAAATAGCAAAATCAACTATTAAAGTAATTGCTCCTAAATTAAAGTTAGGCGCTATTTATAAAAATGAATCTTCATGCGTGAACAGCCACCCTTCGAGGTGGATAATTTTCTTCAAAATAAAATGGGACCACTATGGAAGTACCCCCTTTCCAAAAAAAAAGAATCATGAAAATCGGTTCACAAATACCGGAGTTATCGCGTAACATACATACAAAAAAGTACAGTCGAATTGAGAACCTCCTCCTTTTTTGAAGTCGGTTAAAAAATAAAAACATAATCAAATACCACAGAAATAAATCTAGATGGAGCCGTGACGTTGCACTTTTATAAAGGGACAGGCGTGTCATCTTTTTGACAAACTTCGCCCATACGTGATCTTGAGAATGCATTATTAGTGAAGGAACATAAATAAATATTTTATTGAAATCTATCGATCTAATAAGTTATCACACATAATAAGAAAATAAAACTCAATATGATAGAAACATTACATTTTTATAGGTAAGTAGTTTAAAATTAACGTTAGGTAAATATACACATACAAATAGTTAATAATGGTTCAAGTGCACTGTAGCAAAAATCGATGCGTAGGTACTGAGGGAGAATCTTGATGATATGTCAAGATTGTGCCACGCGTGGCTCAACCACATTGCCGATCTAACTAAATTTATTTCAGTGTCAAATAAATTCACACTTAAGACACCAAATAAGTAATTACAAAACAAAATCACAAACAGCACAAAAACTAAATTAAACCATAGATTATTTATGTAAACATAAACAAGGACATTAAGTTTGTACATATTTTAAGCCGCGGCAACAAAAGGGTCTAGTGAGTCAATATTCGTCGGAAAACACAATGCGTTCCCAGTACTGATTTTCAGTGAGGACTAAGTGATTTTACAAAAAAAAAGCAATACATTTTACATTAGTTCCATCGGTGCAATAATGAAAGGTTCGCTGACTTTTATATTTGTTTGCGACAAATAAAATAAGTTAAGGCAACGGAACCGGAATAATGATCGCCGAGGAATTTATTCTACCACTGAATTACAATTACTATTTGTCTACCCACCCTCTATATGTACGAAAGTTTCGTACTCACACGCAGCTGCTTTGTTCTTTTAATTGGGGATTTGTCACGAACACACGTCGCCGAAACTTTGAACAAACAAAGCCTTTTTCCTTTGTTTTAGTGTGAAGTTCTTTTAATAGGTACCTAACCCAATAGCATTTACTAGGGAAGTGTACATACGGAGAATTACTTGAAGATTTTGTTCATATGTATAATAATGGTAAATATTTTCATTATCTATATGTACATTTTTAATATATCTCGGCAATATCTAGATTTCCGATCTTCCATGTCTAACAAGTATTAGATTTATAATCTGCAATAATTCGAATTCAGAACCACGTCCTTCATTGATGTTTTAATTTCCATATGAGCTATATAGAGCTGTAAAACTATTTCACTTTCTGTACTAAAATTTATTCCTTAATAATAGTAGATTGATCATTAATTAGCTACTAAAATCGTCTAACACTGTTTGACAAACTTATTTTCGAAATATTGAATAACAAAGTGATGGAAGCGGAGTGGAAGTGCTGAATACTTTTGTGCATAGTTTCCGACAGACTTAACGTGTTTTACGTTCCTTCTCCACGGTCTCGTATAATGTGAGCAATTTCCCGCGACTAGCAAATACCCTCTTACATACTATCCTCATATTTCCCCTGATTTGGGAAACTTTCGGGGTTCCATGTTCGTTCCTCCGCAATCTTCGCGTTCGTGAAATATTTTTAAACTCTTGAATGTTTCTGAAGTGGTGTTGGATAGCTCGACGTAAAAGCATATGGTGTAGTTTCGTTGTTATCCTTTAGTTCCTTTGGTTAAGTATTTGATTGTATACTTACATAAATGTTTCATAAATAATAATAACGCACACACTCATAGCGAAATAAATAAATGTAGGCCATACAAATATTATTCCCGGCCCGGGAATCGAACCCGGGACCTCTGCCTGACAGACCAGCAAAGTACCTAACCATTCGGCCACGAAGTATGTAACAGTTTAATAAGTACAATTAAACAAGTTTAGAATAGTTATTTATAGAATATGATAATGTAGTAGTACTACCATGATTATCATATAAATAATTATATAATTATAGATCAAACACAACGAAAAATTACTTCGATCTAACATGACTCGAAACTGCTTCTGTGCCATACCATAGCACCCGCTCTACCAACTGAACTACAGATCAAGTGAACAGACCTTACGCATTTATTGTCTAAGTATGCATTTGTTACAGATCTCAGTAATAAATGCATATTTTCAGTTGGTTTTAACGTATTTTTTTAACTACAATTAATAATAGCTCCTCGTGAAAGAGTTCGTCGAGGGAAGTACTACCACCTTACCTATTTCTGCCGCCAAGCAGTAATATGAACATTACTGTGTTTCGGTTTCGAAAGGTAAGGATGCTGGTGAAATTTCAGGCACATAGGACGTGTCAACTTATGTCTCAGGGTGACGGGCGCAGTGACAGTGCTCACAAGATCTTCGCGATCTAAAGCTCTGAGAGTCACTGCAACTATAATAATAAAAATAACGCACACACTCAACATAGCCCCGCACTAGGGACACCCTGTGTCGCGGGTGCCATGGGCACACACACATAAACAACCATAAATCACACCACGGCCATACAAATATTTATCTTGGCCCGAGTATTGAACCTGGGACCTCTGTTATGGATAGGCGTGTTGCTTACCACCAGACACATGACTTGGTATTATAAAAAAAGCTCTTAGAAACACATAGTGTCCCTAATAAATTTTTGTACTGTAGCACCCAAGAACGACACGATGTGTCTAACTCGCAGTAAAAAAAATGTGGATACAAAAATCGAACAAACATAAAAAAGTCCTTCAATACGGTTGTACTCGAATTAGCGACATTGTCGCCTAAATCGGGGCTATCGTTCTTCCAACAGAGCTACAGAACGAAATTACAGGCACATGAGACTTGCCAACTTGTGTCTCTGCGGCAGTGCCCTTAAGATCTTTGCGATTTAAAAAATACCAAAATCGTTAGAGACACCCTATCTCTATGTTATGTTATGTATCTATATATGTATAGCAAGCGATTCTAGGCTCTGAAGCTATATCTAATATTCTTTGGCCTTTAGAATAACCATTTAATCTTATCACACGGGTCGTAGGAACAGAACGCCATCACAAAATACACCTTTACATTACGCATACATGAATGCTTCAACAAACATAATCTGTGAAAATTATGTGAGAGCACGTTATTGGACGGAATATTTAAGGGCAAACCACGTGCACGGTTTCCGTTATGGTAATGTTATAGCCGGAGCAAGAATTAATGTGAATTACGGTGGATAGATCGAAGACACTTGACAAGGGTCAGGGTAAAGGTGTACTCTATCTCAAACACTCGTCTAAACCAATGCTAGTTCCCTTTGTGAACCTTAGATTCACTTTGATATCACATTCCTCGGTAAATTTTGATTGAATTCGTGACTTTCACAGGCTGAGATGATTAAAATGTGTTTGAATAAATTATCTTTCATATAGTAGTCAATGTAGTCATAAATCTTGAGAAAATTTAATATCTGCTTGAATGCGGAAAAACGCGGAAGAGCGTCATTACGCTGTGGCCGTATAATGTGCATTGCCATCTTTTAATCTCTTCAATAACTCCAGGAGTGTTAGAAGCGCTCACTTTTTAAATTATACTTCTAGTATAAACCTGAAAATTTAATTAAGCTCCAAGATTGGCCATTTAGATAATGGAAGGCACCATCAACTGGTCCGCCTCCGCCGAGATTATATAAAATTATTATAAAACCCTTTCTGTGGTGACAATTACTTTAAAGCTGGCGAATAAAGACCATTTAATATCCAAGGAGATTGTAAAGATTTTGAAATATCTACATAATTTATTGTAATTTGTTCAAGGGGAAATTTTGGCAGGTACCATCTTGAAATATTCGACTTAGTACAGCGAGTGGTTTAAGTTTTAAATAAAGAGTATTTAATTGGAAACGTCAATGAATTGAATAAAATTAATAACTATTTATTTAAGTCTGTAGTTTCTGTACGTTTCATAGTAAAACCTGGATATAATGACATGACACAAATAATTTATAAATAAAAAAACCCGAAGTAGTTTTTATTGATTTGTAGAATCACTCACTGCTCAATATATCGTTTAAAATAAACAACTCAGACTGTACATTACAGTTAGTACAGAATGTACATACACATTAAAAGTTTCTAAGGCAAAGGATCTGTAGTCTTTTGTTTTTTTTTCGTGAAACCAAGTCACGGTACATTATATACAAGGTGCAATACCACTCAATGCTTTTTAACACACAAATCTGAGGGGCACTGCCACTGCGCCCGTCACCCTGAGACAAAGTCTCATGTGCCTATAATTTCACTAGTACCCTTCATAACCGGAATGCAGTAATGCTCACATTACTGCTTGACGGCAATAATAGGTAAGGCAGTACTTCCCTGGACAAAATCTTTCATTGAATTCAAAATAAATAATAACCTGAAAACTTTGGTGAAGTCTGTTAATGACCTGTCAAAAACACCTCCAAAATAAAATTTACGTTTAACAACATCATCAACCCACCTTTAAGGTTTTCCATAGTCGTAAACCTTTTTCGCCATGCAAGATTCAGTCATAATTTTCTCCTTTATCTTTACCGAGATGTATTGCTACTAAAAATTCACAAATATATGTATATGCATATATGCATCTTCATTTAATGTCATACACCCAATAGGCATTCACCGCCCAAATACATCACAATAATATTTCTTTTATTTCTCTCACAAAGAATAGGTAGGTACAAACTGAAAGAATAGAATTTAAGTATTCAAATTTATAAGAGACGAGCCAAAATTTGAATACCCCTCTATCTTAGGTCTACGGTTTATTAACTCTACGTGATGTTAGTTAGATTAAATTAGATTATTTTACTTCTTAACAGTAATATTACAGTACTAGCCCTGTACCCCACCTACGGTGGGGTCGGGCTCGGCCTGCGGCGCGAGGTCGGGTTCAGTTTACGGGGTGTGCTCAAGCTCCTCGATGGCACAGCAGTTTTGGGCCCGATTTGGGCCAATTTAAGAAACGAACATTAAAGTTCTAAGTTGGTTTTGGTTTGAGTATTCTGGGTTATTGTTGTTTCGATATTCATAGTAAAGGAAATTCGGCAGCAGTTTGGCATTTTTTCCCCTAAATATTTATCTTTGGCATAGCTTTCAAGAAAATGGAATTTAACAGGGAGACGATCGAGATACAACAACGCTATAATAAGTATCTCATTTCCACTACATCGGGAAGTATGCTTTACATTTTTACAATTGTGAGATCTTATACTCGTAATCTATTACGCCTCCGTATATTATCTCCATCGCGATAGCGTGCACACGCTTCGGGCTTCGTACGGCCTCAGCACTTGTCACTTTGTTTTAAGAAATTGAAATAACTCTTTAATGGCGGCCATACTTAACAATTGAAAAAATATGTTTTTTTACCACTAATTTTGATCAAACAATCTTAGAAATATTTTCGTGCCAATTTTCAGTCCAAGCAAAGCAAGTTTTTTCAACAGCCATTTACATAAAAAATTTCGGTTATATCGAAAAATGGGGGAAACAAAATTTTTACCCGAAATTATGATTGAAGCCATGTCATTTTCAGTTCAATTAGTAAAAAATATCTACCACCAAAAAAGTTTGTATGGCAGCCATATTGAAAAATGGCGAAAAATAAATTTTGACCGCTAATTATTATTAAACACTGCTACAGACCCCGACATGTCCATTTTCAATCGAATTAGAGCAAATTATTATCTGCCGCTAAAAAAGTTTGTACAAAAAAAGGCAAAAAATAAATTTTGACCGCAAATTATAATCAAAAACTTATAGAGAGAAAAACTTATAACCACATACCGATTTTCATTTGAATTAGAGCTAATTTTTATAAACGCTTTTTGGCATACAATGGCAAAAAACCAATTTTGATCACAAATTATTATCAAGCACTCCTACAGTCCCCATATGCCAATTTTCAAAGGGATCTGAGCAATTTTTTTTCTGCTGAACGAACGAACGCTAATTTGGCGAATAAATAAAAAAAAAATGGCGAAAAACTAATTTAGAGCACAAATTATTACCTATATATTATTATATAGGTAATATAATATATTATATTATACTTCTAGAGCCAATTTTCATTTCATTCACATGCCAATTTTCAGCCGATTCAGAGCAAATCTCTTTTGGCAGCTATTTTTAATAAAAAAAACACTTATATTGCAGCCATATTAAAAAATAGCGAAAATAAACTTTTGACCCCAAATTATGATTAAGAACTTCTAAAGACCCTTGCATGCCAATTTTCAGCCGGATCGAAGCAAGTTTTTCTTCGGTTGCCATTTTTAAATCGCCATCTTGAATTTTTTTTAATCCAGGCAATTGACCAGTGTTACCCTCTATGATATTCCTGCGAGCACCTCCTGCCTATCTCTAATAGTTTCCGTGATAGGGGGCTTTGAAATTTGTATGGCGGCCATGTTATTTATTTGAATTTCGAACATTTTTTTCTTCCCGCGGAAATTGGCCAGGGTGTTTGCTCATAAAAATGCACAAATACTCCCTCCGTATATTACAGTTTTTGCAGGCCGTTGATCACTCTTTCATGTTTTCCATATTCAGGTCCTCTCATATTTGATTCTTTGCTTTGGAGCCTATCCGCGTACAACGGTATAAATATCTTTTTTCACCATATCGGGAAGTATGAAATAGGAATAGAAATAGAAAATCATTTATTCCTTGCAAAACAACACAGTACACATGCGTTTAATAATAATAACATAAAGACTTACACAATAGACCTATAAGAAATTTACAGTCACGAATTATATAATTTACAAATAATAGGGAAGAAAGCGTGTGTGCTGTGCTGCTAAGGAAACCGTAATCCACTCAGCTTGTTGTCGTCTCACTGGGAGTGCTACGACGCAGAACACACTTATGCGTTCTATTTCTATCAGTGAGTAAGAACTTGT
This sequence comes from Hyposmocoma kahamanoa, assembly GCF_003589595.1. Classification (NCBI taxonomy): domain Eukaryota; kingdom Metazoa; phylum Arthropoda; class Insecta; order Lepidoptera; family Cosmopterigidae; genus Hyposmocoma; species Hyposmocoma kahamanoa. Next base: position 9,773,185 of record NW_020653945.1, read on the forward strand.
AGCTTTATGTATATAAAAACAATTTGGTATATTTATAATAAAACAAATGTGTGTGTGTGTGTATCTCTCTCTCTCTCTCTCTCTCTCTGTGTGTGTGTGTGTGTGTGTGTGTGTGTGTGTGTGTGTGTGTGTGTGTGTGTGTGTGTGTGCGCGTATGCGCGCGCGTGTTTGTGCTTGCGTCTGTGCGTGAGTGCGTGCGTACTTGTGTGTATTAAGAAAGGTTTATTCATACAGATTAATTTATATGGCCTAAATTCACACCCGCGACACAGAGTTTTCCTAGTGTGGGGCTATGTTGAGTGTGTGCGTTATTATACGTACGGCAATCATAAATATGTACAAGTGATTCCGAAAATACCATTACGCCTACGAATTACAATCACTAGATTCCATACTTTACGCTGCCTTTGTAGGTATGTACTGCTACAGTCTTATACACTACGTCCGAAGCATTGTATCAGGCAGTGTACTTTGGCCTAGTGTGACTCCAGTCTTATATGGGGAGAAAAATCGGTGATATTTGGGAATCGCTGGTTTCATGACCAAAGAAAACTAGAAATACACGAACATCCACATTTCTCGTCTGTATAATGTTAACTATTTAACAAACAGCTCTAAAAGTGAAACATATAATTAATTTAAAATTTAATGCCCACAGAAGCTTGCAATAGTTGAAGGCAACAACAGACTAAAGTTCCGGCAACGGAGTAAAGCTACATTAGTTAAGAGGTGGTCTTAGCACAGTAAGTGGTTTCAGTTTGTTCATGTTGAAAGCAGCCCTAACCCTTAAACCTTAAGGGTAAATTATTGAAGCACATTGTAGTAAATTTATAGATTGTAAATCAAATTTCCTTTGAGGCACCTTTGCTTTGTAGCCAATACTTTTGATAAAATAGTTACTTTGAAAATATTTTGTGGCACCGAAATGGCGGCAACGCCGTAAAATAATGTTAAATTCTTTTAATACGTGTGGTAGTGTGTATTTAGAATGTATTTGACGTTAGTGATACTTTTGAGTAATTTTCAAGTTAGTTTTCTCCATCTAATTTCGGTGGCAAGTTTAATTATTTAAATATTTTACAATATTATCATTATGTGTATTCTGAATGTAGTATCGTAAAATATTATTCACGATAATATACTTGAATAATTAGCCTACTATTAGTCTACTCCACTAGTCTCTACCAGCTGTCCCCCCTGGTGGGTCAAGTGGATTTTTTCCACTCTTCCCTACCACACCGTCAGTGGTTGAGATAAATGGAATTTCATTTTCACTTATCCTTACTCAACTTTTCTATTAAGAAGTACAGTCGAGAATAAAACTATGGCAATTAAAAGTACAACCATTTAAATAATACAAATTTTTATCGAAATTAGTGAGAGAAAATTAACATGTAAATTAACCCTTTTAGTTTTAGTTGGACCATATATACCAAATAAAACAGCAACACAAAGTTGTTTTGCCACAAAGGCCTACAAGGCAAAGGCAAATTTGGCCACAACTTTGCCTTCATCTGCGTACCTAAAGCTGCCGGGTCAGGTCAGCGGAGCAGGAAATGGATTGAAAACAGAGATCTCTGTGAAATTCTAGCATAAATTAATAGCACGCTGATCTGATCGAATGTGTACCCTTGTAGGATCAATTGTTTGTATCAGTTACTCTAGAAATCTCAAACCCTGTTGCAACGTCCGGCATGGAAGTTTGAAAATAAAATTTGCAAGCCCGGACTCAGTCCCAAAGATCTTCAACATCTTCGAAACTTAAGATCATGAACATGTATGATATCTGATACGGCAACAAGGTTTCACTTCACATTATGTACTACCCAAGAAGGTCTCTTGTAAATTGACCTACTTACGTGAAATTCATATTGGCGGTATGTAAGGTGATCTGTTTCGTTACAGTATGATAGGAGGTGACTGTTGCACACACTCCAAAGTCAAGGCGACTCCGGACGATATTCTGTTTGAAATGTAATGGCAGATTTATTCCAATAGACTAGAATAGATAATAAATATAACTTGGATTGAAGCTCCATAGAGTCTCAAGCGAAGGCTTAGTAAGTGAAGACTGAAGCTTGGTTAAAACCTGTCTTCAGCTGGCGGATAACTCTATTAGAAACTTTGAGCGTTTAAGCTTTAAGTGCGAACTAGGTACGCGGACTATTATAAGGCGTCGGCAAAATCACAGTCAGCGTAAGCTATGAAACTACTTTGTTGACATTTGAAACCTCCGCGCATAGTTAATACTCTAATTTCTGATATATTATCCTCTTGCATAGCAGAGCAGTTGGCCAGGAAAACTGCGATTTCAAGAAACCACCCATCTCATTCCCAGGCAGCCGACCTGTATCGCCAAATCGGTCGTTTGACACATTCACCAAACATTGTTTGAAGCCACTTAAAGATCACATGACATAATACCTATCAAAGTGTACACTTGTCATATGATCAGTTGTCAATTGAGAATCAGCTAAGAAAGATGATCTTGCTTCGGAATTCCCATGCCACATCTAATGAGTTGAGAGAAATGTAGCGTCAGTGCAAGTTTGGCTGACAACATTTCAAATACAATCGGTAGACCTATTATTAAAAAGATGTAGCGCTTGAGTTGGCATATTAACGTGCCAAAGCAAAGCGCAATGACGCCCTGAGTCTGCAGCTACGTGCTACACCACCACCTCGTATCTACGTATGTGAACGACTGTAATTGTCTCAGCTTGGGGCCGCTTATATAGAATGTTGACAGCGTTGCAGTGCAACAACGTTGCATCTCCACGACAATAATATTCAAGCCCTGCCTGCACATAACGACGAAAGCAAGAAGTCTGTAAGCAGTCACTGTGTCGTTTTTATGCTGCGTTTTTTAATTTATTTAATTATTTTGTTTAAGTCTATGTGCTACAGTAACTATCCTGACCTTATTGCTTCGGCAATCACAACCAACCATATCAAAAACCTAATTTTAAATTCAACATATTATGGTATGTAATATAGCATGGAAGACGGGAAATGGGGGATAATGTTAAGAGCTATCCCGATATTTGTGAGGTATAACAAATAATTGAGAACATGTAAGCATAAAAAGCGTAAAAGATTATCGGACGAATACGCATGAGAAATACGGCTTAGTATAGAATACCCTGATTCGTAATTTTTTCAATCTATGTTTTTGTTAATATTTTAGGTCTAGATTTGGGTTTTTTTTTCACACATTTATAGCCCTGCCGTAGGGTGCTATTTAGACAACCATAAAATTACACCCAAACTCATAGAAAAATAAATCTAGGCCGTACAAATATATCTCCCGGCCCGGGAGGTACTCTGCGTGGCAGACCAACATGGTTCGGCCACGAAGGCAGTTGGGTGTGTATTGTTTTCTTGTATCAAAGTATATGCAATGTAAACAACACCAGTGATGTGTATTTTGTTGAACATAATTTGTAATTATTTGCACTGGGACACCTGTAAACATAACTTTGTAATCTTACCCTTAAACGAAAACCCACTTATCTTTCCAATGAATTTTAAATATAGGTTAAGCCGACTTACGTAGCGGCTATAAAATTCTATTATGGGCGTGTCAGATATGCTCTTGACCAGCTATGTAATAACGCTACGTTATTTACTACGCTACGTCAAAGGTGTGCACGCTTACACTTATAAGTATTTTTTTTTCTAAATTTACCGACGACCTTAGACCTTCAATAGATTCTCATTGAATAAGTGTCTGAAAACCGTTATCACTTCACGCCACTTTAGTGTATGGAGCTTCCAAGAATGAATTTTAGATGATGATAGAATAATCCATGCCCTCTGATGCTCTACCTATGTATATACATATAGTTCGCGAAATGTTCTTTGGGCCGATTCGACTTATTGACATATCTTTGAAGAAGGATAGAAAAACAAGAATCAGTCGGTTCAGTGAAGAACATGCCACCTGTAAACTTAATAATTAAGTTTACAAAGTTAGATTACACTGATTTTAATGAATACCATGTTATATTACTACTTTTATTTCATATTACATTTTAGTAGCCCTAAAGCTCCTTGTGAAAGATTTCGTCCAGAGTAGTACTGCCGCCAAGCAGTAATGTCAACATTACTGTGTTCCGGTTTTGAAGGACAAGGGTGCTGGTGAAATTACAGGCACATGGGACTTGTCAGCTTATGTCTCAGGGTGACGGGCGCAGTGGTAGTGCCCCTCAGATCTTTGCAATTTAAAGCTCTGAGTGGCAATGTAACTGTTATAGACAGTCGTGTAGCTTATCATCAGGCGTACGACTTGTTCGTCGCGTCACTTGATGTTATATAAAAAAGAAATATTAATTTATTTTTTAACCGACTTCAAAAAAAGAAGAAGGTTATCATTTCGTGTGTTATTTTTTTGTATGTATGTTACGCGATAACTCAGACATTTGTGAACCGATTTTGATGATACTTTTTTTGTTGGAAAGAGGAAACCTCATTATTGGTCCCATTTAAATTTGATGAAAATTTTCTACCTCTAAGAGTGGCAAACTAAGGGATGAATCCGTTTTCCGGCGCATTTTCCGGTAACCGATTTCAATAAAACTTGGCAAATAGATGTAATTCTACGTACTTTTGACGTATTTTTTTTTATAAAAAGTTATTGTGTAACTACTCCACTAGTCTGTTATAATTATTAATACAAAGATCAAACACAAAGCAAAATTTCTACGATCTGATGGGACTCAAACCTGCGTCTATAATGCCAATCTAGGGCAACAGCTCTACCAATTGAGTTACAGATCGAGTCAACAGACTTCGTGAATTGTCTATGTATTTGTTACAGATCTTTGTTTCTGGTTTAAATAGATTTTTTTACTGCTCCCATGGCCGAACGTACGTAGTTTTGAATTAAAATTATTATAGATGATAAATCTAAAATATGTGTGTGCGGTATTATTATTATTATTGTTATGTACATTAATTGATAGGTCTTAATACTTTTCGATGCGCTGTGGCAGATATTTTTTTCATACATTAATGCAAACGTTTATAAACGTTTCTTCTACAGGCTACGAAATTAGTATAACAAATAATGATACTAACGTCAATTAACGTTGACTCCCGTAGTAGTCTTCCATGGTGGTGTCACAGACGGTGGTCGCTAGTGGGATCGCGGTAGCGTACAGTTGCATTTTCGCGTTCCCACCGAAAAGCGACGAGGCGAAACACCGTCAGGTTATTGTCGGTACGAGTCCGACATTACCCTTCGTCTCCCAGGGCGGAGGGTATCCATATAGACTTCCTGACGCAAAGAAAAAGGTTAGATAGTCTCCACTTTTGTGACTCAATATAATGCAAAAGAAACAATAAAAATACTAACTAAATCAATTAAAATTCCCCCCCCCCCCCTTCCAACTCTAAAATTTATGTCCTAAGGTTGCCTGAAAGAAATTGCTACTTAATAAGGCCGTCCGTTGTACATTGGCTTACTCTGTGATACTTACATTACCGTTATATGTTGTCATTGTAATTTTAATGTGCAATAAAGAATATTTCATTCATTCATTAATTCAAAATTTTTCAATTTTTCCAGATCGTCATTCAAAAACTCGACGAGTGAGTGATTAACTTTGATGACAGTATATTTTTAAGAAGGCGGCGCAAGAGACTTATCTCTTGTTTCATCTTTTATTGTGTTAGGGATTTTTTTTACAGATTTGACTTTATAGTGTGGACTGTTTTTGAATATTTGTATTTTAATGTGCAGAGTCTGTAGCTGTGTATTGCACTATAGCAATATTTCAATTCGTTAAAGTTATTTCTAATATATACTGATTCAATAATATACATGGAGGGAAACAATAAGATTTTTTTCTGTTATAAGTTACGGTTTACAGTCAATACTTATGTTTGCCAGAACCTGGCCGGCTGACGGAGCGGTAGACAAGGACCGACAGAAGGCAGGTTTGTCTTTTGTTAGTTGCTTTTGTCTTCACGTCAACGACCAGGAATAGGTTAAATAAAGAAAACCGGGTTGGATCATCGTTTTCCTTTTCAAGAGTACGCAATGATAATGAATGTCATTTTCGTACAATACAAACTTTTACTATCACTATCAACCTAGTTATACGTCCCACAGCTTGCATTGCATTTTTTTTTTTGCATTGCATTGGCATGGGTCTTCTCTCAGGCGAGGGCTTAAGCTAAGCTCACCATACTGGCCCAACCTCTTTTCATTTAACATTTATTTTGTTGAATATCATGATATTTTGATTACCATGTTCATTTTTTTTTTTGTGAAAATACTCAACTAGTTTTTTTAATATAATACCCACTATTCAGTAGTGCTGCTATTTACGCTACCAATTTTCAGGTTAGTTATTTCTACCTAATTTGGATGATAATATTTATTATTCAAGTATTCGAGTACATCATGGTGAAATTTTAAATAATTTTTCATGATAATACTACACTCGATATTATGTAATATAATAATTCGGGATATAATATTCTAAAATATTTAAATAATAAAAATTGCAAGCTCAATTAGGTAGAGAAAATTACCCAGATATTTAAGCGCTATTTCATTGTATCCAAAATCGAGTATACATGTGTAATATTTTATTGAATATACCTAATTATGATATGGTTACTACCATAATATTCATATGTTTTTTTTATAATTATATTCAACTAGTTTTTTAAATTATTATTGATATAAAGATCGAACAAATGTAAAGCAAATTTCTTTCGAGCTGACTGGACTCGAACCAACATCTGCTGCCTAACCATAGCTTCTTTTCATATACTTTCAAACTTCAATTTCATTTTTTTCATTTCATTACAGTAACAAAAAGTTAAATTAACAGCTGTTTTATAAATACAATGCTGCGAAAGTTCAGGTACCAACTACGTAATAAATTAGCTAAATTAGCAGCTTAACTAGAGCGTCGCTGTTCGCCAAACCGATTATTTAGTAGTGCTGCTATTAACGCTACAGTTATTTAAACGCTATTTATGTGACACGACGTTTAACTCTTAACAAATGGAACTGGTTGACAAATTTATCTGTTTAATGGAGAATATACGCTAAGTATCGCTAATTCAGTCGACTTTGGTTTATCTATACGTGTTTGTTTACGTACATACCTTATAGCAATTACGAAGGTATGAAATTTATTTTTTCAAAATGCCACTTCGGCAGTTAAATAGCAGTAGAGCTCCTTGTGGAAGAGTGCATCCAGCGAAGAGCCTTACCTATTTCTGCCGCCAAGCAGTACTACGAGCGGTACTGAGTTTCGATTCTGAATGGTAAGGGTGCTGGTGAAATTAAGCACATGGGACTTGTCAATTTATTTCTCAGGTGATGGGCGCTGTGACAATGCCCGTCAGATCTTTTTATATTCTTTTTGTATGTTTGGCACTTGGCTTAGCAAAGAAATGTTATCGTACACTCTGTTCGCTCTGTTTAGTCACTTTTCAAGTAAAAAAATTTGGATTGAAAGAGTAGCCAATCAATGCATGAATTTCTCGCAAGTGGCAAGTGCACATTGTCTTGTATGTGTATCTACAAATGACGTCACGCGTTCTAAGTAAATTAGTAAGTAATTAAGTCAATAACTAGTGCCGTTTGCGCTTTAATTGATTTTTACTTACATGAAACATAGTTTTAGGATTTGAAAGCTTTATTTAAAGAAAAATATTTTGTTCTTGGTAGCATATATCCATTACGGTTAATTTTAAATATTTTCTGAAAGTGGTCCGATACCTTATTCAAAACATGTGCTAGTAGTAAAAAACTCCGTCGGTACTACATCTTCCAATAAATTTATAGCCCATATCTTAAACTGTTATCTGCTAATGACCCCAGGGTAATTCTCGAGGCCACGTGTTACGCAAATCGAGTTGGCGCTATTCATCATCCGCTGTGACCTGAAGTCTGATTGTGTCCCTTAGGTAATACGAGGCCGAAATTATGAGCGTAAGTTACAGTGTGAAGTTTTATTGGCAGAATTAATAAGCGTTTTGTGTTCATCTTATCTACATACATGATCTTTATTTAGGGAGTCACTTCATTACGAGATTGTTGCGAATGGACCTTGTCTAATTGTACTACTAATAATATTAAATATATTAAATCTTCAGTGGATGGTATTTTGATGTAAACAATTTCCGCTCGTTTTTGATAAAAGAAAGCGAATTTTCGGTTGGTGGCGGAACAGTCGTCGGCACCTTCCGACGCCGAATGTCTATCCAATTCCCAAAATTTCTATGCGGCTGGATGGACCGGAGGATATCCAGCTTATTCCCTACTAGTTCTCCGGTCCAGTAACGGAGACGTCAGTCGCAGGAATAGACGCCCCAGCCACTCACTAATGGGACAGACAAACGTGGCCTTCTCTACAGCTACCACTAACCCCGCCATCGAAATCCATACCCAGAGTCCAGCTCCACCAGAAATGTCCGACATCAATGGAGGGGGGCTCCGCAGAATGTTGGTCTTACCGGGGTGCCCGTAGTTCCAGTTTTCGTTTAGTCAGCCCCGTTCCTTTCTACATAAGTTTTAATTATGGTGACCTACCGACCCTTAGGGTGTACGAGAAGGGCATGTACAGGAACCTTCTCGGTCAGGTCCTGACTCCAGATAAGCTCGTTTGTACAGAGTTTATCCGGTACTCAAAAGGCTAGTTAGTGTCTTGGATGAGTTGCCCCGGGTGCACGTACAGCATCCTCTCTATTTTTCATATAGGCACCGGGGCTGTTGCCACGCTCACTTCCTGTTGCGCATTGTGCAACTAACGGATGCCACCGCTAAGCCGTTGACTCTAAAGTCCGCTACCAAATCTCTTCTTTGGTGGAAAAGCTGTAGGCACGCTCACCTCCCAACGTCGAAGCGCCTCTCCAGTTCCCAGAAACCTACGTTGCAGGAGAGGTCGGAGGATATCTAGCTATTTTCGTTTGGTCATTTGAAGTGAGGATCTGCAAAAAGTACTGGCAGGCAATGGATGCGACAAATTGAGGATCAGACATAGCGGCACACATTGGAGAAGGCCCATGGCCAGTAGTGGACTACAACGTGAAAATGATAATATTGCTGGTTGGTAAATGCAACTTTTAAACAATATGTTTTTACTTGATACATCTGACTCGTCTGTGAGGTAAATAAAAAAAAACAGTCAAGCGTTGAAAAGGTCCTGTATTGCTTTAATGAAACAAATAAATTCTTGCAAAGGTCACAGCGGACCTGTGATCAGAAGTGAAAAATATGTCTCTGCTGACTCATTTCGGGAAATCATACATGTTTGTTTCAATTTGCGTGCCCTTGTGTAAGGCTATTCTAGCTACTAGAGGGTAGGTATCGAGCAATAAATATGTTCCCACGTTCGTTTTAATTATAACGTACCAAGTAGGTTCATACTACACACTAAAATTTGTGTCATTTGTACTGTTTGGTGTCCAATAAAGTTTAAATAAATAAATAAATAAAATGTTATTTTAACGTTAGGTATTGAATCGCACGATGTTTCACTACCATGATATACAATTATTTTTAGACAATAAGTGAAAATATAGGTAAATGTCCCAGTTGTTGACACTGTCCCAATGTATGACACTATTGCATTTTTTCTCAAAAAATAAGAAAACAAATATTGATGTTACTCCAAAACCGTGTTAAATATACTAGCAACGACATCTATGAATTTAATTTAAAAGCTTTCATCGATTCATTCGATAATTTTTGAATATGGCGAAATTTTTTGCGAGCAGGTGGTCGGAGTGTAACGGGTGTCGCCCTTGTTATAGAAGTCGTTAAGACTTTGAGTAGTTTAAGTGAATTTATCAGACAGAATATTATTAATTACCGGTAAGTACACATAAGGTACAATAAGAAACTAAAACTAGGATTAAATTATGTGCAAAAAATTGGGTCCCCACGGCAAGGTGCCCAAGATGCGTTAGGCAAGGTAGCTGCTGGCCGGCCCTTGGATTTCCCGGACAGTATTTTAACCGACTTATTAAAAGGAGGAGGTTCTCAATTCGACTGTATGTTTTGTTTGCATGTATGTTACGCGATAAGTAACTCCGGTAATTGTGAACCGATTTTCATGATTCTTTTTTTGTTGGAAAGAGAGTACCTCCATAGTGGTACCTTTTTATTTTGAAGAAAATCATGTACCTTTAAGGGCGGCTGTTTACGCTTGAAGACTCGTTTTTATAAATAGCGCTAAAATTTTAATATAAGGAGCAATTATTTTAATGGTTAATTTTGCTATTCTCCAATTCAAGGCGTTTTTCTCTCTCAATATACTTTGAGTAGTGAGAACCGATTTTTATTATCTCCTGTGGTCAAGTCCCGTACAGTGGCGAACTACCGGATATTTCAATAAAACTTGGGGTTTGCGCACTTTCCGGTAACCTATTTCAATAAAACTTGGTAATTATATGTAATTCCGCGTATTTTTGAGATCGGTTTTTTATTTGTGAAATTACTCCACTATTTTGTTATAATTAACAAAGATCGAACACTAAGAAAAATTGCTTCGATCAGGCTAGATTTCAGGAACCAGCACCTTCAGTACACCGTGCCTGATGCTCTCCCAACTGAGTTACGGGACGAACCAGCAGAACTTACTTTTCTATGTGCAGATCTCTGTTTTTTAACGACTTTTTACCGTAGCGAAATCTGTAGTCTTTCATAGATTTCTCACAGATGGCTTGATAGATTGTATTTTTTTTTGTGTGTATGTTACACGAGCACTCCGACATTTGTTCACCCATCACTTTCCGTTAACCGATTTCAATAAAACTTAGCAAATAGATGTGATTCCACAAACTTTAGAGGTCAATATAAAAGGTAAATATAATTATAATTTTAAATCTTTATTTCGTTTGGGGATTTAAGCATTATTGAACATGTCAGCTCCATTAAAAAAAATAATACATCAACAACACATTATAGAAGCCAAATAGATAAGTAAGACAAAAACATTTTTTATAATTTGTTTAGATAATTAGAGTAACTGTCATAAGAGACGACAAATATTACGATAGCCTTTCCTTTGATTTTCTTGTAAAGATTGCCAATGTGATTTACACAATGTCAAACAAAGACTTCATAGATATCGTTAACAAATTACTGTTTCAAGTATTTCATTGCAAAGTTTGTACTTTACACCACTACGGCAGAACAAAAAACATTAAACGTCCGTCCGTTTGTATGAAAACTTATATTCACCATTCATTCAAGCCATGGTAGCCTAATGATTTGACCTACCGCCCGTCAAGCAGACGACTCCAATCATGTCCCAATCCAGGCTTGCACCATTGAATATTTCGGAATATCTTGTGCTTTTTTGGTGAAAGAAATCATCGTGAGAAAACTTACACATATCTGCAAAGCAATTGAATGATGTGTGTGAAGTTCCCAATCTACATTGTGTCGAAACGAATCATATATACTGACTGATTTTGTCACTTGATTATTGTAACGTACATACATACATATACTTCACGTCTTTTCCCCATCGGTGTAGGCAGAGACAACAGTCTTCTACGGCTACGGTCCTGACACACATCTTTCGCCTCATCAATCCGCATCAGTGCTTTCATACACACAGTGCTGTTATACAGGTTAAGGGTACTCTTGATCTGGCCCTTCTTTAGGATGGCCTCAATTTGGTCATGGTAAGTTTGCTTTGGTCGGCCCTTACCATAGACCACATCTTACCAACGTGCCCGCTCATACTCGTCTTATAAATCTGTTTCGTCATTCTTCTTTCATTCATTCTCTCTACATGTCAGAACCATCTAAGTATCCCTTTCTCTATCTTTCTCACTACATCTTCTTTCACGCCGCAACGCTCTCATATCACACTATTCCGTAATTTATCCATCAGAGTCACTCCAGACTCCCTACTTCTGAAAGCTCTCATTTCTATTGCATTAATTCCGCTTTGGCGCTTCTTCTCTAGTGTAGGAACTAGCACACCCTCAAGCACAGCCAGTCGTACCTTTTTAGAAACTTTCCGGCTGCCCATGAAGGCACGCAACGCATCTTCAACGCACCATTCACCTGATTCCCTGCGTTCACCTCCTTTCAATGTCACTTTCATATGTTTCATTATTGTAACAAATTTGCAAATTTTGAATAGAGCTGTATAACATGTAAAATGAACTATTTTGGTTTGCGACTCTATTCGCGGAAAACAACGAAATGTAAGTTGTGCAGTATTATAAAAGTATTAAATCTTGAACAAATCAAAAGCACACAACCATAAGTCTTGTATAAACAAGGTGCACGTTCGGAAAAAAATATATTTATTTCTGTGTCGTACACAGACGGAAAACGTATTATTTCATATTGTTTTCTTTTCTGTGATTGATATTGATTCAGAAAACACTACCTTTCTCTGTAAATATACGTATTTCGAAAATGTCTTATAAGGTTTTCTTTGAGTAATTTTTATTGTTGGTTTGAAACGAAAAAGGATGTCGCATTTTGTCTGACTTTTCACAGGCTTCAGTGTTCCTTGTTTTTTAACAAAGCTCAGTTTTGTCACAGAGAAATTCTTAAATGAAGACAATATAAACTCTCAAACATCTTCTAAAAAAATAAGAAAATACTGCAAAATTGCGGAAAATTGTAGAGTGGTTTTTATTTTTATAATATGAAAATTGTGGGAATTGAAACAGTTTTATCGATCACGCAGACAGGACCGTGAGACGTGTAAGGAGCCCGAAACGTTAGCTTGTATCTAACGCGGCTAAATAGTTTCATTTCCTACGATTCGATATGAAAACTATCCAAACAAAGAAAGGTCCTTTTCTTGTAATCCCAGAAGTTTTAATAATAACTAATTTCTGTCGTAATGTAAGTACAAATACATGAAATAGAAATTTTACTTGCTTAAATTTATATATATTTTTTTAATTTTATGTTTACAAAAGGAAAATTAATCCCAGTAATGATCAAATATTATGATTATGACCTAGGCAAATGTTACTTAGTTATGTTGTTTAGTTAGTCTGTAATGTGCATAGCTAAATCCAAATGCTTTCCGATGTGGTTTTCATAACAATAACTATCTACCTATTTTAGACATTTCTGCGTACAAATCGAATGGTGTGTGTGAGTAGATAATGTAAATATCGCCCACGTTTTTATTCGAAAGAAAGTACTATCACCACGAAATGTAATCACAAAATACCAGACATATAGAAAATAGAGGACAAATACACCTTTTAAAAACAAATTAGGTTTGTTACTAATATCTAAATGTTACTACTCAATAGAAGAGTTCATGTTAGATGACAGCTATAAGGAAATATGGATAAATGTTCTATCTCTCACGAACCATATACTTCTAATACACGTATATATTTAGTAATTTTTAGGTGATAATGTATAAGTCTTTGAATTTTTATTAGAGTAGAGGTTTTATAATAACGCACACACTCCACATAGCACCAGGGAAACCTTGTGTCACGGGTGCCATGAACACACACATAGACAACCACAATTACACTCAAACTCACGAGAGAAATATTTGTATGGCCTACATTTATTTTTCTCACGAGTTGGGGTGTAATTTATGGTATATAGTATATTGTCTATGTGTGTGTCCGTGGCACCCGCGACACAGGGGGTCACTGGCTATGGTGAGTGTGTGCGTTATTGTTGTTATTATTCTACTAAATTAATAATTAGATTGCAATACTTTAACAGGGTCCATGTTTATATGAGAAACCATTCTCTGTACTCATGATGCAATAAATAAATAAATATATGTAAAGGAAGGAGACTAATTCTGGAATTAGGAATATACGAGGCGATAGTGTGGCAGGTGTCGTGTGGTCGTACTAGCTAATGTCGACCCTGTGTTGGTGCGATTTGTCACTGTCGCCTGTCGCCTGTCGCCTCCTGCGGCGACCTCAACGTCGCGGCTTCTGTCTATCGTAAACGTCTCTAGGAGATTGTGATTTCTTAATCACGGCCGTTTTATAACACGTGCATTTATGTACAAGAGTTTTGTAGTAAACGAATAAGTTTGAACTCTTTGTTTCAACAAGTTTATTGAACATCACGATGTTTTATTACCGTGATATTCAATATATTTTTTAAATTACCACACTAAACTGTTATAGTTTAATTGAGGCCTAAATTCCCCCATCACCAGAATGGTAAGCAAACTAAAATTTGACAGTGACATTTTTTCACATAACCTTAATAAGTACAAAGTCGAATGAAAAAGGCTACTTCAGGCTACCTGAGTCGCCACTTATATAAATACATTTATTTATACATAATTTTCTATATTTAATACGTACTTCATTTAAATGCGTCCATATAGTTTTGTAATAATTAAAGTAGTTGTAATAACAAAATTATACCATTATGATTAAACAGTTAATTTGTAAGTAGTCAATAACTTTTTTTTAATACTCCTATGTATAAGAGCATGTCGTGGCTACTTGTAAATGAAACAACACGAAAACTCGAGGCACAGTATCTATTGTTTTGACCACTTGTTTGTGTATGTTTTGTAAATTGTTCTAAATAAATAAATAATTATTATTATTATTATTTATACAAAGATCGAACATTAAGAAAGATTCCTTTAATTCGGTTAGATTCAAACTAGTACCTTCAGCATACCGTGCCTGATTCTATCCCAACTGAGTAACGGAATGAAAAAGCAGACCTTACGAAATTCTCTATGTACTTATCGCAGATCTGTGTTTTTGTTTTAACCGATTTTTTTTTACGAAAAAATTTCTTCGATCCGGTGGGACTTGAACCCACGACCGTTTATTTACTTCCAGTCCCATCGGATGGACGAGAACTTTTCTAATTATAATGAAAACTATTGCAGTTATTTCACAAAAAATCTCAATAATAACATTATTATATGTTCAAATCCGAAATTTGAGAATGTACAAGTTGTCTATGAAATGGTTCATTTGTACGGATTTGTAAGATGTTATTTCAAATTAATTCATTCAAACAGTAAAAATTCCGAATAACAAAGAACTGAAAGCGGATTTTCAAAACTCGTAAGTCAAACAAAGGTGAGCGTACTTATTGCCTCCTCCTTCCGGAGTGGCCTCAATCTCATAAATAAAAATAAGACGAGAACAAAGGCTGAGACAGTGAGGTTCAAAGACGAATTTAAAACCTTATCTAAGTTGGAGGCGTGATTGACAAAAGACGAACGGAACTCGATAGCATCGCGGTTGGTTGTCGAATAGCATTTATAAGGGTGAGTCAGAACCAACCAGATCCGCCTTCCGCAAGTACAAAGGAATGTGACTCCGGCCGCTCGTAAAATTCGTCGTTATTCTGGAGTAATGGCATTCGTGCTTTTGCCACCGCAACTCCTGCTACTGAAGGACACGAATATAGAATAGATGTAATGTTTGTTACTTCCTCTTTATATGTGATCCTCAAAATAATAAAAGTTATTTAAATATTGTTTCACAGAGGTTGACAGTAAGGGTCGTATTCCAGAACTCTTCTCAATACTGAAGTCAGGACTTGAGTATTGCAGTGAGCACTGAAAATCATACTCAAGCCCTTGCCATTAGGGTCGTATTTCAAGCGCTTGAAATCATACTTAAATCTGCTCAAATCCTGACTTGAGCATTGAGTAGAGTTCTGGAATATGACCCTAAAAGTTAATTGGAGTATGTGTCAGCGTTAAGCCGTGAAACAGTTATGATTAAAGTTTAAGACGGTTATATTATCGTACAATTATTTCATGAAGATAATCGAGACGTTAGTAATTGTTATTACATAATATTGGTGACATATATCTTTGCATTATGAAAATGTTAGAGACTTATATAGGCAATAGTTTATATCAGCAACACTAGGACACTTTGTCTAGTAAGTGGCAACACACGTATTCTTAGTATCGCAAACATGCCTCAAATGTGTTATAAATGTGGCGCAAACGTATCACAGATGTGTCAGAGATGTGCTGCAAAGGTGCCACAAATGTGCCACAAATGTGTCACAAATGTGTCGCAAATATATTGCAAATGTATTTAGGTGACGGTTACACATACCATCAGTTAAATTGTCTGCTTGCTAGTTAGAATAACAAAAAACTTTTTATGGAATTTCAAATTGTTTAATTGGTACAAACAACTTCTAGAAACTTTCAGAAGGTCTGTAATGCAACCATACATAATTAGAAGTTAAATTTTATCGAAAACTAGAGCTTGAAGGCTACAGTATTTCAATTAGGGGCAAACTTCTATGAACGTCTAGATATAATCATATGAGCTCGGATATTATACAGAATTTATTCACTGAAATGCAATCTAATTTTATAGCGCAGTTAATATCGCCGGAAATCCTGTAAAGCGTGTGAGAATCATCAATCAATCAAACGAAAAGAGCCAAGTAGACACACTGTCTTTTTTGGTCTGTAACGACATTACGAAAATGTACTCTAAAAGGCATTAAAGCGCAGTTGAACTTATTGCAAGGAGTAGACTTTGCTCCGCCAGGGATTGTACAAATTCTTTTATTTGTCTTGCTTTCATACTTCCACTGTGAAATCTCACGGCTTCAGTTTCTTCATTCTTTGAACTCTAGATTTATTCCGATAGAAAAGTGGCAAAGAAATCGCTACGCTGTAGATATTTTTACCTTTTGTACATTTCATAACTTATTTAAGATCACAATAACGTGCACACTTATAATAACTTTTCCTTGTGAAAGAGTTCGGCCAAGGAAGTGCTGCCACCTTACCTATTTCTGCCGCCAAGCAGTAATGTAAGCATTACTGCGTTCCGGTTTTGAAGGGTGCTGGTGAAATTATAGGCAAATAAGACTTGTCAACCTATATCTTAGGGTGACAATGTCTATAAAATTGATACGGACAGAGGTGTCCTTTATCTGCGAGCCAACATGTTGCTTCACACAGCCAACTCCCGTCGCTACCTTTCAATGTCATCATGGTCTGAGAGGTCCTCCGAGACCCAGTGGCCCAGGTAGTTGAATCGCGAAACTCTGCTTAAAGGGACGCCGTTTTATAGTGACTGGGGACACAGTGAATATCTCATGCCCCGGGTGCACGTACAGTACCCTCCCAATTTTCCAGATAAGTACCGGAGCTGTAGGCACACTCACTTCCCGTTGCGCATTGCACAACTAGCAGTTGCCACCGCTAATCCGTCGACTCTGAGTCGACTATCAAATCTCCTTATTGGTGGCGGAGCTGTAAGGCACGCTCAGTTCCCGACGCCGAAAAACGACGTCTCTCCAGATCCCAATAACCTAAGCGGCTGGAGGGACCGGAGGATATCTAGCTTACCCTCTACTAGCTATCCGGGCTAGTGCCGGAGATGCCAGTCGCAGTGTCCTGCGACAATATCCGGATATAGCTTCCAACTTAAACGGCAACTCATGTTGCTAAATTGCTCGTTGCACAGATCATGATACTGCACTTCTTGTTGACTGTCCCTATTACCCTATATTACATTATTAAGATTATTATAAGTTTGAATACGCTGCGGTCTTATTTTTATCATATTACAATTTATCCCTAAGGGGAAGTGATCCGATCACATACAATCATAATGCACCCTCACATCTGATACACACTGCCACGCAGAGTGAGATACAATGCAGTGGTCAAGCCAACTGGTGCTGCCGTGGGAAACCCTAATACACTGTCTGGGAAACCCAAGGGCCAAAAGCTACCTTGCCCAACGCATTAGCATAGCAATACAAAGGGGGAACGCTGCCAGCATGTTACCCAGCACCCAAGATGCCCAATTTTATTCATATAACTTCAAAATCCTACTTTTACTTTCTAGTATTGAAGCTTTTTTTTGTATTTTTTACCTTACCTGTATATTATCTAAATAAAAATAATAAACACGACTGTTAATACAATATAGACGGAACAATTAATATATACAACAATTGTAGGTATTAAAGCAGTTCTGTTAATTTGAACCAGTTATTTGGTTATTTAGTTATGTAGAGTTAGTTAAGGTGTTCAGAATGTAAGATATAATTACACACATACATACGTATATATAATGTATTAAAATTATAGCATTATATATTATAGCATTTCGCCGCATTCACAGCCGCATATTTTAAGTTAATATAATGTGACCGTGTGGATAAGTTTTATTATTTTTCAATGTTTTTCATTTTGCCAAACCAATACAACAAAAGGACGAAAGTGTTAAAATACCAAACACTTATTCCCTTATTTTCAGTGTATATATTTATTTCATTTGTTTCTTCAATTTAAACCTTAAAAACATTCCAGTACGTATTTCAATTCCACTCTACGGACTTAAATAGACTTTTAAATTATTATTTCAACGTCTCTGGAAGCGTTGGACTTAGAAATACATTCACAAAATGGAAAGAGGATTCTCTTGAAACTCACTTTTCATTGATAGAGGGTGCCTGTCTAGGAAATTTATGAGTACTAGTAAATTTTCTTTTCTCGAATGGTTCTTTTAATTTCATAAAATTTCTTTAAAATGCATAGATACATCAGTTCAAAGAAACATTACAAATATTGGGAAAAATATTTCAAGCTTTATAATAATAATAATAAATTATTTATTTTCTTACCACAATACAATACAGGGAACATAGTATGGGGGATATACTGTGGGGGACTGATGCATAAACTAGGCTCACACTGTATTTCAGGTCCCCAGGTCTCCAAGCCTGGAGAATACATTTGTATGCGTAACATTAACGCAATAACTACGAAAATATACGCTTTACTCAATGAAGCATTAGTGAGATAAATACTATTCTACTAATCTAAGGGATAATAGGGTTAGTATTAGAACGCGCGCGTGTTGTGTGTGTGTGTGTGTGTGTGTGTGTGTGTGTGTGTGTGTGTGTGT
>NW_020653945.1:9792064-9806842 GCF_003589595.1 Hyposmocoma kahamanoa
TGTGTGTGTGTGCGTGCGTGTGTGTGTGTGTGTGTTGTTTTGTATCTACCTCAGTTCATTAATAAGGAATCAATAACTAATAAAGATATTTTTTATCAGCCGCTGGTAGCCGGAAAGGCTGAGTGCAGAAGAACTTTCATGGTTTTCTCACAGATGGCGTCACGGCATAAAATTCGTTAAAACTATTTCAATCACCCCATACCAAACAGTGTGCTTAAAAGCAATTATCTGTCCCTGAAAGCGCAAATACGATTGCTCTGGTAAGAGTGTTTAAGGAGTTGGGTAATCTGTAGACTGACCTCGTTGTAACATCAGATTTAGATTAGCTTATTATTGTAATGGCGTCACATTTCCATAGTATATCAAAATTCCATACGTCAAGTGGAAGTGAACGAAAGGAGCCTTCCCGTACAACGCAGTTACCATACCTTTCCTGCATGTACATCTGGCGTACCCTGGGCTAAAATCGGCGAATCCTTTCACCACGATATGGCAAGCGTTACAATATGCCATCGATACGATAAGAAGTGGAAGTTGTACAACAATAAATATTTATTTTATAACTGAGATCCCTACAAACGCACACACTCACACCCAACATAGCCCGCACTAGGGAAACTTTGTGTCGCGGATGCCATGGACACACGCATAGACAAACACAAATTACACCAAAACTCACGAGAGAAATAAATGTAGGTCATACACATATTTCTGGGAATCGAACCCAGGACCTCTGATGGTAACCGTTCGGCCACGGAGGCAGTTGACAGCTAACATAGAAAAAAGCTTTTTTTATTATATCAAGGGGACGGGACGAACAACTCGTGTGCCTAATGGTAAGCTACACGCCTGTCCATAACAGTTGATGCGAATCAGAGCTTTAAATCACAAAGATCTGAGGGGCACTACCACTGCGCCCATCACCCTGAGATAAGTGACAAGTCTCATGTAATGTCACCAGCATTCTTACCATTCAAAACCGGAACACGGTAATGCTTACATTGCTGCTTGGCGGCAGTAATAGTCGCTGCTGATCTTTAAACAACTAGACATAGCTTCGAACCACCGTGAATAAATTAACTTCCAAGTAATAGGAAAACGTTTCAAGATCAGTCCAGCCGTTTGGAAGCTACGATGCTACAGACACGGGTTGGGGATTAAAAACACATGGAATAGTGATGGATAAGACTCCTTGCGTATTGATAAGCATAATATTAATTAACAATCTTATATCATCTTAGATAATAGTATATGTTATATAACCCTTAACGTTGTCAATATCATAAAAATGAAAATATATATCCATACTTATACCATATCATAAAGATATCCCCTAGTACAGCCTCAAAAGCAATTTTCTTCGGTAACTGTTTCATTATTTCGCGAATAACGCGCTATCTTTCATGTGAATTGGCACATGTCATACGGGCGGTTGTTTCGTGCTCTAGGCGGAATAATAACTCCATTCCAAATGGTTATTCGAATGCTTATAACAACAATGTTTCTAATTTAGAAATAAAAAATATGACGAGATTCCTTTATATTTATGATTAACATCATTAATGAAGCTATAGGATATATATATATACATGTGATAAAGAATTCAAAATGAAATTAACTTTTAATACTTTAGCTGTTATTCAGATAATCTACTGTCGTCAGAATAAACGTCAAAATGGCTATCGATACTCGGCACCCTATGCATGATCGAATTTTACGCATATTACGCAAAAACTCACGCACACTCACACACGCACACACTCACACACACACGCACATACACACGCACACATGCACGTGCACGCACACGCACACGTACACGCACACGCACACGGACACGCACACACATCCACACACCAAGAAATTATACTATTTTGTTTGTAATTTTAATTTAATTATTTACTAGTATAACTTACCTAACCGTAACTTACCTGGTCACATACAACCCTAACATGGAAGAGCGGACAAGCAATTATTTTGCTTAAGTAGAGTACCCCAGTAAATTGGCTGTAAATTAGGTTCAAGTGAACGTAAATAAAAACTATTTATTCATTTCTTAGATCACTTCACAGTGCAACAGAGACTGAGGAGCCGGAAAAGTTTCTTCAAATGTATCGATCCTCTGAGCATTGAGCCAGCTCAGGCGAGGTGCAATCTTTGTCCCGCCTTCTAAAAGTCTTCCTGGACACGAATGACCAATCTGAAAGTAAGAGTAAGGACAATTTGTTCAGATGGGGATTTTCGGATGGTTCTAGGCCACTACAGTGTAGTGTATGCCATCATACAATTAGAAGAATACAAATAATCTGATCTGTCATTCCTTGCATTTAGAAACTCCTCGTGAATGAGTTCGTCCAGGGATATTCTGTAAGTGTTTGTATATCACCAAGTATAGTGTAGTGTATACCACCAAGTATGTCAATATTACTACGTTCCGGTTTAAGTGTGCTGGTGAAAATACAGGTATATGAAACTTGTCAACTTTATGTCTCAAGGTAACGGGCGCATTGGCAGTACCACTCAAATTTTCATTAATGCATTGAGTGGCAGGGCAACAGTTATTGGTAGATATGTCGCTTACCACCAGGCGAACTATTTGTTCGTCCCGACACTTGTTATCATACAAAATACAAGTACCGTCACAAGATGTCATTTCATCTTATTTTGATATTAAAGAATGTGAAACAATTAGTAAACTCTATTGTGAACTGCACATTACGTATATGTAGATTAACGTACAGGGTTACCCTGCGCCGTTAACCTTTTCAACCTTTACGAGTCATAAAAGAGACTCAAGACTAAAGAACTCGAACGAAAAATAAGAATGTAAAAAATAACATAAGAAAATTCACGTCGCCTTTGGCATTGTTTCATTAAAAATTGCAGCATTCTGAAATAGTTATTCGAAACTCTGAAGATAAACGAGAATGCTTCGAGTGTAAAAGAAAGATAGCGGGATTTGGTAGAGCTGTAGGTGACAATGATGCATGGGGAACTTAAAAGATATATTACTAGACACGGAATTTGAGATCAATTTTGTTAATGTGATTTTGTTGTGATTATAGGTACAAATGATAATATTATTAAAGTATGTACAATACAATATGTATATCACTTTCTATTTTCTCTCTATTATTTAAATCATTACAAACTTTTGTCATTTCACTCATAGTAAAATGAGAACATTGCACAAAAGGACTACCAGATCGTGTTTATAAATGTTCTATGAACACTGTTTAGATATAAACTAAAACATATGTATACCAAAACACAGCTTATTGAGTCCCAAAACTTATATGAACTCCTCCGGAAACTTCGCTGTTTCTCAAAACATTTTTGAAGCAATATTAAATAAAATTATACCAACTTTCGAAGTTATACCCGCGAATGCAGCGGGGAAATCTATCCGAGGCGTTGTGAAAATTGCGAATTCCATCCGAGGATAGCATATCCTTAGAGAGCTCTTGGGTATATAGATGCGGTCAAGGCGTGTGCTGCCCGGCCTACAACTTATCCTTCGAATCGATCCACAGAATACTTTCATGGGGTGATCGTATCTTATAAGGGTTTTCAAATCCTGTTAAGGATCCTTGTTTATACGGGATTACTTTTAATTAAGCCAGAACGTCTTAATAAAAAACCTTTTGTTTTCCCTTTAAAAACTTCGGATAACAATATTTAACAATAGTTTGTTTTTTTACGCATTCTGAGAATATTTAATACGTTTCCAAACGTGAAGAGCTACACTTACAATTATGGAACGTAATTTTAAGAATTTGCGGGTTAATTAAGAATAACATTGTATTTTTCATTTTTAGGGATTATGACACAAGCAGCATATATTTATTAGTATTTTATTTTATTGGCGCCTTTGAAATGTGGTGCTGGCGCAGAACATTAAGGGTATCGTGGACAGCTCTCCGCACCAATGTACTTGAAGAAGTCAAGATAAAGAATGCACTGCGTCTGTCTTTAACTTGCTTGCAACGTGTGATACGCTATTTTGGTCACGTGACACGTAGAGATGCTGATAACCTGGGACATTTGATGCTGACAGGGAAGGTGGAGGGAAAGCGACCTAGGGGCAGGAGTCCCAAAAGGCGGTCGGATCAGATCTCTGAGCAACTGGAGATACCTCTCAGCGCGGCACTGCATTATGCAAATGAGCGCAACCGATGTAGGCAAATGGTTGGCAGGATGAAGTGGAGTCACGACGCTCTGCAGTGAGGAAGCGATTAAGACGAATAGACAGATGGTCATACTCTCGTGCTTCCAAAATAATACCTTTACGTGATGCAATGCATACCCTTAATTTAAATGTATGCATAGTACTAATTTAAATGTTTTGTTTTTATATTTAACGTATCTGTACGTATTTAGTAGA
This sequence comes from Hyposmocoma kahamanoa, assembly GCF_003589595.1. Classification (NCBI taxonomy): domain Eukaryota; kingdom Metazoa; phylum Arthropoda; class Insecta; order Lepidoptera; family Cosmopterigidae; genus Hyposmocoma; species Hyposmocoma kahamanoa. Next base: position 9,796,449 of record NW_020653945.1, read on the forward strand.
TAAGCCTTGATAAATAAAATAAATAAAAATTTACAAAATATGTTGACTAAGCATTTACCTATAATCATTTAATGTTTCTCAAAATATTCTCCATTAACGTTAATGCACTTTGTCATACTAATGAACCAATTTTGAAAACATTTTTGCCACTCCTCCGTGACAACCTTTGAAACATATTTTTCATACTCTTCGATAGCCCCTTCAGGTGATGAAAATCGTTGACCGCGTAAACTGGTTCTTAATTTTTGGAAATAAATAAAAGTCACAAGGTGCCAGGTCAGGACTGTACGCGGGATGGCGCATAAGGTCAACGTTGTTCACCTTCGAAAATTCATTTGTCTTTCTGGCCGTGTGAGAACTCGCATTATCGTGGTGCAAGATGATTCGGCGTTTTCGGTTACTTTTACGGAGTTTATTTATAGCTTTCGGCAAACTAATGGTCGTGTACCAATTACTATTCACGGTACAATGATATACGCTCGATTACTGCTTTGTTTTGGAATCGTAACTATAAATTCATGTTTCGTCACCTGTTACTATATCCCATACCAAATTTGACGCCCCCTCGTTGAACCTGGTAAGCATGGCATTGCACCAAGTGACGCGATCCGTTTTTTGAGCCTCAGTCAAATTGTGTGGAATCCACCGAGAGCACAGCTTTTTCACACTCAAATCAATACTACACAATAGTATTGATTTTATTTGACTCATAAGTACCTATGCCTAAAGATGCCCGAATCTCGTGGTATGTCCATGCCTGTCTGTTTTGATCATACGGCGCACAGCATCGATGTTTTTGTTGTTCACAGCAGTGACGGCGACCGTCACGAAATTCGTCACTGAGATTCACACGACCGCGTTTGAATTTTGCAAACCAGCTATAGATTAGTCGTCTTGCATGGTGCTTCATCGCTAAAAGCAGTTTGAAGCCGAGCGAAGCTTCGCTGAGCTGTTAAATTACACTTAAAGTCGTAGAAACTCATACTACGAAAATTTTCACGAGTTTAATTTAAGGTTAAGATTTTATACAGAATAAACTTGTTGTTATCTTAATTGTCATTCCACTGACACTCTATTGAGTCGCAACTGCCATTACAAGTAGATTTTAGCGGGATAACAAATATTACCATAATTGATATACAATCTCAGTGGAGTCTCGATAGAATTACAATGACCAGCTGTTTCCAGAAAATTTTGATTCCAAGTGACAGGGACGAACAAGTCGTGCGCCTGGTGTTAAGCAACACGCCAGTCTATAGCAGTTGCAGTGCCACTCAGAAGTTTGCAAAGATCTGAGGGCCACTGCCACTGCGCCTGTTACTGTGAGACATAGGTTGACAAGTCCCATGTGCCTATAATTTCACCAACACCCTTGTCCTTCCTAACCGGAACACAATAATGCTCACATTGCATGTTTTTCACAAGGAGCTCTACTGCTACTATATAAGTTCGTGTAACATTGTGTTTTCTTTATTTTGTTGTGGTTTTGTGATCTAGGAGACGACGCAAAACAGTCTACTTATTAAGTGTCTAGAAAAGGGGTGGTTAAATATAATTATACTTACAGGTTTCTATTTTTAACGATGTTAAGGTAATAAGAACAATAGTTAATTGTTTTTATTTGACCCAAATATAACAACTAGCCTCTATTAAATATTTGTATAATATATATGTGTAAGTTGTATTAAAGATATTTTTTTATTTGCCTAGTGGGCGGTAAGCTGGAGAGATGGTTTTGTCTAGATTATAGGGATCTTATAACAATAATAATAAATAAATCATTTATTTAAGACCCACTTGATAGTAAAATACAGACATTTTTAAACTTACGACTATTGTTAGTAAACACAGAGACAAAACATAAAACATAAAAACACACATTATTACGCTCGAGGTACCGCCGATTGCCCCATTACCTCACCAGAACCTGGACGAAATGACGAAGCATGGGCGCATCGAGCTTAGCCGCAAACGTTTTTAAGATGCTGTTAGGACTACAACGCAGTCTGCTCTCTAACAGTGACGCCGTCTTTTTTCGCATCACATCAAAAAAGACGTCTACTCCCGCTTGAGCAAACATCGACGATGCGCTATAATGTCGCGGTAGTTCCAACAGTATCCTGAAACCGTTATTATATTGAACCCACAGGACGCCGAGTGCCTGACTGCGTATAGTTAATAGACCCATAGACCACCCGTGTAAAAGGATTGACAATACGCCTTGAATAAAGTTATTTTGGCTTCCTCACTACAGCAAGCGAATCTATGTGCCAACATATTACATCTAGCAGTCAACGCCCTACGTTCACGATCAATGTCAGTTTGGTCTCTAAGATCCTCCGCCAAGTAATGTCCTAGATATTTAAATCTGCTTACCCTCTTTAGAGCCACCTCATTTAGATTAATTTTAGGTTCATAAGACATCACTCTACCGGGGATTCCAAAGACCATAAAATCACTCTTGACACAATTGTATACAAGGCCGTGAGTACTTGTATACTGCTCACAAAACCGAAGGAGCTCCGAAATTGAGCCTGCCGTTGGACCCAGCAGCACCATATCGTCGGCATAACTGATGTTATTTACGCTGATGCCGTTGATACGACATCTGACAGGCTTACTGCTGAGTCCAACGATCAGCTCATTTACGTACAGGTTGAAGAGCTTCGGAGAGGTCAAAACCCCCTGTCTCACCCCACACTCCAACCTGTACGCATCCGTGAAAGCCCCTCCTCATCTTACATTATTTTGCTGGTTTTTGTACCAGCACTTTGGCATACTTATCAGGTCTTTGTGTATGCCTGTCTTGTCCCAGAGAATGTTATAAACCACCAACTCAAAAGCTTTAGAGAGATCAAGAAAACAGACGTACACCGGCGTGCGTCTCTCCGTGTAGTATCGGACAGTCTGCTTAAGACATAATATGGCGCTTTCTGTGGAAAGCCCTGGCCTAAAGCCGAACTGAGCGTCGTACAGGTCCAAATATTTGTCCAGCTCTTTGTCCAGCAGACTGTCCAACACCTTAGCAACAACTACGGCCAGCGATATCGGACGGTAATTTTCATGACTGGCAATATCCCCCGTTTTATTCTTAACTACTGGCACCACTATAGTTTTAAGCATTTCAGGCGGCAAATGAGAATGCCTAATTCACAGATAGAAGAACATAGCCAACACTCTGGGAAGATGCACTCCCGCACATTTCAGGTGCTCGATGCTGAGAGCGTCGTGACCTGGAGATTTTCCTCTCGTCATTTTTCTTATTACCTCATCTACCTGCTTAGTCGAAAAATGCAAAACCTCCCGCCCATTCCCGGTCCCAGCATCAAACGACCTGTGTGGCATAGCTAGCGGGGAAGAACGTGAAATTTGCCCATAAACATGTTAGCTATGTCTCCCTCAGTGTTGCAGCCTGACACAGTTGTAGGCAAACTCAGACTTTACCGGTACCGGTTTTGGGTTTGTTGTACTGAACCCAGATCTGTGAAGGTTACTAAGTTTTTCGGTAGGCATGTAAACACTGCATACAATAATGTATTTATCATTACACGTAATTGCCCTAATAGCCGTCAAGCGTGCACTGGTATAGTTTATTATGGAAGTCGATATAAAAATTCCTTTTTTCCAGAGGATAGCCACCTTCGTATGGCCGTCCAATTAGCGGCCCTCAGACAGATCGACCGCTGACTTACCCGTGCACTCAAAATCATCACTAATAGTACCTAGCAAAGGTTATCATACGATAGCAGCCAGGTTTCTAGGTTTCTAGCGCGACTATAACTGCGTTCTTACATATTTCAAAATGATGGTGATGGTGGTACATAGTTTTGTCTATAATGTAGACAAAACCATCGAGGATCCCCCTCCCTATCCTGGTCACTACATTATCTTTCGTTTCATCAATACATTACGTATTTCTATTGTTCTTTTTGGAATTTTTGAAATTGCGGATCCATCTTAATCAATCTAGCGTTCTCCTATTCTCACAACAACAACAAATCAACAACAAGAAAAAATCACATTAGCCAGGCACAATTGAAGCAGTGTTGTGACTTGTCTAAATTACAAATTTCAATACGGAATTTTTGCACACTATATATTTCGATGTTACCATCTTCCGTCCAATAGACTACTAGTAACTGTGACATATATTTTAGTGCTTAGTAATAGATAAGTACATATATTAAGTATGTAGTGAGGGTATTAGGTTAATTAGTAATAAATGTGACGTCTGACGTCGTGGGTGATGTACTGTCTCGGTGATCTCTATGCACTCACTCAAGCCTTGGAACCTGACTGATATAATTATATTGAAAAAATTAATATTATAAAATTAAAGTAACTCAGTAGAACGTGGAATATATCCTCCTTTCCACTCTTTTTTAATGCAATAATAAATTCAAGACCACAGAGAAGTAAGGTATTTCTCTGCTGACTCCTAACCTGGAGATTACATAAATAACAAGTAAAACCGCGGACCTCTAGCGACGAGTTTTGTTATAATATCTTTTTCAATAGTTATTTTAGCAGTATGACAAATTACATGTATCATGATCAATGGTTTGCAAACAAGGCATTTGCAATAAAGTATTTTAAAAAAAGGTATGGTAATTTAATGGTTTGACCTACCGAATCCGGACTCGCACTTCTGTGTTTTTCGGAATTTATGTGCGAAATTTAATTAGAAATTTACCATGAGGTTTTCGGTGAAGGTCACAGCCCTCGGAAAACGTGTGAAGTCCGCAACCCGCATTGGGCTAGCGTGGCGGACTATGCCTAAACCCTCGCCTGATAGGCGACTCTAGTCCAGCAGTTGGATGTATAAATGGGTTGATGATGAAGATGAATCTAAACACTCTTGAAACTTCAGCTAATCAACAGAGTGCTCCGTCAAAAATACTGCTATATTAAATCTATAAATTAATACTAACAAGATTGTCAATTAATTAAAAAATTAATGTCAAAAATTAATACTAAAAAGAAGAAACCAACAATCCAACAAAATCGCACCGGCCACTGACAAACTTAATTATATTGTTTACTTTCCAACTTATATACTTAATCTCAACAGGCTAGTTTCGGCAGCTGTTGCGAATGATGTTCAACATTTATAGACACGTCATTAGAAGGCAGGATTGACAGGAGGCACGTGATGGTGAGTAAGCGCATGTGCTGCCGACTTATACGTGTGGTAAATATAACAGAATTCAAATGTACAGATACGACAGCGACGTTTGAATTACGACAGTGCTGGATGTCTGTTTTTATAAAAACTTTAAAAAACAGTAAAAAGTAATGACACAAGCAACTTGATACGTCACCAGCAAAGTCAAAGTTAAGTCAAGTTGTGTGTGGTTGTGGTTGAACCAGTGCCTGTTGCCACATCGGAGCGACGGCCCTGGTTCTGTCCAGTCAGCTCAGCTCAGTTGGAAGAACTGTACCTTGTCGTTTCAACACGTGGTCCATTTATCTGTATGGTAATTTTGATAACTAGTCATTTTGCTACGATGTCATTATGAGTTATAGTCTTCCTGCATATGTGGTCGTTTTGTGATCTAGTCCTTATGCTGGTCAGGTCATTTTGAAGATATAATCACTATAATACCGACCCTTAAAAAAAACTAGAGAACAAATTGTCTGATTTCAAATGATTTTTACTTTCACTTGTCATAAATGAAATATTTTACTTCTGTTACAAATAATTCACATAACGACGTATCTTTGCATGTTAATATGATTCAAGGCGTCAGACCTTGAATGAGCTTTGTTTTTACCTCCTAATGGAGTAGATAAGGGGCAGCTAAAAGATTATTGGAAAACTTTTTCATTATCTGCAGAGAGGGTAATACATTTTCAAAGCTTTTCTGCGCAATTAAATTGAATTTGTTGCGGGTGGGTGACGAAATATGGCCTAGTGTATCATTTTTTTTGCGACTTTTTGTTCGTATTTGTGTTCAAACGAAGTAGTAAAAAGTTAAAGTAAAAATTCATATCCTCGTGTAACGAATCGCAAATCTTGTTGTACATATTTTATGTAATATTTTCCACCAGTTTAGTTTTAGATTGAAATTCTAAATTTTAATGTACTTGTTATAGTGCCTTTTTCTGATGATTTGCTATTGCTTTCGCTGTGTTTCGCTCATACTTTTACATGTTGGTTTTATATGGTCTTGCATACTCTTCATTAGCACCCGGACCCCGCTTACCTATACGTGGTACGTGTTACACTTTCTTTCACTAATTCTTAAAATCTGGATTAATATTTATTTTGGTAAATAACTGTGGACTTTTGTGACTACCTACAGTCGTGACAAATGCCGCCGAGAGATATTGTTGAGTGTAAACTCAAAGTTTCTCGCTACAATAGTGCCTAAGTTCCCTTGACAAATACATAATTGAGAAATTCAGATACTGAAGTCGCTTGCATGAATTATCAACCAACATACCTAAAAAGCCATCTAATATAAAAATAATCTGTACAATTCAGTTATTTTCGAGTCACGATGCCTTTATGTAGCAGTAGAGGTCCTTTTGGAAGAGTTCGTCCAGGGAAGTCCATCTACCTTACCTATTTCTGCCGCCAAGTGGTGATGGCAGCGTTGCTGCGATCCGATTTTGAAGGATGGAGTGCTGGTGAAAAGGCACATGGGACTTGTTAACTTATGGTGACAGGCGCAGTGGGTGTGCCTCTCAGATTTTTGCGGTTTAAAGCTCTTAGTGACAATAACAATTTGTTCGCCTTATCACTTGATATCATAAAAAAAGCTTGGACACCGCAGACATATCGCACCTCCGCGAAAGATAACTTTTCTGAAATTAGTCGATAACTTTTGCGCTTAAATATGAGTTTTCCATTTACTTACATATTTTTTCCACGTAGATCGTATTATTTTTATGACTTTCATGATATAAAAACCCTTGTGACGTATGATCACGTATGCCTTTTACACCAAGGGTACAAAATAAGTATGCAAACAAATAAGAGCCTCCAACTTATAACTACCACTTTTTCATCGTGAGTTACAAATGGCCTAGACAGTTTCGATTGTACACTTGAATTTACAGGCACTCGTAACACTGGCAAGTTCTAACTTTAAATAAAATTGAATACCTGTATGCAGGTTCAATGTAACGTCAGGCTAGACAAGTGACCCTAACGACGCTTTAGCCGCGGTTCGTTAAGCGCGCACGGCGCTTCTGGATCCAAAGAGTACAGTTCCGTTGGAACGCTAATACTACTTATTATACATTTATAGTATTCGTGCAAAGATAAATAAAACGTCATACATAAATAATACGTATAGACGTGTCTTTGCAATTAAATACAAGGGCATAGGAGAGTCAAAGAACAGTGGCGAACTCCCACATAACTTTTTATTGACATAATTTGTATGCGTCTGTTTACGAAAAGTATGTGACAAAATATAAAGTTTAAATTCCTGAACTAATTTGGTTTTTGGGGTTACTATTCTAAGAAGTATGGAATTAAAATAATCCAGTTTGAAATTTTGGGGGTTATATTTTACATTCGGTGTATTATTATGTCAAAATAAACTACAAAAGTCTTAAACAGAGTTATTACATATTTGTGACATAACGGAGGAAATAATTTTATATACTGGTAAGGTCAAAAAGCATGAAGCTAAGCCATAATAAAAGAAAACTAAGTTAATACATCAGACATAAATTATTTTATGGGAAACGTGCTATCTGTCCCTGATATCAGGAAATCTTTTGTCAGTTTTACCACTTTCTCGCGTGGTATATTTCAAGAAGAAATTACCTACTTTATTTTTTATAATAAAGTACTTGATCTTTTACTGCACATCGGTCGAGTCAGTACATTTGATTTAAAGTGGACCTATCTATATGAATTCTTTTTTGGCAGCTAGATGTCGCTTAATAATAAATAATAATAAATAAAATTGTTTATTCAGTAACATAATGTACAGAGAAAACTAAAGACTACTTATGCGATTTAATGTAAAAATAACACATGTACCTGAACTAGGAAATTCCTGTATTTCAGGTAAAAAGTACTACTAATTATAAATGTGGATACTATTAATATTATAAATACTATATAACAAACTAAGTAATAAACTAATAATGTTAACAAACTAAGAAACTGACAGTTATCGATATTAGTCCGCTTACATACTAATTAGTCATTTTAGAATCTTTTCAATATGATTTTATTTCTAGATTTATATTGACCATTAATTTAACTTGAAAAATCTAATGAATTTATTTTATTCAATCTTGTAATTATGATATGTGAAGACGCTAAATAAATGTTTTTAAGAACGATTTCGCCGTTATTCTTTGATTTGTTTTAAAAAAAAATCCTGTTATCCTCCTGTATCTAATCCTGAATAACATTGTAAGAAAATGTATAGTTATGTTATGTCGATAAAACGAATAGTTTTTACTTAAATGCAGAATGCACATTTCAATAAGGCCGTCGTGGTCTAGCGGTATATGAATTGCTTTGCAAGTTGAGGCTGAACGTGGTTAGAACCAAATAAAAATAAAATATTAATTAGCTATAATCATATAATATTGTAAATTATGTTTTTTTGCCTCTAGATAAGTGCAAGGAGTGTCTTTCGAATGTTAGATTCTCGATGTGAACTCACCCACAAACATTAGGTGAATGAAATAAAAGTTAACGACGTTGGTAACTTCACAAACACGTTATTTTATTTTTCTTAATTATAATTAATTTAATTATAAACAACTTAAAACTACTGACAATGAAAAACATAAAATTGTGTCTTCTCTACTTTAATATTTGAAAGAAAACAATCCCGTTCAAAAAATAAATTAAAACAAAAGAGTGCTTGTGGAATCGAACCACGGGTATTTAATAAGTAATTTGCAGTCCGTGCACTAAGCCGCTTTACATGGATTAAGGTTAAGTGACAAAATTTGGTATTAGCTTTAAATATAAGTTGATAATCTTTAAGCAGCACTCCCAATGTATTGATTATACAACAAAGTTGAAATTCCTTTATTTTTAATTCCTTTATTATCGGTTGGTTTGGGCTTACTATTGGGAGGTCAGGTACCTTGTGTAATAGTGTTCGTTGTAACCGCAGTGCTAAATAATATTGGAATATTCAGATGCTTTTTTTACCTAAAGATTACTTTTCCTGTCAGTCACTGTAAAAATGTAGAAGCGGCTTCATAAAACATTTTTCTTCTTTCAAATCTCTGATGCGGAATGAGTGACTTGTTAGGATTTTTATATTTAAATATATAACATTCCGCTCCCTAAAATCCTAAAGGTAATAAATTCGATAAAAAAATATAATAACTACAGAATTTTTTTTTAATGTAATGTCCGAAGCTTTTACATTTTCTCATTTAATAGTGTACTATCTTGTAAAGTGTATTTTCTTCAGAATTAATGAAAAACGTCACTTACTTCCCATGAAAGACTATTAAAATTTATATATAAATTAAAGTTTATAGTTATACATAGGGCGCACTATAAGTTTCCGGAATTGGCCACTTACATATACAATATTTAAAAAGTAATTACAACATTTGAAAATAGAACTCTTTGGCTGTAGAATATAGTTTGTTTCATCTGACTGTCACTTGTTTTTACATTGTGGGGTCATTTTAGAAATTGGTTGTCTACATCACAATGGATTTAACTAGTGAAAATTTTCGTAGTATGATTTTCTACGACTTTAAGTGTAATTTAACAGCTCAGCGGAGCTCAGTGGAACTTCGCTCGGCTTCAAACTGCTTTTGGCGATGAAGCTCCATGCAAGACGACTGTTTATAGTTGATTTACAGAATTCAAACGCGGTCGTGTGAATCTCAGTGACGAATTTCGTGATAGTCGCCCGTCCACTGCTGTGAACAACAAAAACATCGATGCTGTGCGCCGTATGATCAAAACAGACAGGTATATGACATACCATGAGATTCAGGCATCTTTAGGCATAGGCATGAGTCAAATACAGCCAAAACACTACATAAACATTTGGGTGTGAAAAAGCTGTGCTCTCGGTGGATCCCACACAATTTGACTGAGGCTCAAAAAACGGATCGCGTCACTTGGTGCAATGCCATGCTTACTAGATTCAACGAAGGGGCGTCAAATTTGGTGTGGGACATAGTAACAGGTGACGAAACATGGATTTATATACCGTTCTGTTGCGTCACGACACGACGCGTCAGACGAATGTAAATCCGGCTTTAGCTACACGTTTCACAATAAACATAATTAACTAACTTAACCAAACAAAACATATAAAATTATAAAATATATAAACATATATTAGTGCTTCCTAACAATATATTTTTACCTATTATGGGGTGCGCGCGCGCGTGTGTGTGTGTGTGTGTGTGTGTGTGTGTGTGTGTGTGTGTGTGTG